>NW_005841877.1:2840030-2864280 GCF_000455745.1 Alligator sinensis
GGGAAAGAGAAAATGAAAAATTAACAGAGAAGCTAGTCAAATTACTAGCACTAGTTATACAAGTGTGAAAGGAAGTGACCTGTTTTCTAAATGCAGCACATTCCCTGCTATTGCTTATGGCACATTTCTGAAAATATAGACGGGACTTGAAAAAGATACTGTACTGTCAGTACTGGAAAGCCTAATTCTCTAATCATCAGTAAAATATAAGCATAACAATACAAAGACTGACTCTGAAATCTTCATAGCCAATTTGCCTCAACCTTGACTGGGTAGGACTATGTGAAAAAGTTAGTCCAGTTTCTCAGTTAATCAGTTTTGATTTCCATTGCAGAAATTTCCAGTTTAAATACCATTAATTGCCATTATGATACCGGTGTAGATGCGTGTCCACTAAGAACCTAACTGATTTCACATATGCCATTGTTTGAACAGCTCTCATTTGACAGTAGCTTTTCTGGATGTTTTTACACGTGCTCTGGGATGGGAGGGAGGGTTATTTTAATTAGAGTAGCTCTCGGTACCTGTTCCAACTAAAATGCCTGCAGTGTCTCATGTATTCAGCATCCTATACTTCAAAATGGTGGCAGGAGCACTTTAACTAAAGCTCACTTGACGAGCTTTAGTTAAAGTGCCCCTGCCACCATTTTGAAACACGGGGCTGCTGAATGCACTTGACGCTGCGCGTGCTGCAGTGCATTCTAACTCGAATGTATCGGGGCAGGCATTGGGCACGTGTATAGGTACCCTTTGTCTTCAATTTAAGTACATAAGATGGGATGGGAGCTCCTGCATTAGTGTTCAGTCCCTGCTGTTCATGTCATATAAATCCTTTTCTCAATCTTATCAAGCTCCACTTCAAAACTAGTAAGATTTTTGCCCCCTTTTCCTATCGGAATGCTGTTCCAGAACATTACTATTGTGATGTTTATAAATCTTTTTCTAATTTCTACCCTGAATTAAGCCATGATCATTTTACACCTATTTATGTTGTACTAACATTGCCATTACTTTCAATAGCTAAATACTTTAAATAGCTCTCACTCTGATGTTTCTCCTTCCCCATTGATTTTGTACACAGCAATTATACACCTCTCAGCTGTCATTTTCTTAGGGTAATCAAGCCAAGCTCTTTTAGTCTCTTTTCATAACGTAGGATATCCAGGTCCCTAATCATCCTAGCAACATTTCTCTGCATATGGTCCAGTTTAAAATCATTATAATTTAAAATGAAAGACTACATCTTGTGTTCTGCCACCATGATCATAGATTTTTCCAGTTGTTGACATACAGCATGGTTGGATCTGGAGCTCCAGCAAGGTCTTCTGTACTGTACTACATAGTTCCCCCAGTGGACCAACTAGATTAATTTTTGCTACTCAGGCAGTTTTTATTAATCCTTGGAGGCACAGCACCTAACATGTGAAGTCAGCACACATTTTAGCCTTTTATAGAAGGCCAAGGTCTTATATGGCATCTGAGAATCCTTCAGCATTTGTTGATATAATTATAAAATAATGACTGCTGTTAGGAGCTCTTTTGGGTGACATGGATGACTTCAGTGGCTTTCAGATATAATCTGACCAATAGCCAGAGCTATATACTTCTTTTGTAGTGGTAGGTGTTTAGCAGGATTTCCAGGCAGAATCTGAAAGCACCATGGTACAAACACTCCTGCTTTGGTTTCTGCTTTTTTCCCTCCTTTATAAACAAAGGTATTATTCTCTACCCTCCAGTCATCTGCTACCTCTCCTGACTAGATAGTTTTTCAAAAATACTTGCTATTGGCCTTGTGATTTCATGTGCCAGTCCCTTCACAATGAAACAAGAATCAGCATCATCAATCAATAAATCTCTGAATTCCTGATGACTAAAGTGTGTATGTTTTTCACGACTCTGTATGTCCCTTTTTTTAGCTTCACTTATATGTCCTACCATGTGCAATAACATGGCAAACTCTGTAGCAAGTACAAAAGCAAACTGGTTAGAGCACATAAAGAGGGGATATACACACTAGCTCCTTGGTATGGTATTCCCTCCTGATCAGTTGAAGAGCATATTGCAATGTGTTGTAGATACCAAAATTAGCTTTAAAAGAGCCAGTTCAGGTGTGAGAAATGGTCTAATCATAACAATACAGAGGTCTGCACAGGCTAATTTAACCTGCTGGGAGGCTGAGGTATCTAGTTTAGAGGAAACTATTCCACTGACCTTGTGCACACTATTTAATATGATGTTTTTATGAAGGTATAAAATGGGAGAGTACATGTTGTTTTATTTTTCCTCTATTTTTTTAAAGACGTGTGGTCCCTTATGGGCACAGCAGTGTGGAAGTCAATATTATGCAACGGGAGTCTGTTCTGAAATCAGTCCAAGTTTCCAGATCCTAAGAAGCTTTTCACCAGCTCTTCAAAGTAAGGCAATGCAGGAAAAATGATTAATCAATCTATTAATTAATCAAAGTCAAGACAGATTCCATATAGAGAAGTCTTAACCTGATTTTTCAAAATTCAATTTACAAAGAGCCAGATTTTGAAGTTCACACAGAGGGCTTGATTCTGATATCTCCAGTTCTGCAAATCAGGAGTCACTCCACAGAAAACAGAGGGGTCACAGCCATGTAACGTGTTAGAGATAAAAGTAGGCCCCAAATTGGCCTATTTTTATGCTACGCTCATTGTGGGAAACTTCCTTGATGGCAATAAAGTTTGCCTGCCAAGAACTAAGTTTGAACCTCCAGATTTGTCACAAGAGTTGTAAATAATACTGAAAATTCAATGTTCCTTATCAGTAACTTTTTTTTTTTTTTTTTTTTTTTAGAGTGTTCCTCCTTCATAGATGTTGTGGTTGTGTGTGATGAGTCTAACAGCATTTATCCATGGACTGCAGTGAGGGCATTTTTGGAAAAATTTGCACAAGGATTAGATATAGGCCCCACAAAAACTCAGGTAAGGCTATAACTAGGTTTTGAAACCCAAAAGGTAGCAATAAATAGTATTAGCCTTTTCCAATAAATTTAAAAGAAACTGAGACCAAGAAAGACAGACTTTTGAAGTGCTCCAAATTCTACTCCCAATTTGAAGCATTTAAAATTCAGAGATTTTTTAAAATTCTGTACGAATGTCAGGCCCCAAGCAGAGCACTCCAAAATCACCGCAGTAGCATGGAGCAGCATTTTGTCCAGCAAGGGAGTGTGATAGGAGGTTGCTTGGTTCTGCAACTTCATCCCCTTGGGCCCTCCAGTTTCCAACTTGTCTCAGTTCTTGGGCTCAGTATATTACTGAAGATGCCTCCACCCCAGATCCATGTGGCTAGAGGCCCCAAACAGAATAGGGATGACCCATGCCATGTGACTGGAGCCCCCTCTCTGGCCTATATCTGGAGTAGAGAAAGAACAGAGCAGTGTGTGATGCCAGAGGCCCAAACCACTATATTATTTCCAATAGGCAATATTATTGGAATGATATATTCCAATAGACTATTGAAAATCTGTATGATTTTTTTCAATACCCTCACATGCCTGTTCTCTTCTAAGTGATAATGCATAACATTTTTTGCTGGGTAAATGTATTAAGAATAGAATAGAACTCTCTGCTCTTTAATGCATTATAGTTCTCAGTGGGTGCATCTACACAAGACACTTTACTGCATAGTAGAGCTAATTACTGCACAGTAAACGCATGCAGATGCTTACTGAGCAGTAATTGGCTCTAATCGTGAATGCATTTGCAGGTAGCAAATTTATGTAGAAAATTTACTCATGATTAGTAACTGTGCAGTATTAAAAAAATGTAATTGATGAAGATAAGGAACATTTTCCACTGCTAAAAATTCTAACAAATTATAACAAAAATTACTGATTTTTGGTACTTAGCTTTGGCATGATCCTTATGGCATACTAGAACCTTTGTGTGATTTGAGATAAATGCAGTAGATGTTCTCAAGATATACCTAGCAGTGGGCCTTTTCCTGAAATGTAAGATATACACTTATCTAAAGTTCATCCACTACAGTGCATCTGTTTTGAAATGTGGATCTAATTTGAACCCATAAGTTAATACCTCAGAAATTCAGTTGTGCAGCATAAAAATTCAAGACATGCTGCTGTGCAGAAAGAAATGTGAGAATCCAATTAAGAATCAGGAACTTAAAACATGCAGTGCAAAGGCTGCCTGAGCAAACTCCTGCTAGGCCTTTCTTTCTTTTTAATTTTTTTTCCTTAAACACAAAAACTATGAAATCTAAAATCTACTATGGACACAGTTTTTACTCTGCAGGCTGAGGCTCCTAGGGTGTAGAACATTCATGTATGAATTGAACCACAGCACAAATACTCAGGGCCAGGCAGGTGAATCCAACAGAGAGACCTGCAAAAATGCTGACCAACTTCTTAGGTGCTGGGGAGACGATAGACACCTATGTTTTCTTTAGTAAAGGTATTTAAGTGCAGAGATGGATCAGAAGGGGTACAGCAGCTGCCACACCCACCTTGGTTGTTTTGTACTCTCAATGCAGGATCTGGCTAGAGTTCCTGCTTTTGTTCGTCTCAGGAACCCAGAGGCTAAGCACTGCTGCCACTGCTCATCCGCTCCTTTCTCCTGCTGCTGAATTCAGTGGGGAGGAAGGGAAAAGGTGAACAGTAGCAGTGTTCCCCCTTGGGCTCTGGAGCCACATGAAAGCAGGGGCTCCAGCCAGACCCTGCCCTGAACAGCTGGTTTGCTCAGAACTCATTGCTCACATAGGACTCCAGTAGGAATCCATGCTGACCAGGCAGTGAGCTCAGAGCTCACTGTGCATATGTGGCACAGCCACCATACCTTTCTCTGTTCCTAGATTCACTGCCAAAATTTTGTTTGTGTGTGTGAAAAAATGTAGAAAAAAATGTAGAATAAGTTTGTGGCTGGTTCCTATCATGCCATGTGTAGGTAGCTGCACCCCTGTGGTTAGAAGTCTGCAGGTAATGGGGCTCCCAGCAGTAGGGGAGCATCATGAAATCCCACGGATGGGAGCCCCAGTAACTGATCTGGGCTCCCAGCCATGGGGGCACACCATGCACTCCTGAGGCTGGGAGCCCCATCAGCTGAGGGACTCCTAATCTTGGGAGATTGCTACTTGCCATACAGGGGGAGCCCAGGGTCACAATCCCAGGCTTCCCCTGCACCAGCAGTAAGGCATGATAGGGTAGGATTTGATGCTCAGTCCCACAATCGCACCGCATGTCATGCATGCATGACATCGCAGGAAGCTCAACTGTGTGGATCATACATCAGATCCCATCAGACTTTTACCTGGACTTCTGGGAGGAGTCCAAGAGATAGCAGGGGAAAAGCACTATTAGCTGAGATCTCCTTATCCATGCCATACCAGTAAACATTACTCATGCCTGCTCTTCTAATAGAAGCTGTGTTGAGAACTTTTGAAGAAAAAAAAATAGTGATTATATAAGTTTTGGTTCATTGAATTTGTTATTGAGTAGGATAGATTAAAGACGCAAGATGTAAATTTATTTGAGTTATGTATTGTTACATTTTGCTTTACAAAATATGCATGAATGTTATTTGAGATCATATGTACTGAAGGAAAAGTATAAATTATTTTTTTTATCTCTAGATATTGTACATCATTAGCTTGACAAAAAGAAGTTTGTATTATGATTCTATGTGAATTATTTTAATTCAGGGCTTTATGCAAATATACTTTGTTTATTGTTGTTCAGGTTGGCTTGGTTCTATACGGTAATGATCCAAGGGTACTATTCAACTTGAGCACTTACAAAACAAAAGATGAAGTTGTTAAGGCAATGTCAACTACTGAGCAAAAAGGAGGAACTTTGACTAATACTTTCAAAGCTATTGACTACGCAAGGTAAAGTGTACTGATAATTATTGTGATATGTTTCTAACTAAGGATCTTGCAAGGTGATGAGCTTGCCTTGAGGGTGCTATGTTTAAAGTCAAAATAGGCTATATTTCAACTCCTGACTCAGTGACTCTCAGGTTATTCATTTAGGCCCCAGCTACATGTTACATATATTAATCAACTGGTTAGTTATGCAATAAATATGGACTAGCCACACGTACAAAGTAATTATCACACTGTAAAAATGATTATCGAGTTATAAAACGAGCCAACCGGCTGTAAAGTTAGTGCTTGAAAGTGTGTAACAGCTTTATCTGTAGCTGGTTTCTATCCAACTTTAATTTAAACAAGTATCAGGGCCCTTAGGCACCTCTTCTGACTGCAGTGAAGTCCAGGTTTTCAGCAGCATAGCACAGATATCTTCTTTAGTTTCCTTGCCTCATTGTTGTCACCTAAAATGGAGCCTATTCCTGACATTTTTGGCTTCATGGGAATATTGTGAGCAAAACTGGTGAAAACTTTTCACTTAAAATAATTTTTGGACAAAAAAACCCCTAGCTTCTTTGAAAAGAGAATGGACTTCTATTGGAAATATCATTTGTAGTTATTTTTTTTTCTCTCTTTTTTTCAACTTTTAAACTTTTTTATGGCATTTGATCTCTGAGCAGCGCTTTTGAAAGCCTAAGCATTATTCCTATAACTAGCTAAGATCTTTAATTTTAAAAAGAAAAATATTGCCAGTGTATTTTGTTGAATATCAGTGATAGAAGCATTAATGAATGTATGCATATAAAACAACATCCTTTAAATTCATTTATGCCTAAGAAGTCTAGTGCTTTGTTACAGACGTCATGCTTTTTCCCCTGAGTCGGGGGGACGGCAGGCAGCCACAAAAGTAATGGTTGTTGTGACAGATGGTGAATCGCATGATGGTTCTGCTTTGGAAAAAGTGATAGCTAAATGTAATGAAGACAAAATAACCAGATTTGGCATAGCTGTAAGTAATATTATTTTAATGCAATTTTGGCAAGGATGTTTTAATTAGAAGTGTATATATGTATGCATCATTACATCACCAAGATGGGAAAGGGATGGAGCTCATATTTGGCAACCAATGTAATTGAAGTTTTTGCATATAATTAATAGTTTATATTAATTATCATTGTCGGTTAATGTTCTTTGGCTTAAAAAGTAGGATTAGTGAACCCTGACCATTCATCAGTGTTATACTCTTTAGTTTCTTTTAGATTTCTTTTCCCATTTGAGTTTTGTCATGTAAGAACACAATACTTTTAAAGCTGGCAAGTTTGACAAAAATGGTTAAACAGTATGGGTTTTGATATTTTTCCCACCGCCTTTCTCTGTGAATGGTCTTTTACAGATGTATGAAGGGAATGGAAGATGCTGCAGTTTTCATGCATCTGTTTTGTGGTCACTTGGCATGGGTGTAAATGACTGCAGAAATTGCAAAGCTAGAGTACTTGGATTCAATTTCTTGACCTTAATATTATGATTGCCATCATACTTTTTATTTTCTTATCTACTAACATCAGTTCATCTTACTATAAATGTCAGGTGGTCAGTGTAAGATGTTGGGTTGAGAATTGCATGAATAATTTGTGAGGGAAATGGATTTTGGCTGGAGATTGTACATTAATTTCAATTGAGTATCTGCATGTGTAATACTGATGGAATTAAGTCACACCAAGGTTTCTTTTTCTCTTTTTCAAGGTTTTAGGATACTTAATCAGAAATGAACTTGACACTAAAAATTTAATTAAAGAAATCAAAGGAATTGCTAGTCTTCCAACAGAAAAGTATTTCTTTAATGTGTCCTCTGAGGCTGCACTTTTGGAAGAAGCAGGAACACTGGGAGACCGTATATTTAGTATAGAAGGTAATATACTCCAGGGGTCTTAAGAGCTATGCCAGCTTATACCAGCTGAGGTACTGAAAGATTACAATAGTCTGTCTTCACACTGATATCCTTGTTAATATCTTGTAAATGTGGATGATTCCTGTGCCTTATTAAAATCTTGATAAATATTACCGTTTAAATATTAGATTTCCATAGTCAACAACGCTGAGTATATTTTAAGAAGATGTGGAGTTTTGAAAGCATATAATTTATTTGATACTATATAATTATTGCTTATCATTTATTTGTCAAGTTAAATATTCAGTCCTGCTCCACTTGCCCTCAGCAGCACCAGGATTGGGCTCAACATCTTGGACAAGTAATATTCTACTGGTTTAAAAAATATATGAATAACAAAGTTATGTTATTGCACCAGGTACCGACCAAGGCAATACATTCCAAATGGAAATGTCACAAGTGGGCTTCAGTGCTCTTTATTCACAAAAAAAGGTACGTATAGTGAATCATTTAGTGTTACTATAGTGTCAGCATTGGCTTACACTAGATATAATAGAAATAACTAGAGATATAGAAATGCAATATAAATTAAGCATAATAAACAACAATGCAGTATAAAAAAACTACATTTTATTTATGATTTCTTCCAGTATAAACAAGGAGAGCAGCACACCATGGTTTATCTGTATTAACATAAACTGAAGGACCTGGCAGGTGTTATATTTATGGCATGGTTAACGTATGAATCATGCTATAAATAGTAACAGTAGGCATATCTACATGAGACGCTACGTTGCATCAGCAGACGCAAACATAGTGTCAGCGGGCCCTCACTGTAACATGTCACTATGGTGATGTAGCAGCTAAAAATAACCATGCAACAGCCGTTACTGCGCCATCCTTTAGTACTTCCTAAAGGAGGTACTAAATGACGGCGCTGTAACAATGGTGCTGTAGGGGCACATGTAGACGCACCCAGTGTGCCACACATTTAAGCCAATTTATACCATAATAATATGACAGATGAGCCACAAAGACATTCCACATTTAATGTGGAACATCTTTGTGCCTCAAAGTGTGTGGCACATCAGGGCTACCTCACACAACATTCCAATGCTCAGCTGAGCGTCCGGATCCAACATGGAGCAACCACAGGGTCTGGGATGCAACTATCCCCTACCCAATCATCAGGACCAGGCTGGTGGCAGGCCTAAGTCCAGGACCTGGCCACCGCTACCCCCTTTACCTTCCTACGCCACTCTGGCCCTGATCCCCAGAGGCAGATGGGATCAGGGTTGCCATGAGCCTGACTTTGAGGAGCTGTAAAAACTGCAGTTGCAGCCTAGCTGTGGGTGTGCTTTCTAAATATCCCCAGGCAATGGAAACCAAGGACGTAGGGGCCTTTCCTTGCTCTCTGGGACCTAACACTTAAAAACCGTAGTACTTGTTCAGAGTTGGAATCCAGCTAATTTCATGGACTGTTCCAAGAACTGTGTGGCATGTCAGGAAGCACAGTTTTTGGGATCTGGCATAAAATTAATCGGATACCAATTGTGCAAGTAAATTAACGTCTGTCAGCCATTTGAGTTACAGCTCCCTGACATTTGGTTTATTTATAAATTCATAAAAGAGGGAGAAAATATATTGGGTAAAGATGGAAATCCTATTTCATGCATTATACCATTTTCTAGTAATGATAATTAATGTTGAATAATCTGTTCTACATTTAATAGGTTTTTCCAATTGCTTATGATTTTTCTCAAACAAATTCTGCAAATTAGAGTTCAAATTTTGGATGTTTGATTTCAATCCTATGAGGATTTTTTTAAAAGGTTTTTAGTCTAAATAAACTACAGTACAGTATTTTTAAGTTAGGAATATTTTATATTGTAACCTTATACATATAACTTAGAATAAATACTGTAATACTATAAAAATATTTTTCTTCATAAATAAGTTTTAGAACACTTCAACCACAGTTCTAGAGTTCCTAGGCTACATATCTAAAATAGCGTTTAAATTTTTTTTCAACTCTGAAAACCTAATAATCATCTCCACTTAGTTATTTCTTCCCCCAAAAAAATTCTAAAGCAATTTAAAGGATAAAAAAGAACTCCAATATTAATCCAGTATAGAAGGTATAACAAATTGGGCACTTACAGATAGAAAATAGCAAAAATTAAGAAAGTTTTTCCAGTGTTTATTGTTAAATTAGATATTACATTTTTATAGATTTGTAGGAGTATATTGGTTTAAAATTTTGTAAAGACTTGGATGCTGTCTTGCTGGTTGCAATATTGGAAGCCATTGTGTCCACAGAATTCAAGATCTTTGTTTATTATGATGTCCAGCTTACACCTGAGTTTTACAAGCATCTAAATAGTAACACAATGATGATATCATTCATATAATTTATCTCCCAACTCCCTTGTGCTAACCAAAGAAGCAGGAAGTTCTTACATTTTGATTTTACTGTTTTAAGGATGTTCTGATGTTGGGTGCTGTTGGGGCTTATGACTGGAGTGGAACTGTAATTCAGGAGTCATCAAACAAAGTGACCACATTTCCTAGTCAAGCATTTGAACAAATTCTACAAGACAGAAATCATAGCTCATACCTAGGTAAGGGGCTGAAATATTTATTGCCTAATATGTCAGAATTTTATCCATCCTACAGATGACTTTTAAAAACTGACTTGGGAGGAAAAAAGAATGCTGAACATTAGGCCTGTGCAAAGCAGCTAGTGTTCGCTTTGGATTCGGCCGATTTTGGGGGACAGCGATTCAATTTGGTGATTCGGATCACTGTCCTGATTCAATTTGGCCGAATCTGATTCAGAGACTCAGCTGCTGCTGAATCTCTGAATCAGCCAGGCCCATGCCCTGCCCACTCTCCCAGCCTGGCAATGGCTGCCCCGCCTGCCCCAGCTCCTGGCACTTGTTTAAAAAAAAAAAAAAAAAAAAGCCCTGGCTCACCGAGCGCTGCTAGGAAGGAAGGTGATCCCTGCTGTCCCCCACTGCCCCACGCTACGTGGGGGGCTCTGCACAAGCCCCCTGAACCCCCTTCCTCACTCCTCACTCTTTTCTGAAGATTCAGAGAGCTTTGAATCAATTCAGACCTTTACATTGGTCTCCTGATTCAATTCAGATTCGGAGATTCAGCCACCGAATTGGGCCAAATCTCCTCCACATCGAATCACCACCCGAAGCTTCGCACAGCCCTACTGAACATTAATCTCTTTTATTTACTGATCATGGATTCAACAAAATCGTTATTATTTTAATTCTCCATAAAATATGGATGAATAACTGAAATGTTAATGGGATATTCTGAAATACCCTTTAAAAAATCACAAGGATATAAGAAATTAAAGGAACTGGAAAAGGCTATATAGTGCATTAAATTTATGACTGTTATTTCTGTTTACCTATTTATTCCTCCATTACAACTGGATCAAAAGCTGCTCAGTTGTCATCAGCTCATCTATGCTCTTTCTTTTTCATTTTGGTTCATGGCTTTAGAAACATGACTAGAGATTAACACTGTGCAGGCCGGGAGCAACCCGAGCCCTTTTCCGTACTGCACGCGGGCTGTGGCCAGCAGCCCGGGCACGCCGGGTCGGAGAGGGAAGGCCGTCGAGCTGGAATTAGGCACAAACGCGTAGCGGTAATTAAAAAGATTGTTTACTTACACCGAGATGGCAGTGGTGTAGGCTGGAAAACTTGCTGGAGTTGCGGTTACAGACAGACAACAAAACAAAACTCGAACCTGCAGGGCACGAGGGTACGTCGCAAGGGTTTTCGGCGACGGGAAGATAAACCTGCAGGACTCGAACCCGGGTAGAAGAGCTCTGAAGTCGTCCAGCAAGGACTCACACGAAGTTTGCTAGGCTCCGTGGGTCCGGTTCTTTTGCACGCGGGAAGGGATACGTCTGGACTGCGATCAGCAACGGGGAGAGGATAGAGGTTGATCAGACCTCTGTTGCCTGCTTGAAATGCACTGGGTCCATAAGGATCCGCAGCGCTTAGAGATCTTCACACAGCGTGAAGTCTCCTCCTCCCAGTGTTCGTGGAGTCCTCCAACTTGGGCGGAAACCACTCAAGCCTTTTATACGGCTAGCAAGCCAATCACTAGCCGCCACGTGTGAATAATTTAGAACTGGCCAATAATGGGACTCGAATTAGCATACAAATGGCGGGAACTCTTTGCAACGAGCATTTCTGTGCTGCAACAAAGAAATGCACCCTGCAAAGAAAGCTTCAAATTGGCAGGAAATTCTCCCTTGCACCGGGGTTCTCTTTTGCAGCAGAAAACTCCACCGTGCAAAGAAGCTATAATTTAGCGGGAACAATTTAGCAGTGCCGAAGCACACAAAAACAAAAATCACACCCTTTGGGTTGTGACAAACGCAAGTTTTATGAATATCCACTGTTTGTTTTCAGAATCATTCCTGTACTCAGCCAAACCAGCCAACTTGATTCTCTTAGTTCAGGGCTGTCTAACTTCTGGGCCACTAGGGGCATAGGCAACATGTAGGGGGGGCACGTGCCCCCCCGAGATTGGCCACTGCCAAAACCACCATGGCTTCTGCGGGTGGTCAAGACTCGCACATGCCCCCCTCCTTACACCAATGCAACCGACGGGGTCTGTGGGCAGCCCCCCCTTGCGGCTCCCCACCCCCCCCCCCCAACCCCCCCCGCTACGGGCAGTCTCCGCTCGCTGACGCCAGCAGCAGCAGGTGGTCCCTGCTCACCACTCGCCACCATCATGCCCCCCCAGTCTCAAGAGGCACCAATCATTCAGGACTGGAGACCGCACATTGTGCAGATTGCTCACTATGCTGCCTTCCCCCTCCAGCCAGGCCCCCCTGTCATGTGCGTGGTGAGGGCAGCCCAGCTTCCTACCACCATGTACACAGCCTGCTTTCTCCCCCTCCCCATACCATCCCTGTCAGGTATACCGTGCTGGAAGCCCAGCTCTTTTATTTGCCATGGCTGTATCTTGTGAGGCCTAGCTCCTTCCCTTGTTGTGCATGCAGCATGCACAGTTATACTCCCTTCCTCCTTGCTAGGCACACTATGCAAGTAGCAGCCCTCCTGCTGCCACTGCACATGCAGCAGGAAAAGGAGCCAGGCTGTATGTGCAGCCTGCGAAGTCCAGCTTCTGGTTTTTTTTCTGAGTGAAGCATAAGCATCTTGGAGACACTGCTGCACCCACAGCCCAGGTACTCCAGCTGTACTAGCCCACCCCTTGGCAGTAGGGGCAAGAACCAGAAGCTGGGAGAAGAAGGGGAAATCCAGAGAACCCTGCTGGCACTGGAGCAGGAGCTCCACTGAAGTGGAGTGGTGGTTGAGCAGCAGTCCAAAGATGCATGCTAACCTCTTGCGTGCCATATATAGCTCATAGGCACCAGTTGGATAGCCCTGTCTTGGTTTATTAATCTGCTACGTTGCATCAACTATTTTTTGCAAACCTATCTTCTCTGGCAACTTATTCCTAAAAGAATACTTATTCACAAGTTAAGTATCGATTTCCTATCCTTGAAATATTTGCAAGTAGTAGAATTTGCTTTCTAACTTTTTTCTGCTTTATCATGTTCTGCTTTCTGTGGTTTGGTGATATCCTATATCCACCACAGTGACACATTATGCACTTTGAAAAAGAAAGAGATAGGAGAGGGTTTTTGGGTTTTCATCATTTATCTGTGCTAGCTTTGTTTTCTCTCTTAGTGACAGACTGCTCCGTTAATCCCCTTGGGATCTTACCAATGCCCAATATAAGGCTTTTCCTAGAAGAAATGTATATATTGCCTGAGAAGACCTCTCCTTTTTTAATACTGATTTGAATTAATTCAAGGTGCACATTTTTAAAATCACTTATTCTAATTTATTTTAGCCTTCTTATAGGAAGTGGTGAGACACTGTGTCCTCTAACTGTGTTTTGCTCTTCAGTGTAAGCTGAGGTACTATAAAACAAAACAATTTTCTTTTCTTTTGTTAAAGTAAAGTTAGTGTAGTAAAACAAAATATACTGTATATACAGATTTACAGTGGATTTTATATGGATTTAAAATGTTTTCAGGTATTAAAGACATTCAAAGCAGTGGTACTGTGTCTTGTGGGAAAGTGTGGTGACGCTATTATAGTAACTAGGTATTTCTCCGCAGGCCTACCCAGCGTGAAGATTGGCTCAGAGGTTTTTTCCTCATTCATTATTCTAGGGCTACCATTTCTACCATCACACCCAGATGACCTCTTTGTACTCAGCACCTTACTAAATAAACAAGACTATTGTTAGAGTTTCTCTATCCAGGCGCTAGAAGAATTGTTATTTTATTTTCTACCTTTGAAAACAATATCTCCCTAATAAATTCAAGCATAAGTGAATTTGGTACATACATGTAACGTATTTTCTAAACCCAAATCTCCAACCTGGCTGCATAAATGTCCATAACTAAGACACCAGATCATTTCATCTGTACTGCTCTTACAGATAACTATCTCTAACTACTTTTCCCTGATATCTCATATGTAGCATGTTAACTTCTGTTCCCAGGTTATTCTGTTGCTGTTATCTCAACTCAAGGGGCTGTTTATTTTGTTGCCGGTGCACCAAGATCCAATTACACTGGCAGAGTAGTGGTTTATGAGGTTGACAGCCATGGCAATGTCACAGTCATTCAGTCCCAGAGAGGGGAGCAGGCAAGTATAAATATTTGATCACCATCATTAATTCTGTAGATGTCTATTTTTTAAGACACAGCAGTAAAAATACTTATTCATATTTGCTCTGTTATACATTTCTTTTGAAAATTCATATTCTTGCAAATTTAGAATCCTGTTTGACCCTTTCACTGCAGCTATGCTCTTTCAATGTTTAAGACACATAATGCAACTTTCAGAGAGTGCTGTATTTTTCTGATTATGCTTACATGCAGTCAACCCTGCATATAAATAAACCCTGCGTTTTCAGGCTTCACTGTAGGGCAGAGAGCTTCTTTCCTAAGGATAGTAAATACATACCAATAAAAACCTTGAACAGCTTTTGCTCTTGCCAAATCCCATCAAATCAAATAGCCAAAAAAAGGACCCAATGGGTTGAATACACCAAAAATATTGTTTTAAAAAGTACACTATAAAGGTTTCTGATTTGGCATTTTTATTGCGCACACAAAAATATTGCAAGTAGTTGAGTCTGTAACATTCAAGGCCCAATTTTTAGTTTGACCACTCCTTATTATATAATTTGAGTATGATCTTTATGGTTCTTCTGGAGGATCATGTTCTAAAATAGTATAATTTATAACATATATAAAAATGACTCTCTTGCTATCAATTTCAGATTGGGTCTTACTTTGGCAGTGTGCTATGCTCAGTGGATGTTAACAGAGATTCAGTTACAGATGTGCTATTAGTGGGGGCACCGATGTTTATGAACGACCTAAAGAAAGAAGAAGGAAGAGTTTACATGTTCTCCATAAGACAGGTAATAATTAAATAGATGAATAGTTTGCATTGAGATTTGGCATTTATATCTATCATATTTTCAGTTCTTACTCCAGGCTCTTGTCATGGTTTTCTGGTACTGAAGTCTTACTGAGAAGTAGAGTTATAACTGCAATTGATCAAGGAATCGTACTGTACCAACAAACAGCAAAAAGTGATCCATGACCTAAAAAGCTTACAGCCATAATATTTTGGCCAGTCAATTGTTTGCAATCTGATTCTGATTTTGGCATATCTGTTCAGTAGTTGTTGTTCATCCCAAAATCATTCTGATAAATAATCTCTGCTTATGCATTGTCTGCAAACCATTAAATTGCTTATTCTCTATTTATTATTCATGTTTTCTCATTTATCACCTCACCTCATTTAAGCCACAGAATATTATTTCTACCTCATGATTGGCTGACTCAAATCTTTTAAAATCCTCTAAATAACAAACATCCAGGAGATATTTTCAAATGACTGAATATTGGCATTAAAACTCCTGAAACTTTTGGAATCTATGAACAGCCTCAAGAGTTAGTGGTAAACACCATATTCAAGATAACTCTATTAATCATAGAAAACAGAATGCAGATTTTTATTTGTGAAACCTACAGATCAAGCGGTGTCACTCTTCTCCTGATTAGAGCTACCCTTACGGATTTAGTTGTATAGCTCCTGTATTGAAACCAAACAGACAAATCAAGTAGCATATAAGGACTGCAAAGCTGTTGCCTGTGTAAGTAGGTGGATAGATCAGTCCCTATCTGCAAAATAGTTTTGTATTTGTTTGTTTTTTAGCTTAGAAATGTCTTGTAGGGAACACAGACAGTTTCAGGGAGAGTGGAGGTCCCATAGAGAGAGATTTCTTATCTGCAGAACTGAGTGCTGGGCGTGAAAGATGAATTCTCACTTCTCAGAGCTCCAACTCTGCTTTTACAGGCTGCTAAGCAGGACAAAAGTGCTACTGTTGACAGCTGACATACCAGCGCTATGTGGGAATGGAAAATTAGGCAAAAAGAAAAATAGAACTTGATGTAAGAGGTTTTCAGTTTTATAAATCGAATAGATTGGAAAACTTCTTAATACTTTTCTTCTTTTTAAGTGACAGAATCAATTATATTTTAAAAATATTTGTCAGAATGTGGAGAGTCAGTGATTTAAATGGGGGAGGGGAGGGGTATAATCTGGCCCCTGGTGCCACCCGGCTGCCTATGGGTCTCAGGGTGACCCACGGGCAGTATGGGGTGCACCAGATGGCCCCACGCACTGCAAATGGTGCCCACTCCAGCTTGTGTCGCAGAGTAGGAAAGCCCCAGAGTGGTCATGTGCCACCTTTAGCATCATGCTCTCGGGCCATGCACCAAAGCCCTGTAGCAGCGGTTCCAGGGCCATGCAGCACAGTCTTGTAGTGGCAGCTCCAGGCCATACAGCACAGCCCCAGCATTTGGCTGCCGCATACAGCACAGTCCTTAAGTGGCCAGAGCAGGACCAGGAGGCCCATGGCAGCCTCTCCAGGACTTGCACTGGATCGAGAATGCATGGCTGGTCTCTGGGTCTGGTCTGGCCCATGGACCATCCCTGTGCCACTTATCTTTCCCACTCATCCAGATGCATACTACAGGGCCAGATAAGTTTGAGACCCCTTATGTAAAAATAAAGTTGATTTGTATAAATTACATACATCACTATAATTAAATTGCTAGCCATTTTGGATAAACAACCTGACCAGCATTTCTAGCATTTTCTGTATACAAAGCGATGACATAAAGCATGGCAGCTATGAAGATTTAAATGATTCTTCCACCCTTTTTTCCTTAGTTGGCATTAAAATGTTCAAGAAATGAAAAATTTACACACCTGGGTTTTGCATTAGTTAGCTAGGAAGTTCTGGCCTGCTTTCAAAGAATTATGGTCAGTCACAAAAAATCCCATTTCCTGTGCATAAGAATTGGTAAGCCAAAACTGGAAATGTTAGTTATTGATGTATCTTCTAAAAATTTCAAAACACTTAAAACAATAACATAAAGACACGGATCTTTAAGACACATTTAAGTTTATATTAGCTGTAATTCTGTTATGCAAAATATGTTGTATTTTTTCTGCTGAAGTATTTGCCACAGTTATGGGATATAACAATGCAAACTGGACAGTGGGATGGCAGATGAAATTCAGTGTTGCTAAGACCAAGTTAATACACATTAGAAATAATAATACACAGATTTTTTTCCATTTTGTTTGACCTAGTAAAACAATATTTTTGTTTTCTTTATTTATTTTTAAGGGAATTTTGGATCAACAAGAACTCTTAGAAGGTCCAAACGGGTTAGAAAATGCTCGGTTTGGATCTGCTATTGCAATGCTTTCAGACATTGATTTGGATGGTTTTAATGATGTGATAATAGGTGCACCTTTAGAACACCAAAATGCTGGAGCAATTTACATTTACAATGGAAATCAAAAGACACTTCGCACCAAATATTCCCAGGTAATTTACTTTGTTAAATACTATTATATTCCAAGTCTTATGTTTCAGTATGACAATTGAGCTAGATTCAAGATGGAAGATTAAATAAAATGAGGATTTATTCTGAGCTGCTCCTTTTTCCTCTTTAAATGGCAGCATTGCCTTCTGTTTGCTTTTTCAGCACCATTTAAATTATTACTGTGATGATGAGACTGGTAGCATTGATATTAAAGGTGGAGAGATAAGTGACGTGAACATATGTGGGGAAGAAGTGTAAGGCTACTATGTATTTTTGACTTTTGTACACCAAGGAAACTCATTTTCTGAAAAGTATTTTTTCAGGCTTTTTTTGCAACTTTTTCTAGCTGTGGTACACCAGCAAATATTGGATTAATCCCAAATTTGAAATCTTTCAATATATAGTAGCTAAGTTAGAGACTTGGAAAGAAATGCATGAAAATTTGGCATCCAGCTCCCATACACTACTACTACTACTACTAATAACAGTAAATATAATAGTACCACCTATGTGGTGGTGGTGGTGTTGTTGTTTTTAGCAAAATAGTTTTTCAATGAGAACTTTTCTCCTGCTGAAAGGCTTGTTAAATTCCATTAAATTTCTTATACTTGGCCATATTGATTGATGGGAATAAAATTTTCTAGTAAAGGAAAGCTGGAATACAGCAATCTGTTAACTTGGGACCAGAGGAAAAAATTGCTTAAAAATAATACAGAAAATATCCACAACAAATTGTCTAAATGAACATGTTACATATTAACACAGTGCCTACAAAATTCAAATGCTAATGCTTCTCTTTGTAGAGATTAGCAATTATGTGCAACATTGATTAACCAGGCTCTTTTTTCCAGAAAATTACAGGATCAGACTCCGCTTTTAGAAAGCAACTCCAGTACTTCGGAAGATCGGTAGATGGGCTCAGAGACTTAAATGGTGATGACATTACTGATGTTTCTGTTGGTGCTGACGGAAATGTCGTGCAACTCTGGTTAGTCAGTTACTTTAATCAGATAGTTTTTTTTAATATTTCAAGTGTAAGTGGAGTACAGTCATTTAACAAAATGGGGGGAAAAACTGCTATGGGTATGGAGCTAATTTTGTTCTTTGTAATTATGCTAACATAGTAGCAAATTGAAAAATAGTATTGGACTCAGTTACTTTTAATAACAAATGACATTTTGATAGACTGTCCTGCTTGAAAGAGTTGTCCAGTAAAGTAAGCACGTAGAGCAGTGGAAAAAAAAAATTGGCACCTCTTTTTTAGCAAAATTTATTTTTGTCCTGAAAGCAATTGCCAAGACAGTTTTGCCAGTTCTACAAAAAAATCACTTCACAAGCAGAAAATGTTGTGTGTTTTCCTAAGCCATGTTTTTTTTTTCCCCATGCACATTGGAGTACAGCTTAGTTGAAACACAACTTTATAAGTAGCTTCTCTCTCTCAGTGACTTTTGTCCATATCAGGACTGATTATTGTAAGAGGCATCTTTCTTTGAAAAATAAAAATGTTCATTAATAAAGAAATGTAACTTTTCTGCATTTCCTCAGATAATGTCAGGGACTTTCCTAAAAGAATGATTTAGGGACAGTTGCCCTGAAAGTCAAATATAAGAGTTTGATTTGGTCTAACTGGTGAAAAATTATTAAAAGTTCATGAAAACAATCATGCAAGAGGCAAAGATTTCTTAGGGTGATATCTTTTATTGGACCAACTATGTAGGTGGGATAAAGTTAGACAAGCTTTTGGATGAAAGACATTCTTCATCGGGTCTCACTTACCATAAATATCCCATTATGTTATATCAGGGATTTTCAACCTTTTTGGAGCAATGTACCCCTGGTAGCCAGATGTGAAGCAGTATACCCCCGGCAGCCAGACACGGAGTTGGGGGTGGGGGGCAGTGTGTGGCTGGATGCGAGGGAGGGTGGGTGGCAATGCGCCCAGACACAGAGCATGGGGGTCAGGGGGTGCCACACAGCCAAATGCGGAGCAGCGTCAGCCTCTGCGTGCGAGCTTCCCCCACCCCCCGTGTCTAGCCAGGCGGGCGACACCTGTGTGGCAGCATGGGATGGTGCATGTCAGTGCTCCTACCCCACCCGCCCACACGTACCCCCTAGGACCTTCTCAAGTACCCCCTGATGTTATATCAGCTACCATGACTACATAAGAAATGTTTCAAAAAGAGGATTAGCCATTTTAAACCTACTTTTTACCTACAGCTACACTTATGAAGTCCAAAGAAAACTACCTACCAAACTGGCATGTTGTTTACAATAAGAACCAATAACTAAAATATTACAGGCAGGCCCATCCCAGAATAAAGCTTCTGATTTATCAAGAGTCCTTAAAACCCCACTTAGCCATTTCTTCTTATGTTTCAGGTCACAAAGCATTGCAAATGTCTCCGTCAGTGCCTCATTTGCACCTGAAAAAATCAGTCTGCTGAACAAGAACACTGAGATACTTGTTGCCATATGTTTTGATGCCACATTCAGGCCTGCTAATAGAAATAACCCAGTGGGTAAGAACAGCCAACACATTGTTTACATCAGTTTTGTTGATAATGTTGTAATATAAATATAAAGGAAAACTAAAAACAAGCCCTGGATGACAAACCAGAAAAGAAGGAATTACCACATTATTTAACTATAAAATATATTTCTTTGTTTCATTTTTAAATCCCAGCGGTTAGTATTTCCTTATTGTCTTTGAAAACTGAAGGAGAACTTCCTTTAAAGGGATAGGGCAGTCTCCTCACATCTTGTACCAAAAAGCACCATAAGGGAGAGGAATAAAGGTCAGGGATATCAAGTAATTTTACTGTTATTCCCCCTTGAACTCACCAGCTAGTCTTTGGCTGGGCCACTCTGATCAACTTTGGAGGGATAAGGAAGTAGAAGACACTAGCTCTTGTCTGTGCAATACTGTTAAAAGCAACAGCAGCCAACATATTTAACAAAAATAGTCATCCAAGCCAAGTGCTTTGTGCTGAACTCTCTGCTCCATCTGATGAGCAGAGGCAAGCTCTTCTCCTGGAAAATAAAGAGGAAAAAAACTCCAATTATATGATTATTTAAATGCAAACCTTGGTTACTCAATAGTCTGGTCTATCTGAGCTTTTAGGAAAGGAATGATTTTCAAAAAGGAGCCTACTGATCTTCAAATATTTATGATAAAAGCATGGGGAAAACTTTACAAGAGGCTCACCTGTTACAATTGGCAACATAAGTTTGATCATTTTCCCACTTCATATGATGACTGCCAGTGCTCATGACCAGGGATCCTGGTTTTCTCTGATTTAAAAAAAATCTCCAATTTTCAGTTAAAAAAAAAAAAAAAAAAAAGCAACCCTAAATCCCCATTTTCCATGATTTAAATGAAACACCAGTGATATATATAGATATCTATAGGTATAGATATCTATCTATAGATAGAGTGGTGTTTCATTTTAATTATGGAAAAATGTGGATTTGAGGAAACTTTTTTTTTTTAACCGAAAATTGGGGATTTTCTTAAATCGGAGAAAACCAGGAACCCTGATCATGACTGTTAAGCAACAAAATAAAATTGAACAGAATAGTAGCCATAGTCTTTTTTTAATCTTCAAGCTGAAAAATTATATTTCAGGGAAGAAAATATACAGTATTCTTTAGGTTTCTGGGATCTGATTGCAGTTACAGACTGGCCTCTTGCCCAAATTATAGATGTGTACATCTGTAGGAGATAATGTATTGATTGTCATTTGATACGCTCTCTATGGTTATGAACATTTATTTAAGCATTTTAAATCTGTTAGACTGACTTTAGTAGGAAGATAGACCACTATAGTTCTGAGACTGTTTTGCGTTAGGAATGCAACCAAAGCAGTAAAATATTTAGGTTTTCTGGCAAAACTAATTTTTCTCTAATATTGAAGTCAAATGCTGTGTGATTGCTGTGAAAGGCAGGCTCAGTAAAAATATTTTTCATTCTTTTTCTAGCAGTTAGATACAATGTAACGCTGGATGCTGATCTCCAGTCATCTAGAGTGACTTCCAGAGGATTATTTAAAGAAAACAATGATAGGTATCTGCTGAAGGATTTTATAGTAACTCATGAAAAGAATTGTGTTCAGCACATCTTTAATGTACAGGTGAGCACAATTTCAAACTTCCTCATGTCAAAAGCCACCTATGACTTAATTTTACATGATTTTGTCATAACTTTTATCATGACTTGCATTCAAAAAGAGAACTGGGTATGTGTTATAGTCAGTCATTGGCGAATCTAATGTAACCTAATCTAGGGTAATCCAGTGTAATCAATTTGCTTCTAAAGCATCACATGCAGCTTAAAAATACTTCAGTAGATCTAGGAGTTCACTCTGTAACAGAAGAAATTAAATTCGTAGACACATAGGGTACTTGTACATGCAGTGGGGGTTTAGTTCTCCCTAAACTGAAACAGTGGTTTTTTTAATGACCCAATTAAAAACCCACCATTTCAATTTAGGGACTTCCGTGATGTCATGTGGCATCACAGTGCATCACAGGCCCCTGTCAGCTCACTCACCATCCTCTTCCTCCCCCCCAACCTTGCAGGCTCCACCAGAAAAAAAAATATTGCAGTGAGGGGCCCAATCTTCTTCTCCACCCCTCCACCCCCCACCTTCTTGCCTCTCCTGCAGAAACGGGCAAGCTGCCAACAGGCCAAGTGGTCCCTGAGCTATGGAGGACCCCGGTCCTTCCCCCCCATGGTGGCAATGCACCCCCGGGCAGCACCTGCCCACTAGAAGCCCACCTGGGTGGTCTCAGGGGGTGCCACAGCCACAGAGGGAAGCACTGCACAGCTCAGGCTAGCAAGCAGGCTACGGGAGCAAAAAAAAAAAAAAAAGTAAGGCTTCTCGACGCTTTTTTCTTTTTTTTTTTTTTTTTCCTTAGTGAAGCCTGCCTCTGCGGGGCCTGGTGCTTCCCTCCACAATGGTGGCGCCCCTGGGACCTCCCAGGCCAGGTGCCTGCAGGTGGGTGTTGCCTGGGGGACACTGCCACCATGGAGGAAAGGTCCAGGGTCTCCCACACCTCAAGGGGCCACTTGGCCTGCCAGCAGCTTGCCCCCTGCCCTTGGGAGAGGCAGGTAGGCTCCAGCACCCCCTGCACCATCCCCGGTACCTTCCCGCTGCCTGGGACTGCGCAGGAATGGGCTGGCTTGCCCCTGGGGCAAAGCGACAAGGTAGCAGGAGGGTGGCTGGATGTGCTGGCGGCAGAAGAAGGTAGTGGGGTATGGTGCATGGGATGCTGCAAGCCTGGGATGCTGCAAGCCCAAGCTTCCCCGAGCATGTCTCAGCTTCCAGCACCCCACGCACCATTGCACTTTGTTACATGGCAAACTAAAATACCTCTGATGAGTTTTACCTTGCTATGTAACAAAGTTATTTAAAGTTAAATATGATGCAGAACATGTACATCATGATGAAATTAAAGTGGAATACACCACTAAACATGTAAACAGCAACGCCATTAACACGGTGCAGAAGGGCAGTTAAGCCAGTTTAAAGGTCAATGTTGTCATATGTACAAGCACCCATAGGCTCTTACGGTTAGAAGGGACAATCTAATCATCTGGTTTGATCACTTGCGTAAAGTCAAAGAACCTCACCTTACCCATGGTTTCAGTTGGGTTAGGTTCGCCTTGCAGAGGAAATTGTTCTATAATTGACTGAATCCATGTATATGTGACATAAATTTTACTTTAAAAAGTAGACTAAACATCTTAGGTAGTCTTCTGGTGTGTGCCAGGCTTTGAATGATGTACACAGGTAGAAAAGCTCACCCTGTCATGCTCCTTTAAAACAAAGAACACAACCCCAGGGCTTAGATCTGCAGTAAGCTTCTTGCATAATTCCAAGAGGGAGGTTGAAAATGTGACAGGAAACCAATTCTATTATTGCTGCTTTTGTTTAAAAGAGAATAACATGCATAAACTAATCTGCTTACTGAAGGTCAGATACATTAAAGGTAACCTCTCCCTGCCTCTTTGTGGGAATTACCTCCTTCCTTCATTCACTCAGAGCAACTGTTTGGGGCAAATACATTATATCCACCTTTTTTTTTTTTTTTTGATTCAGCCATGTTTTGGATGTGTGAACCACATGTAAGGGACTAAAAGAATGAATCCACTAATAGGGAATACTGGAGATGTGAGAAATGCTGTATGTGCTTAGTGCTTTCCAAGCATCAATAACTGGTCCAGTGATAGTACCATATTTACTATATTCCAAGATGAGTTTTTTTCCCCATTTAACACAAGGAAAAAAACTATTGTCTTGGAATTGAGTATGTGAAGGAAGGGTGGCAGGCAGCTGCTGTGCTCCAGTTCCAGTCCTGACCCAGAAAAAGGTCCTAGGTTGGCCCAGCAAGAGTAGTGATAGAGGTGTAGCAAGGGTGCAGAGGTGATAGCAGGGAGGGTCAGAGGCAGCACAGGGGTAGGCACAAAGGAGTGAGCAAGTGGTGGTGGGAGAAAGATGGCAGGGGTAAGTTGCTTGACTCCCTCAGTGGCTGTTTCCCCT
>NW_005841877.1:2864311-2880093 GCF_000455745.1 Alligator sinensis
CTACTCCCCTGCCACTGTTTTCGCTGCTGCAGTGGTGGGAGAAATGAATTTAAGACAATCCTCCGATAATTAGATTCTATACATGGAAAAGTATCATGAATGTATAGATTTTTCCATGTATAAAATCTAATTATTAGAAGGTCATCTTAAACTCAGAGTTATCTTGGATTTGGGTAAACATGGTATATTGCACTCAGGCAAAGTTAGGTAAAGATCAGACTTATTGAAATATGCCTCTGTGTAGTATCTTCTCCTCTGAATAAGAAACAGGGTTTGGAGTTGCATAGCATTTTGCAGGATTCAGTCATAAAAACAATTATAAATAACAGATTGTTATAAATTCTAGATAAGAGTTAAATACGGCTGCTTTAAATACTACTAAGCAGACCAGGAGTGAAAGAAACAAATAGATAAAAATCAGCAGTGCTACGATATTAAATATATGAAGGAGAAACCCTTTATTGTTTCTAGTACATTAGATATTAATAATAGAAAATGTGTATTGTTGGAAGTCAACTCTGAATAGAAGTTGACCACATTTTCTGGTTCAAGTCTAAGAGAAACAGCTTTTCCCTAATATAAGTTGCTAACTACTAATAAGGACCTTGAACATTATTGCCTTTATACAGTCCCACAGGAGAATCAAATAACCAAGGGAAGGACTCAGAGTTAAATGCACTAAAAATATTAAACTGAAAATGCACTGAAAAATATTGTGACTTGGTATTTTTATTGCATTCACACAAATACTGCAAATAAAAACTCACAATTGTAGGGAGATTGATTGAAAGTTAACCCTGTGTATAAGCTGAGTATGGTCTTTATGGTTCTTTTGGAGGATAAAAAGGTAACATTGCATCATAACAATGCAGTAAGATTAATTATTACGTACTAAGTCAATATGTATATTACAGGAGCCATCTGACGCTGTGAATTCCCTTGGTCTGCGTATTGACATTGGCCTTGCAAATCCCGGCTCTAGTCCTGTCCTTGATGCATATTCTCCTGCATCTGTATCCTACAGTGTAAGTACAGAACTTAACTACTGGACAATATAAAACCAAATGTGTCACAAGTGGGATGACAATGGTTAGGCATAGTAGTTAGCTACAGGGTCAGGAACCTAATTCTAAGGACAGGAGTCAGGACAGATTCATAACCAGGGTCTGGAGCTGGTGGTCAGGCTGGGCCAGAAAGCTAGAATCAGTAAGCCATGGATCAAGCCAGGACTGGAGAACCAGTGTCCTTAGCTATAGATGAAGTTGGGTCAGGTAGCCAGTCAGAAAGCTGCAGACTAAGCCAGAGGCAGAAGGGTCAGCAGAGCTTTACGTTGTGAGCTGGGCTGCAGCTGAGTGTCAAGCTTAGGCACTTTCACTTAGAAGCTCAAGCTTGGGAGCTTTCACTTTAGCTTAGGTAGATATGGATTGGTGGTAGCCTTAAAGTCCACCTTACCTAGGATTGGAAATACAGTCTTACTATCCCTGTGCCTTATTTTCTCATCTCTAAAAGGGGATGCTACCCTGCAGGTAGGGCATCAAGTTCTAGTCTCTCAGAAAAAAGCAGAAGATAACTTTTTTCCGTGTCTGTAGATTCCTTTTATCAAAGACTGTGGTAAGGATGAACTCTGCATCTCTGATCTTATTCTTGATGTTCAGCAGAAAACAGATGATGGGTAAGTGTCAACTAAGATTTTTGCACAAAAAGTTTTTTAATCAATAATGGATTGAATGAAAACCCCAGAGTTTCTTTTCAGTACAATATTTGTTCAGAACTTGTAGAAAAAATATATTAATAGTACTTCATGTTATATCATTAATGTTTAAAAGTAGGTTCACATCAGTATCACCACGCTATAAGGCAACTATTAAGGAGATTTTCAGCCTGTCTTCTGTGGCAGAACCTGTTAAAACCAAATGAAGCCATATGGGCTATATATAGTCAAGACAGTGCAATTATTTGAGGTCAGTTTTAAGAAGCACTTTCACAATACATATGGCCAGTGTACAAAGTGTCTGTAAAATGATAGTTCTGTATATGTAGAACATCAAAACAGACAGTACTGTCCATCTGATTCATTGCTGTCGAATGCCTTTCAATGATCTGTAGCTGCAGTAGCCACTTTATTTATAATAACAACGATCAATTTTTTCAACAGCAAACAACCCTTCATTGTGAGCAGCAAGAATAGAAGGATAACATTTACTGTGAAGCTTAGGAACGAGAAGGAAAATGCATATAACACCAGAATCCAGGCTACATTTTCAGAAAACTTGTTTTTCTCTTCATCATCTGTATCAGTATGTAGTTGCATCCACCTCAACTCTGCCTATTTTACTTCTGTTTTTTCTTGTTTCCCTGATAAGTGTTTTCCTTTCTAGTAGTCCTTATCTCAGCAAAGGCCTACTCCATCTTGTTCCATAAGATACAAGAAATATTTCTTCCAACTCCCTCCTTACAATTAGCTAGAACTAAGTGTAACATACCAGTTTCTTTAGATCAAGGAGGAAGACAGCCAGCTCAGTATAAGAGCTGGCACCCTAGCTAGTTTGATTTCGACTCACTGGTGAAGTAATCTTTTCCTTACCTTGGGACTTGGCATCTTGCACGTACTGCTTTACTCCAAGCAACACTGCTGAATACTGTTACTAGGGCACAAACAGTTCATACTTGATAAATCAAGTGTGCAACAGAGAGAGTTTTAAAACACAGACTTTGGAGTTAGTAGTAATGTTACTGCCAAGGTCACATATTCCAACTAGACAGTTAATCAGCTTGGAATGATCACTATACCAGAAACTGTGATTTTAATGGATTTTTTTCTTTGTTAAAAAAACAAGAAAAGAAAAGAATGTTACAGGTTATTTTAGGAGAAATACAGTAAATCATTTGTCTGAAATGTTGCTCCCAACCAGTTCAAAGAGGATAAAATCCAGACCCCAGTGTCTGGCCCAAGTAGGAAGGCTGCTACTGTTGAGGTGAGGATGGGGAAGGAATTCAGTATATTATTCAAAACGAGCTCTTTTGGGGGGAAAGAACTGGGATCGTTTCTGAAGAGGCAAATCCACTGGTCTTGTCCTGGCCCATCCATGGGCTGTAATCTCCTATAAGCTCCTATGTGGTAGATTTGTAAAGAGCAAGACTTGATACTCTTGAAGGAAATTGAAGAGCAGACCCCCCCCCCACCCCCCCAAGCTTTCTGCTGTAACACAGAAGGGAGATCATTGACTAAAACATATATGAAACTGGATTGTACAATAGAAGCTAAGGAAGGACCTTCTGCTCGTAGTCAGGTTTGCTTTCTAAAGGGTTAAATCTGGTTCCTGTTACAAAACTGTGACTTTTTCAAGGGTATAATTTAGAATCCCCATTTTGCACATGAAAGCAACATAAAAGTTAGTTGTAATTCCTTCCAATCTGTATTCCTTAGGAAAGTAGGGCTGCAAGGGACCCTGCAAGGTCATCTAGCTCAGTCCTTTGTTTTAGGCAGGGTCATCCTTGATGAAACCATCCTGGCCAAGTATCTATCTAACCTTCTCTTGAAAATTTCCAGGGATGGAAATTCCACAGTCTTTAGGTTACCTGTCCAATGCTTGACCACACTTATAATCAGGAAGTTCCTCCTAATCACCAACCTAAATTTCTTCGGCTCCTAGTCCTTTTCCCGTATCAAATACCCCCATAGTTTTCTCTTCTCCAGACTAAATACCTTAGTTCTTTCTTGTTCCTCATAAGTCATGTTTTCCAGGCCTGTAATCATTTTTGTCATTCTCCACTGGACTCTTTCCAATCTATCCACATCTTGCCTTATCAACAGGGATCCTGGTTTTCTCTGATTAAAAAAAAAAAAATTCCCATTTTTTTTTAATTTAAAAAAGTACAGAAAGAATATTAATGAATGAATCATGGAAAAATGTGGAATTTGGTTTACTTTTTCTAATCCAAAAAATTGGGGATTATCGGAGAAAACCAGGATCCATAGATTTATAGATGTTAGGGCCGGAAGGGACCTCAGTAGGTCATCGAGTCTGACCCCCTGCCCTGGGCAGGAAAGAGGGTTGGAGTCAGACAACCCCAGCTAGGTCCTTGTCCAGTCTCCTCTTGAAGACCCCCAAGGTAGGGGAGAGCACCACCTTCCTTGGAAGCCCGTTCCAGATTCTGGTAACCCTTACTGTAAAGAAGTTCTTTCTAATGCCCAACCTAAATCTACTCTGTCAATTTGTGGCCATTGTTCCTAGTTACTCCAGGGGGTGCGCTCATAAATGGAGCATCTTGTATTCCCTGCTGCCCTCCCCTGATGAATTTATGGGCAACCACAAGATCACCTCTCAGCCTTCTCTTGCAAAGGCTGAAGAAATCTAGGTCCCTCAGTCTCTCCTCGTAGGGCCTTGCTTGTAGGCCTCTGACTATACGAGTGGCCTCCTCTGAACCCTCTCAAGATTCTCCACATCCCTTTTGAAGTGCGGTGCCCAAAACTGGGCGCAGTACTCCAACTGCGGCCTGCCCAACGTCGCATAGAGGAGGAGCATCACCTCCCTGGACCTGTTCGTCATGCATCACCTGATGCACAATAAAGTGCAGTTAGCCTTGTTGATCACTTTGTCACATTGGTGACTCATGTTCATCTTGGAGTCAACTATGATTCCAAGATCCCTTTCCACTGCTGTGCTGCTGAGAAGGTCACCCCCCAGCCTATAAGTGTGCCGGTGATTCTTTTTGCCCAGGTGCACCACTTTGCACTTGTCTTTGTTGAACTGCACACTATTTTGTTCTGCCCATTTTTCCAACCTTTCCAGATCCACCTAGATCCATTCCCTACCCTCTGCTGTGTTAACTTTGCCCCGTTATTTGGCATCATGTGCAAATGTGGACAGGGTGCTCTTTACACCTTCATCCAAATCACTGATGAAGACATTGAATAGCACCGGTCCAAGGACCAAGCCTTGCGGGACTCCACTGCCCACATCTTTCCAGGTCAATATCAACCTGTCCACCACCACACTCTGGGTGCAATCCCTAAGCCAATTTGCCACTTGCCTTACCAGATAATCATGTACATCACAGCCTGTCAGTTTATTTATGAGAATTAAATGTGTCTAAGCATTTTGTGACCCAATCATAAAAAGAAACAAGGTTAGTCAGGCAGGATCTACCTGCAGTGAACCTGTGCTGATTTCCTTTCAGCATTATTTTCCCTGTTGGGCTCCCACAAATGTGATCCTTAATGATTTTTTCCAGAGTTTTCCCAAGGATAGAGGTGAGACTAACTGGCCTATAGTTTCCTGGTTCCTCCTCCTCCCCTTCTTGAAAATAGGGACCACAGTGGCCCTTTTCCAGTCCTCTGGGACCTGACCAGAGCTCCATGAGTGCTCAAACAGCCGTGCCAGTGGCTCTACTATGACACTGGCCAAATTCCTTCAGCACCCTTAGATGAATTTCATCCGGCTCTGCTGATTTAAACACATCCAGCCCTTCCAAGTGCCCCTTCACTAAGTCTGTGCTAACAGTTGGTGGGCTGGTGTCCCTCCTGTGTCTATCTACAGTCCAATTGGGAGATTTGTCTTGGTCTGTGTCTAGGAATACAGATGCAAAGAACTCATTGAAGAGCTCAGCTTTGTGTCCCCCCATCACCAATTGCCTTAATTTGTCTTGTAGGGGTCCTATGCCATCCTGCACCTTCCTTTTGCTCCCTGTATACCTGAAGAAGGACTTTTTGTTGTCCTTAATTTTTGTCGCCAGCCTAAGACCTAATCCTGCTTTGGCCTTCCTAACGGATTCCCTGCAAGTGCGAGCCAGGGAGGTATACTCCTCCTTGGTAGCTACCCCTTGTTTCCACAGCCTGTATACCTCTTGCTTTGCCCTTAGGCTTTCCTGGACTTCCCTGTTCAGCCAAGAGGGCTTCTTGGCCCCTTTGCTCCCTTTTATGCACGATGGGATTGCCTCCTTCTGCGCCCACAGGATCACTCCCTTGAGGAACAACCACCCTTCCTGGACCCCCATTTCACCAATGCTCTTGAGCTTTAATGCCTCACTAAATAAGCACATCCCTGCTTATCAGTGCCAAACAGAGTGGAAAAATCACTTCCCTTGATTTACAACACACTCCTCTTAACCCAACATGCTGCTGGCTTTCTTCTGCAACACAAACACACTGATGTCACATTGATAAAACAGTGCAAGTAAGTGTCTAGTCTTGTATCAAAAGCTAATGGCTAATATGGCGTTTCTATTTTTTTCCTTCAGAGTGATGGAACTGAAGTTTCATGTCAGGTGGGCACTGCCCAGGAATCAGTCATTTGCCAAATCAGCTATCCTGTTTTTAAAGAAGGAGAAAAGGTACCACTCGGATTTCATATATCAACACATCTGTAGTGATACCCACCACAAGTGTGTCCTAACGCATTACTGGTAAATGTTTTCTCATTAGAGTAAGGTTCAGTTTGAGTCACTGATAGTAGCAGTCAAAGGCTGGCGATTCTACACAGCTTGGGAGAGAAGCACTTACGCTACATGCTTCTCCCTACCTTCTGGACAATGGCTGAAGTCCCTTCAAGCGGCAGTCGGTTTGTAGCTCTCAGAGCACAGCGGTTGAGAGCAGAAATTCCCCCATCTTAACAATGTTCTCTCCTAAGAACTGAATGGATTCCCACCTGGGGATTCCTTCTGACTGAGCCAGTGGTGACTCGGAGACTTGCATGGGTCTGATTTTATAGACCTGCTTCCAACCTGCACTCAATATTATACAACCAGACCCAAACTCGCAACCCACATTAGCAAGTCTTCTTACCCATGGACTGACCTGACCTGCTTTAGTCAAACCCATGACCTCATAAAAACTGCCATGAAAAAATAATCCCATGTTTTCCCAGAAGTAGTAATGTGTTAATTCAACCCAGCTCCACAATGTCTGTATATATTGGTCACTTCAATGGGGCTTTTTGGGTTTTTCAATGGGGCTTTTATCTGGGTCACCTGTGGGTACTGGCAGGTACCCAGCCCAATGCAGGACTCTGTGGTGACTCCCTTTCCAGGACTGTACATAATCCTTGCCTACAAGCAGTGCTGCCATGACAGGAGATAGTGCCTCAAGCAGCTTGAGGATATATCCTGTAACCTATTTACATAACATACATCTCATGATATACAACATCTCGGATAGCTTAATCTTCTCCATTATTCTTTAGGGAAGGAAAGAAATGGCCTTCCCAGTCCCTAAAACAGTCACTTGCAGCAATGAGAACTCACTAAATAGAATAGGAACATGCCTTCTCTGCAGGAGAAAAAGCCCTTGCTAAACAGAATATAACCCTTGTTTTTAGCAGCTTAGATCAAATTATTTTGGATGATAGCCAGCAGAATGGATGCTTAAAAAGTAAATAACCCAAACTTCCCTGAAATGCTGCTCCTGCTGTTTGCAACTAGTAATTGCATCACTATGTTTTAATGTGCAAATTGTTAGTGTTTGCAGAATGATATAAGCTGCAGGTGAAAATAAGAACACAGCAATGCTGCAGGTAGGATGAAGTAATTACTGCAGACGATAACATGCTACAGTATTCTAATGTATAGCTCAAACTCCAGAAATTTGTGCAGACAAATAAATATAATGATAATTACTTGTAAGCACTTCAAATTTGTTGTATAATCTGTTGGTTTTGTCTTTTGTTTAGGTATCTTTTGATATTAGCTTTGACTTCAACCTCAAACATCTTCAGAACATGGCAGTTATAAATTTTCAGGCATTGAGGTAAAGTATTTTACCTTATCTAACCCAAATCCAAGACAACCCTGAATTTAACATGACCCCCCAATAATTAGCTTCTGTACATGGAAAATGTATAAATTTGTCATAATTGTCCATGTATAGAATCTAATTATTGCAGAATTGTCTTAAATTCGAGCCCTCCCACATCACTGCAGGTGGTGGAGGGACAAGCAATTAGGGGGGCTATAAAGGAGCAAGCAGTGAGTGAGTGGTAAGAGCATAGGCGGTGCGGCGGGGGGGGCACAGGCAGTGGGAGAAGCAGTAAGGGAGCAGGCAATGGGGGAAGCAGTGTGAGAGGGGCAGACAGGTGGCTGGCGAGCAAGGCAGCTTGTCCCAGGCTCTCTGCCCCCCACCCTACTAACCCCTCCTTATACCTGCCCTCCCCCACACAGTCTTGGACCTCCACTCCCTGTTGCCCCACTCCTCAGGCCATTTCAGTGCCTCCCCTCCCACCCCTGCAGCCTCAGGCCCTTGCTCCTCTTCACCCATTTTACCCCTGAAACTTCTGTCTGCCTCCTGCCTCTCCCCCCTACCACCCATGCTTCAGCACTGGCAAGCTTTTTCCCCACTGCTACCTGTGCTGGAAATCCAGCACAGCTGCTACAGGGCCAGTCTGGGGCCATGTTCCATGCTCCAGGCTGCAGTGGAGATGGAGCCCGCCAGTGCCAGACCAAAGGGAAGCCAGAGTAGGGCATTGGGGAATAGAAGCGGTTTGAGAGAAAGATGGAGGGGGCCCAAGGCTGCTGGAGAGAGAGGTATGGGGTGCAGAAGCAGCAACAACTCCAGCCCCAACATGAGGTGAGGCTGAGCTGGAACCACAGGAGCTATGTATTCCCCCCCTAACCACCCCCCAGAGCCTTGTACTCAAATCTAAGATGAGGGGCTTCCCTCCCATGTTAAGTGAAGGAGGAAAAAAAATCTCATCTTGGAATTGAGTAAATAGGGCATTATATAATTATTTAATTTTTAATGCACACCCACCAATGAACTGTTTGAGCTAAGATAAAACAATGATATTACTATTACTGCAAGTATAATTATTTTTTGGACATTATAATTGTGTTATAATGCCTGAGAATAATACATTATGCTTTTGATGAACAGTGAAAGTAAAGAAGACCGAGAAGCAGACAATCAAGTCAGCCTATCAATTCCCCTGCGGTATGACGCTGAAATTCACTTCACGAGGTATGCTGAATAAAGAGGAGAGTTGAAGGCATTCTGTCAAGGCTGCCATAGAAAATAGAATTGCCTCAGAATTGCCATCAGGACCCAGATACACTATCATCTTTTTTGACAGTTGTAAGAAACTGTTGCTTGGTCAATGACATCAGACATTTTATTCTTTTCCTTTAATACTTTAAAAAGAAAAAATCCAGTAGATGATTTCCTTTGCCTGTGGACAAGGGGAACACATAAAGGACTGTGACTTTAAAGCTTGAGCTGTTGTAATGAGAACAAAAGAAGCAGTTGAGACTATTGTGAGTACTTTGCCTGTCACATAACCCCAGGAAGGGATAAGTAGAGGAAGCCTTCAAGGGCTGTACCTCATTTTGTTGTAGAAAAGGAGGACAATACTGAAAGGAATTGCCCCACTAAGAACTTGGCCCAGTAGTATAACTAAGCCAGGGTGACTGAAGCAGCAGCCTTAGGCACCAACTTTATTGGCACAGGACAAAACTAGCCACTGCCACAGCAATGGCTATGCAACATTGTTGCAATCAGTATGGTGGCAGCTCACATTGCTCCACGCATTGTGGCTGCCCCAGGCGTGGGACTGCCCTGCTTGGCCAGTAGGGAGGTGGACAGGATCTGTGGGGAAATTGTGCTCTCTGAGTATAGAGAGTCCAAGTGGGACTGAAGAAATGATCCACCCAAAGAATGCTGAATAGTAGCTTCCAGGATTTGAGGGGATTTATATAGAGAGAATCACGGAGCATTAATCAAATTCCACCAAGCAAGCCCAAATGATAGCCTTTCTGCAGGAACTGGACAATGGCATAAAGTCGTATAGGATAAATATACAGAGGTGAAACAAATATTCCCAGGCTGTGGAGGAGTTAAAAGAACAGTGGAGGCCAAATGGATAGCAACAAACTTTGAGAGAACAAAGCAGCAGTACCTACTTCAGGAAAAGGAACCAGGCAAGATTCAAGATTTGCCAAGACTGATCTCAAACTGAAGTGGGAGCAGCTCCTAGGAGCGAAGACCCATTATACTCATTGCATAACAGAGCAGGGCTATCTAGAGGTAGTGGCTTGAGAACAGAAGGAAAAACCTCTCTGAGCTTTGGAAAAAGCTAGAGAACAGAGTTGAATAGTAGCCAGACAGCAAGAGATGGTGATGCAGGAGGAAGTAGACCACTTGTGCATGTGCATCCTGGATAAGGACAGTGGACACTAGACAAGGACACTATAGAATAGAAGAGAGCCACTGCTGCTCACAAGGAGTAGATTAAAGATCAGGTGAACACAGAGGCAGCAAAAAAATAAAACCCAATTTAGTAGCTATGGCAGTAACTGCAACAAGTCCGAGAAACCAAGACAATACTGGAGGATACAGACTTAAACCATCTAGTCTCATTAACTGAAAGATACCAGCAGGAACTTGCTGCCTTAGAAGAGGCCAGGCAGAGGATCCCAAGCAGTCTTAATTAAGGAAAAACAAGATTTACAATTTCAGGTTGCATTTCTGGACAGTGACAAAGTAAGATTTGAGATGCAGATCGAGAGCATGTAAGAGTCACTCCTAGAAAGGCAAATCAGCCTAAAAGAGATCTGAAGGAAAGAGAGACCCTGATATAGACTTTGACATTTTCCCTGAGGTTGGGTAAAATCTTAAGAGGAGAATATGAAATAAGTTATATAAACCCTATCCTAGCAGAGAGGGGGTTAATGGAAGCTCAGGAGCCTATTTAACAACTATGGCTGCACTTGGAAACAGGTCATTGAGTCAATAAATCTGCCGTAGAGGACTTGGCTTTCCTTTAACAGAGCAGAGGATGGGTCTTGGGAAAACTTGTATCTGGGAGCTAGTTCTTGGTTTGAGCCCTGAGAAAATGGCAAAAAGCCATTTCTGTTTTGCAAGAAGAAACAGGAGACTGAAAACACACCCAGAAATGCCAGAAATTCAAGCCCTGAAGTGGGGGGAAAATGCTGAAGTCAAATTTTGTCTGTTTGGAGTTTTCAGGAGGAGCCCAGGTATATTGAGAAACAATACTGAGCAGGGCGGTATGTTGGGAGACTTCACTTCTGGTGTCCTGAAATTTCTGATCAACCGGGACAGCATTATGCATGTCTTCGCTGGAGGGTGGAGTCTCACAGAAAGGGCAGACGGCAGCAAGGACTACAGTTGCCATCAGCAGGGAACGCCAAGCAAAAGCAAAAGGCTGTGGCACTATGCTTAAGCATGAAGAGATTAAGTTGGGCAGAGAGATGCCCTTCAACATCCCTCCAATTCCTTGTATTCCCTTACTGCACTCTGCTTTATGCACTCATTTGCAATTTAGACTCCAATAAGATGTTTTTATTTCTTAAACAACTTTTCAAAATACAATTTAAAACAAGGTTATAAATATCTGAGCTTCCCCTGATTATACTTCTGAACTCTGATTTGCTGTTTTATAATAAACCAAGAAACGATCAGTTACATGGAATATTTGAATATATTTTAATAGCACCTGCCAAATTAAAATATTGTTTTCTGGTTGTTTGCCAGGCTTACCAATATAAATTTCTATGAAATATACTCTGATCACAATGTTCCTTCCACTGTGAATAATTTTGAAGAGATTGGCCCTGCATTCAATTTTTCAGTTAAGGTTAGTAAATATTTATAAAGATGATACTTAGTATGTTGCCTTGCCACCTGTACTGTGTATCCAAAGGTCAAACAAAATGAGGTCCTTGGTGTTTTACTCTGTTGTGTGAGTCAGTCAGTGATGAAAATGAGTCTCAGTAACTGAACAGTGATAACTTCACCTCCCATTTCACAGCATTCACTGGTTGAGCGGTGAGATTCCCAGTTAATGGAGGTTTTTCACTGCTAGCACAGGCCCAGATCTTGTGAAAACTTATGTGATTAATGCTATGCCCTTGTAAGTAAGCCCATGGAAGTGAGTCTCAGATCTACAAACTCAAGTCAGTGGAACTGTTCACGGTGCATAAAGTGAAACGCATGCATTAAGTTTTTACAGGACTTGGGATATGGAAATATAAACGATTGTTTTGTTTTGTTTGAGTAAAGTTAAGCGCTCTCAACAGGTAATAAACTGAATAACCGCAGATATTATACAACTCCGAAAACAGTAGCTTGAACTTGGAGGAAACCTGAATGAAAGAGGTAGCAATTATATTAAAGGAATGTAAATGAGCTGTATTGACTAGCAGCTGTGACAGAACCATTTGCTTTATGCAACTACAGTAAAAGCTCTGTTATCCAGTATCCATGGGGAATGTGGGGTTCCGGTTAATCAAATATGCTGGTTATCTGAGAATTATAATGACAGGTTTTTTCAAGAAAGAAAATAAGCCATTTTAACTATGATATAACAACTTCTAATATTTTAACTATGATAATAAGTAATAATATAGTAAATAGTATATTGTACAATTACTGCCCCTCAGCTGCTTCTGAAGGCACCTTGGGATCAGAGGTTGCCTCAGAACGTGGCTCTGCTTCAGACCGTGGCTTTTCTTGAGGATCATCAACATCAATAGTAATATCTGATCCTTGACACAAGCTGCAGAAGCTCTTTGAAGCATCCTGCGGATGTCTGCCTGCCTGCAAATCAGTTGCCTGTTTTTCAGGAAATTGTTGTGAACAACATGAAGTTGCATCACTTCCTGAGCAGAATAAGATGACTGCTGCTCAGCAAATTTCAAGACTGTTTCCAGACATTGTGCAGCAGTAGCCCAATCCACTTTAGTTTCTTCACTGTGGTCGTCTTCTTCTGCGTCTTGTTCAGGTGCAGTAGCTCTTTCAGGATGCACAACCTTTTCTATAATTTCAGCATCAGTAAGGATTTGTGCAACATCAAGGTCTTGATCGCTGTTTACCCACTCAGTATCTTTGAGTTTAGTGAGTGGGTTAGTGGGGTCAGCATTTTGAAGGATATCAAGAATCTCTTTTAATGATTTTTTTTTCTGTCTCACAATGAAACCTGCAAATTCTTCTTCATCAGAAGATCCCCCTGCAAACTTCATTGCTGCCCACAATTTTCTCCAAGCCATCCTTAAAGTTGTACTCTTCACAGCACACCAGGCACATGCCACATCGAAAATTGCATTGTTAATGGTGTGCTGTGACTGAAATTCTTGGAGACTTCCTTCATAGTTGAGTAGCTTCCCCATAAAGTCCCTTCCGTAGATGGATTTCAGGTTTTTGATAATTCCCTGATCCATGGGCTGTATGAGTGACGTGACATTGGCAGGCAGGAAGATGGTAAGAATATTTCCAGACACTAACTCTGCTTCACGAGGGTGAGCTCGACAGTTATCTAAAATCAGAATAACTTTTGTGTCTTCTGGCTTTCCATGTTTCTTCAGATGCTCTTTCCCACAAAGACATGGTGAAACCAGTGCAAAAATATTTCCTTGTCCATCCATTCATTAGCTTGTGCCTTGTACTCAACAGGTAGATGAATGACACCCTTGAATGCTCTTGGTCGTCTGAATTGTCCGAGCCCCCAAGGTCTGGAACAGCCTGCCACCGGAGGTGGTTCAAGCGCCTTCATTGAACACCTTCAAGATGAAACTGGATGCTTATTTTGCTGGGATCCTATGACCCCAGCTGACTTCCTGCCCTTTGGGCAGGGGGCTGGACTCGATGATCTTCCGAGGTCCCTTCCAGCCCTAATGTCTATGAAATCTATGAATTTTCCCACCACCAGCAGCTTGATTCTGTGTGTGCCTGCTGCATTTCCACACACAAGCACAGTCAGGTGGTCCTTGCTCTGCTTAAAACCAGCTGCACCAACCTCACCTGCACCAGCCAGGGTAGGAGTTGGCAAACAATGCCAAAAAAGGCCAGTTTCATCAGCGATATAGCTCTGCTCTGGGGTTACGCCACACTCCACAACCAGTTTCTGGAAAAATGCACAATATTTTTCAGCAGCCTCATGATCGGCAAATTTTTTTTTTTCTCCAGACACATCAAGCCTTCTGATACCGTGGCGAAGTTGGAAGCAAGACAACCATCCATCTGGAAAAAAAAAAAAGCAGGCTTCAGTCATTCCCATTTCTTGATAGAAGTCTTTCGCTTTTTCGATCAGCATTGGGTCAGGAATTGGAGCTCCCTCCAAACGTTTTAAGACAAACCATTTGTACAATATCTTGTCTAATTGTTCCAGTTTTGGTTTGTGCAGAGTACAGCGTTGCTCAGTTGCTTTACTTGTCTCAGAATTCATCATGAACTGAAGTAACTCTGATGTCATAGATCGTAGACGAGCCAACATTGAATTTCTGAACATCAACCTGTTCCTGTTTTCTCCTTTCTCCAGGCACTTAATTATGTCCAATTTCTGTGTAATCATCAAAACATGCTTTTGCTTCTGTCCTCTGCTTGTTGATGGAGTATTGGTAGCCATAGTTGCAGGATGGGTGAGATATTCAGCAATAAAGTCACAGCACAAGCTCAACGCGATCACAATGTCGGATGGGGCTGCCACTAGTGACACCACTCGGTAGCATCCCGAATGGCAAGATGCCGTCTGTGACAGATGCTGGTTAATAGAGAATTCTGGGTGGTAAAGTGCTGGATAACGCAGCTTTTACTGTAATAAAAATTTTGCTTAGAAAGCAGCCGGGGATTCAAAATTATATAGCATATGTTGTTTACACGTAGTGATGTTATAATGCAATTACTGCCTAGAGATAAAAATATTAATGGAGAAAAATATTACAGCAGCAAAAGCAGTTCAGATCTTTAACCAGTCTTGGGTTATGACTGCCTTGCTCTAATTAACTAATTTGTATTTTCTTAACTCTAAATGCAACTAAATTAACTAGTTATTGCTGTGCAGGTTACAACGGGAAGTGTTGCAGTAAACATGGCATGTGTAAAAATCCATCTTCTAGAACTGACTAAAGAAAACAATCTGCTGATGTACCTAACTGCCGTGGATACAGACCAGGTAGAGAACTGAATCATGTAAAAGTTGCACTTTAACCTGTGTAATAAATATAACGTGGACTGTGATACAACAGGTGAGATCCATGGGCAGAATATCAACAAGTAATCATAGTGTCATATCCAGGGTTGCCAACCCAAGAATATTTTTTTTCTAAGCATCTGCAAACTTCATTGACAAAAACTTTTTTGCTGACATCAGTTTGTACTGATATCTGGTTTACATAATGTAAGTGTAACCCTTCTGCCAGGTCCTGGATGGCAGTAACAAGGGCCAGGTTCAAATTTAAAGATTAAACACCAACTTTCCAAATCTGGCTCAAGCACCCACCCAGAAACCTAGGAAAATAAATTTTAACTGGGTGTTGGATTGATAACTGGGGGGCGGGGAAGGAAGACAAATACAGAACCTTAAGAAAAAAACAATTATTAAACATTAAGTGAAACTCAAACAGCTAATAGTCTCAATCACTAGTAAACCAAACCTGGGTAGTTAACACCTAAACCAATCCATTGGGAAGGGAGACTTACCCAAGGCTGCCATTCAGGGGCACTACCACCTCAGACTGCCTAGGGCCACGTGACCATGCCTGCCTTCAAGGCAATCATCCATTATAGACAAGTGACAGCTGACAGAATGCAACCACAGCATGTGTCTCAGTTTCTTAGGGACAGCTCAATTTTTTTATGGACAAATATTTTTAGCCCTTTTTATATGGACAGTCTGTAAATTTATGGACATTTGTCAACCCTGGTCACATCTGAGAGCGTACTTCATTGTTTGTACTGATGCTATGCCTTTACAACTTCAGGGGCAGGGAATGAAAGAAAAGATGGTCCAGTAATCAGGACATAAGATCAGCACTTCGGCGATCTGGGCTCACATTCCTGC
>NW_005841877.1:2880124-2892536 GCF_000455745.1 Alligator sinensis
TTTCTGTATGATCTTGGGCAAGCCGCTTAGTTGTTCCATGCCTCATTTTTCCATCCGTAAAAATGGAAGCCAAAGATGAGACCAACCTTGTATGAGCGGTGGTAGATTTGACTGTCAGAGGCCAAAGAATCTCTGCCTGGGTGAAACTGGCATTTTCTGAAACACTTACCACATGTATGTTCCAAAAAAATAGGGTCCACGTACTTGTTTAGATAAAGCTCTCCGAACATTACCTGCCTTACATATAGGGAATAGTCATGTAACTCCTCAGCTGGGTCCTCTTCCATATTGTAAGTCAGTCTGAAATGTTTAATAAACATAGATTTTAGAGATACCAAATTATTTCTTCATGAAAATCATTTAATTTCTGAATTGTAAAAACATTCATTATTTATATCCCTAACAATCTAACATTGAAGCTGTAATACGAGTAATGACCACCATCTAGGAAACTTGTCATAGTAATGTGCATAATCATGATTATGGTTCCATCCCATATAATATAACAATTTCTTTTTAGACCCAGGGTGTCACATGCAGTGCAAACATAAATCCATTGCAAATAGGAAAAACACCTTATTCAGCTTCTTTCAAGAAAGAAAACTTCAGAGCTGCAAAAGAATTGGTGAGATAAAGCTGGGACTCTGACCTTTGTATGTTCCTGATGCAACACTATGAGCTGGATAGGCAGATCTCTCTTAATGCCAGTGGCACTCCACATAGACAGTGCAGGGTCAGGGCTATCATTTGTACTATTGCTGTTTTCCTCTTCTTGTCCAAGTATATTTTTCTGTTTTTAATTTCTATAATTAAACTGTTTCCATAGTGACCATAGCCTCTTTGCATACTCTGTGCGTGTCAGAACAAGTAGCTCTTTTTGAAGAACTATCTCTAGCATTCCTTGCAACTCGCTCAGCATGGTCTTTTTGTTCATATTTGTCCCATCTATATTAGATTTTCCTATAGAGACCATTTGACCATTACTACTGTACTAAGTTTGTTGTTCAGATATTGCCACAGTGTGGTCACTAATGCTGAATAAATTAATCAATGTAATTGTTAAATGACTAGAAAATATATGTTCATATGACATTAAGAAACATGTAAAATGATTCTTCTTTCTGGAGATCTATAGGTAAGGTAGGTTTGTATGTGAATATGAGTAAGTATAAACTTACATAGGTCATTCTGCATCTACCTTACAGATAAGTGCTTTATTTATCAAAGCTATCAGTGCAGCATAACTCATACACTTGGACACAAAGATAAGAGGCTATGTAACCCAGGGCCAAAAGTATTAGATTACTCACCTTTCTGGTTTTTCCCCTCCCTGCTTTTTCTCCCTCCCTTCCCTGCTCTACCTTGTGTTTTCCTAATTTCCACCTATTTACATTCTCACTGACATCCCATCACACTTTTTGATTCTTTCATTGCTTGGAGTCTCAGAACAGCAGACTCCCTATGCCTGAAGAAGGGTGACTGTGCCCAAACGCTTGCAAAGAACTTTTTTCCAACTACTCAGTTGGTCTAATAAAAGATATCACATCTACCCAAAGAACCTTGCCTGCCTAGATTGCAACTATAGCATTCATTAATGTGAGAGAGGCTTTTTAAAATCCTAATATTTTCTCCTCTAATAGAACTGTCAGAATGCAAAGTGTACTACAGTTACATGCTGGCTGAGAGACCTCAGGATGAAAGGAGAATATTTTGTAAACGTGTCTGCTAGGATATGGAATGGGACCTTTGCGGCTGTAAGTATCAACCACATTTTACAGGGAGTAATTAGACATATTGTATATACTTATACCTATTGTATGTACCTTATACCTAGCCAGGCACTGACTTCGTGGGTGAGCAAGCTCAAGCACCCCCCACCAAAAAAAAATGTAGTGGGTGCTGAGCACACACAGAGCAACACTTGCAGATCTTTTTTTTTTTTTTTTTAAAAAAAGAAGCAGCAGTGCATTTACTGGAAGAAGCAATTCATTACTATTTCTTCGACCCAGCCTGTAAAGATTGAGCATTTCAGTGGGGCTTTTTGGCTTTTTAAGCTAAAGCTGATTCAATCAGCTATTAGGTAAAAGTGCCAAAAAAGGCCCACTAAAGTGTCCAACCTTTACAGATGCTGAAGAGCTGAGCTGAAGTAATGTACTGCCTCTGGACATGCCTGGGGCTCGGCACGGGAACACACCAAGTTAAAAGTAAAGCACTGGGTTTTGGGTTTGTTTGTTTTTTTACATCTGCAAGCACCCACCAGGGAAGAAAAAGTCAGCACCTGTGCATCTAATTGTATTTTGTATTGTTTCGTATTTTTTAAACTTTTGTATTTTTGAATGACTATCTTTGTGTGGAAAGCTCTTTTCTTCTTTTCTATGAAGTTGTTAACAATTTTGTGTAAAAATGCAATTGAAGCTGAAATAAATATTAAGTCTGCATTAATAAAACCATTAAATTACTAAATAGCAAAATATGAACCCTGTAAGATGCTGTACCTGATAGGGTGACACAAATCTTCTGGCACATGTACACTGAATCTGCCAGACAGTCCTGCAAGCTCAAGTAACCACAAACTACAGTTTTCAGATCTGAGAGTGGAGAAAACACTACAGTCCAGTCGTATCAAATTTGAAACCCCATTGCTCTTACCTTCTGAACTGCAGTAAACCTACATAGTATTTGTTCTAAAGTAATTTAAAAGTAGCAAAACCCCTGGCAGAGCTGCCATTTTTCTTCTCCAGAAAAGTTATGCACATTAAATAAAGCATATAAAAAACCTTCCGTTTGTTCTTTAATGGGCCACTGTCAAGGAAACGGGCCTCAGATTGAAATTATAGTATGCTTAAAAACATTCTTTAAATAAATAATCCTAACTACCAAGTCTCAAACCCCATCATGTCCCCCAAGACCAAATGCCAATCATGCCCTCTAAAATGAAACACTGTTTGTTTCTCAGCTAGGCAACCAAGCAAAACTATCCCTGTGCTCTCCTGTGCCTGTAATGTCAGACAGACCCAAAACACTTTCAACCTTCTTCTGCGTGCCAAGTCTTGTGGCTAAGTATTGACATCTACAAGCCAGAATATTCTAATATTCTGTCCATAAAATAAAAAGGTCGAGACATAGTATAATATGCTTATGCAAGTGTATGAAGTAAGTCTACTAGCTTTCTTACCGCCCCCTCTGAGAATGTGCTTATTTTTTCTTGTGTTAAATCAAGAACACTTGGATTTTGCTCCACTTACACAAAAAGTAGGAACCTGAATAAAAGTGAGAGCAAGAAGACGGGGGAGCAGACGATGTGTGCTTCTCTGTAGAATAAATTTGTCACTGTTGTAATTTTCCTCATTTCACAACCTTGCCCCCATATCCTCCTCTCGATTGTCAGTGCTCTAACACAACGTGCCCCAGTATCTTTTTTTAGTTAGAATAACTGGTTGTCACTATATATGAAAATTAAGCAAGGTGTGTTTGTACCTTTGAAGCAGGGACAAGAGAGAGAAAGGTGCACTTAGGTTAGGAGTCAGCAGTCAATGAGAGAAAAAGATTCAGGCAGAGAGATTATCAAATATTCACCTCATCTGCAATAGTTCTTCGGTTATAGGAGGCTTTTACTTGCCTTCCTCCTCTAATATCAAATCGAGTATCTTTGTTCTGCCTATAGTATATGGCAAGTGTCACATGGAGCACAGCACTGCTGCATAGGCTCCTAATACTGGAAGTATTAATGGAAGATGAATGCTAAATATCTGGCACGTAGAGTGAGGCAGATGACAGTGTGTGCTAGGAAAAAATACGAGAGAGAAAAGCAGAAAGATTCTGAAGATAGTGCCAGGGAAAGCACGCTCTTATTTTTCCACTTTTAAAGGCCAGAACAATGTCCCCAACCTGCTGTATGTTGTCCTGATCTTTCTTCCCTTCCTTCTGGTTCTGTGACTATGTCCAAATAACTACAGATACTTCAGTATCTTCCATTTTGCCTGAATTGTATAATTAAAGGGGTTTTTTTTCTCATTGATTGATTTGTCTTTTAAATTCTTAATTACAACAGGTGAGAATAGCAGTATTGATGTCTGCATTTCTGATCTACTTTTGCCTTACTTTCCTAGCTTGCTAAGAAGATGAGAAATATAACTGTAGCATTCTTAATTCTGATTTTTTACTCTAGCTGTAAAATATCGTTCAGTTAAGGAAAATTATATTAGCTTACCTTCCTTACTGGTGTACTTGATTAGAACATGGTTTACAATTTCATGTTTCTATTGCAGTCAACTTTCCAGACCTTACAGTTGACAGCAAATGCAGAAATTGAACCACACAACCAAGACTTATTTGTAATTGGAGAGAACACCTTAACTGTAAGTGTTACACAAGCAGAAATGTTTCATTTATTTATTTCACTATATACCAATGCTAATATTTCGGTATTTCTTTTTGTGTCACTGAGAGGTCTGCAGCAGGTCACAGAAATTGTATTAACCTCTTTAACCTCTATTACCAACTAAACATTTTCATTCACTTGGTTACATGCAATCTTGTAAATTCTAGAGTTGTTTAAAATTTTGATTTTATTTTATCAGTGTTCCTACAGATACTGTTTAGTTAGTGTAGATGAGTTTGCACATCTGAACTTTGTTTCAGTTTGGCTTCAAAATCACCAACAAAACATGGTAGAAACCTCCAAGGTTTCAACTAATTTATTATGCATGTAAAAGAGTTTGAATTTCTGCACAAAAGAATAAATTGTCCAGGATTCATGAACTTCAAGAAATCTTTCATATACTCCTATTTTCATTTTTATTTGTATTTTTACATTTGAGTTTAATAATGAATGCTTTGCATGCATCAAATTATAATTAAATCTATACTATAATGTGTTGCATAGCATTCTCTAGTAGCAAATGGATGTAGCAAAGATTTTTAAGTGATTTTTCTCAAATGCTTTGGATACACTGGTATGGTTATGAATATTTCCTCCCAATGATTTCATTCATTAAAATGTAAATATTAAATAGTATTTGAACAATATTTTCTTGTAACAATACTCTGAAAATAGAAAAACACATCTGCTTCCCCTGGTGTACATGTAGCATGGCGCACGCTATTTTTATATAGGACTTGCTAGCCAATCTAATCCATGAAAATGGACTGACTTTTCCAAAATCCAATCTAATCCATGAGAATGGACTCTTTTCTGAAGTCCTTGAGAACCAGAACGCTACTCAAGAAACAATCTAGAAAGGGAATTAGGTTACTCATGATGGTGATAGGCATCAGCATCCATTCAGAGCTACAAGAAAATCCAATTAAATTGGGCCCTGGCAGGATGATCAGGGACCAGTTTATAGCTGAATTGGCTCAAGGCAGTCTTCTGCACAAGGCAGGAGTGATGCTCTAAATCGCACCTCGAGTTGTAAGAAAGTAGCTGCTCTGCTACTGGACCCTCCCTGCCTCCCCAGTCTTTGAGCTTTTGGGGAAAGGAACAGCACTGCTCCTTCCTCTGATGTTTTTGCCATTCTGGCCCTTTGATTTCCCTTACAAATGCCCCAAAATAGCATGTTTCAATTTAACACACAATTTTTGATCATTCATTTCCATGACAGAAACCTTAAAACACTTGCATTTGGTTTGATCTGTCTGAGCCACATTTATTTATTTATTTTAGTGATTTGGCAGGTGAGTCAAAAACAACCATTTTTTGCAAAGCATTATGAGAGAGTATTGCCACAGGCTTGAATGGTCCATATTGCAGGTGTGAATTGGGATGCTTTGCTCCATATTGCCAATGTCTGAGGGAGAGGGAAGATGGTAGTTCGCAATCTTTTTTTTCCTTCATGGATATTCTCTCCAAATAAACAGGACCCTACTGTCCCTTCAGCCCTGAAGGACTGTATACAAATTCAATCTTTCTTCTAATCCCTTTATCTCCCCTTTCAAGGCTTCTCTCTTTCCACGTCCTTTTTTGATTGTACATGCTAGGGAATCCCCAGCCAAGTTCCTTAATATCTAGTATTTTCTTGTCAACCTGTATAAAAGCCTGGAATTGAAATCCCTGCTAGGGACTTATAACTGTCTTGTGTTTAATAGAAGCCCCCAGGGAAGATTATGATGATGAGTTATTTAAGGTATTTTCACTTTATAAAATTGAAATTGTTTCAATTTCAGAACCAACAGTCTGTTCATCTGTGTGCAAAGACAGTGTCTCATTACTCCTTAGAAGTGCTTGCAGTATAAATAAAAGATGCACTATCTATGTGAGCTCTTTTGTCTCTGAGGTTTTAATCTTTTCTTAAAATGAAATTCCATTTTTGCCAAATAACTTTAGATATAACACTAGGAACCTAACAGTAAAAACCTGTGTATTAGTAACCAATAAAAAACTCCCAGAACCGAAATGCAACCTTTATTACAGTGGCATTGCAGAAGTTCTAGATGAAATGCTAACTTCACTAGTAAGATTCCCATAAACTTCACTGAGTTTAGTGAAGCCAAATTTTGGCCTTCCTGCGATTCCAGATCAAATCTGTTCAGCTGACAACTAAAGCATTTGTTCTGCTTCACAGGCTTTGAAACTCAAGCTAGATGCTTTCTGGCTCATGCATCAGCCATACAGATTTTGCAGGTGGGACTTTGTTCACAATATTCAGAACAGAATAGACCCTTGCTAACACTCCCTGAGCTGTGTTGGCTTCACACAGCTCAAGAGAAGGAAAACATGTCACTGAAGGCAACGGCTTCATCCCTTGCTCAGTAGATCCTTCTCCCTATAGGAACTCTGAATACACCCTGACACCTGGGCAAGGGTCATTGTGTTGTGGTGCCGTCTATGGAGCACATGAGTTCACTCCATTGCTCTAGGGTGGAAGTCTCCATTTGGCACAGGGCACATTTCCCTGGCAGGCCACAGTGACCATCTACTCTGCAACCTTTCCCACACACCAGTGCAGAGGAGGGGATGCAACTGTTCTGCAGTTTGCTACCCTGGATAGTTGGTACCTGATTATATACAGTTCCAACCTTGTGCCATCATGAAAGCAGGTCACAATGTCACTTTAAGAGAGTGCCGCTTTCACATGGTGACCTTTCAGAGTTGAACTGCTTTTAGAAGTTGACAACTTGGGTATTCTTCCAGCGTCCATAACAGTTGTCACTGAACCACATGTGAATATAAAATAGCTTGAGTCCTGTTGTACATTAGAGAAGCTCAGTTTCAGTGCAATCAAATGAACTGAATTTATCCTTTGTTGCTGTGTGGAAAAGGTTTTTAGACATATTTGTGTGGGAAAAATTTCAGATTTTTTCCAGTTAAAAAGGGGCTGCCAGTTGGAGGACAAAGTTCAGACTATTCACCTGCTAAAATCATTACTGTGGCCATTCTGTTTTAAAAAGCACAAAGGCTACTGCCGTGAAATGGATACACGTAGCCCCACCCAGTACAGCATACAACAGGCTTCCAACAGTAAATCTTAAATCACTGAGGCAGCAGGTCGGTGCGAGTTTCCCAGAAAGCTTGAGTTCAAATTGCATCAGAAAGTGCTGAGAGCAAGCAGCTCTAAGAGTATACAGTGCCATCTTTTTTTTTATGAGAGTTAATACCAGTGTATCAAAAAAGTGCTTCCACAAAGATTAATATTAACAAGATTTGGCAGTTTGTAAATGTTATATTACTATCTGTAGAGGTGCAATTGTACATGCCTATTTAATTAGCTGACCTAGCTCACCTTGATAGACATCACCTGGAAAGTGGTAGTGGGATTAGAGTGGTGTTGCCATGATGGTTCAGGTGGGGACTCTTCCATCAGTTATTTAGCTGAATTAGTAGAGGTATGTGTTTTAAGGACATGGACAAACATAGCCCCAGTCCCAGGGGCGAGTGTCCTAGAATATGACCATCAAGCAAGAGTGTCATGTGCAGCACCCACAGGCAGTGTGCCAGGTCACCACAGAAAGATACTCTCTAGTAAAAGGAGGGGAAAATAATGAAGATCTTTCTTACTCTTGGTCCTATAGGGTGTAAGGGGCCATCTCTTTGTTATGTGTTTGCAAAATACTTAGTATAAAGGTCTCTTATCCATGACTGGGGCTGTTGGCACTACTGTGATATGAGTAAATAGTTACTGACACCAGAGAATTGGGCAATAGTCTTGGGCATTCTGCCAGCCTTTACTCTTGGAAATTGTGCAGTTTCTCCAAAGGAATACAAGCTTGGATTAGATCTCCTTTAAATGCAGTTAATATTAACAGACACAACCTATGTTCTTTCAGATTCCAGTTACAATAATGAAACCTGATGAGAAAGCAGAGATACCAGTCGGTGTTGTGATTGGAAGTGTACTGGCCGGGCTCATTCTGCTGTTAGCGCTGGTTGCTCTTCTATGGAAAGTAAGTAGACATTTAGGGCACTTGAACCTGTGACAGGGGTTTAATCCCCAAGGTTTTTTCCTATGCCCCTAAATTGAAATGGTGGGTTTTTAATTGCCCCTGGGAGGCACTGCCACTGTAGAGGGAATAACCAGGGGCCCCTGTAGCTCAGGGGCTGCTCAGCCCACAGACAGCTCACCCCCAGCAGGATCCACCAAAAAAAAAAAGGGGACAGACCCGTCACTGTTTCTGCCTTCAGCAGGCACCTGCTAAAGGCAGAAGCAGGGAGGGCTCTGACCATTTCTTTTCCTGTGGAGCCTGCCCACCTCTCCCACAGCTGAGGGGTGAGCTGCCAGTGGGCTGAGCAGCCTCTGAGCTGCCGGGGTGGGGGGGGGGGTAGTTCTCCCTCTGCAGTGGCACCCCCAGGGTGCCAATCCTTTTTTTGCTGCAGGGACTGCCTACCTCTCCCACAGCCGGGGGGCAAGCTTACAGTTGATCATTGCAATTTGCAAACTAAACTACACTCAGATGTACTTTAGTTTGCAATGATGCAAAGTCATTTAAAACCCCCAAAAGTCTTGCACATGTATACAATGACACCATTAAGCCATGCAAAGTGACATTTTTGTCATGTGTATGTTAATGACATCACACATACAAGCACCCTTATAGCTTCAAAAATAAACCAAAGGAAGACAGTTGTTTCATAAATGCAGCTTGAGTTATTATCTGTGGAATTATGTTCTAATAAAGCAAAATCAGTTTTGGCTTTAGCAGCTCTAAGTAGTTGGGAATTTAAAAATATTTTTGGTGTTGGAAAATTCATCATTGTCATTGAATCATAAAAAGTAAGTCTGGAAGAGACCTCAGAAGATCATCTAGTCCAAAGCCCTGCTCAGTGCAGGATCTTCCCTGTCTAAAACATCACAGACAAGTGCTTATCTAAATTGCTTTTAAGCTTCCAAGGATAGAGATTCCACAACCTTTCTCAGTAGACTGTTCCAATGCCTAACTACTTTCATAGTAGTAGTTAGTGAGGAAGTATTTCCTAATATCCAACCTGCAATTTAAGACCTATGCTTCTTCTCTCATCCTTTGCAACTACAGAGAAGAGTCTCTCCTTCTCTGTATAACACCATTCAGATGTTTGAAGACTGTTATCTAATTCCACTGGACTTTAGAAAATCAGATTGGATGTATTCAGGGAACTAATGGATAGGAAGCCCTGGGAGGCCAATCTGATGGGGAATGAAGTCCAGGAGAGCTGGTTATACTTTAAAGAAACCTTACTGAAGGTGCAGTACAAACCACCCTAATATGTAGGAAGACTAGCAAGTATGGCAGAAGACTAGCTTGCCTTAGCAGGGAACTCTTCAGTGAGCTAAAACACAAAAAGGAAGCTTACAAGAAGTGGAAACCTGACAAATGACTAGGGAAGAATATGAGAGTATTGCTCAGGTATGCAGGGATGAAATCAGGAAGGCCAAAGTGCAATTGGAGTTACAGCTAGCAAGGGATGTGAAGGGTAACAAGGATTTCTACAAGTATGTCAGCAACAAAAGGAAAATCAGTAAAAGTGTGGGTCCCTTACTGAGTGTGGGAGGCAATCTAGTGATAGATGATGTGCAAAAGGATGAAGTTCTCAATGATTTTTTATCTCAGTCTTCACAGGCAAGGTCAGCTCTCAGGATACTGCACCTGGCATCACAGTTTGGGGAGGAAGTGAGCAGCTAACAGTGGTTAACAAACACGTTAGGGTCTACTTAGAAAGCCTAGACATGTACAAGTTCATGAGGCCAGAAGCAGGTGTGGCTGGTGTACTGAGACTGGTCCCCATCTCCCCACGGGAGCTGGAGGATGGATGGGTTTTGCAGCCGGCCAGGAGCAGGGTGGGGTTTACAGCTGGCTGGGCAGGGCGGGGCGGGGGTTGCAGCCGGCCAGGCACTCTGCCATCCACCCCACCAGTCTGAGTTCATCAGCCACGCCTGGAGAGATGTCTAAGGGTGCTGAGGGACTTGGCCAATGCGATTGCAGAGCTGTTAGACATTATCTTTGAAAACTCATGGTGGTTGGGAGAGGTCCTAGATGATTGGAAAAGGGCAAATATAGTGCTCATCTTTAACAAAGAGAAGAAGGAGGATCTGGGGAACTACAGACGGGTCAGCCTCACCTCAGCCCCTTGAAAAATCATGGAGCAGGTCCTCAAGGAATCCATTTCTAAGTGCTTGGAGGAGGTGATTAGGAACACTCAGCATGGATTCACCAAGGGCAAGTTATGCTTGACCAATCTGACTACCTTCTGTGACGAGGTGACTGGCTCTATGGATGCAGGAAGACCGGTGGATGCAATATACCTTGACTTTAGTAATGCTTTTGATATGGTCTCCTACAACGTTCTCTCAAGCAAGCTAAGGAAGTGTGGGTTGGATGAATGGACTGTATGTAAAGTGGATAGCAAACTGGCTGGATCATGGGGCTCAAAGGGTAGTAATCAGGGGCTCTCTGTTTATTTGGCAGCCGGCCGGTTTTGTCTAATACGTTCACCAATAATCTGGTAGGTGGGATGGAGTGCACCCTCAGCAAGTTTGCATACCACACCAAGATGGGTGGAGTATCAGATAAAATGGAGGGGAGGGAGAGGGGTAGGATTAGGTGTGACCTAGACAGATTGGAGGATTGGACCACAAGAAATGTTATGAAGTTCAATAAGGAGAAGTGCAAAATCCCACACTCAGGACAGAACAATGCCATACGCTGGGACAGGCTGGGGACTGATTGGCTAAACAGCAGTCCTTCAGAAAAGGACCAGGGGTTACAGTTAACAATAAGCTGAATATGAGCCAACAGTGTGCCCTTGTTGCGAACAAGACTAAGTACATACTGGGATGCATAAGTAGGAGTGTTGCCAGCAAATTGAGGGAAGTGATTATTCCTCTCTATTCAACACTGGTGAGGTTACATCTGGAGTACTGTGTCCAAATAATCTCTAAACTGCTCTCTCACTACAGAAAGGATGTGTACAAATTGGAGAGTCCAGTGGAGAGCAATGAAAATGGTTAGGGGGATGGGGCATACAATTTATGAGGAGAGGCTGTGGGAACTGAGCTTATTTAGTCTGCAGAAGAGAAGGCTGAGGGGGGATTTAATAGCAGCCTTCAACAACCGAAGGGTGGTTCCAAGGAGGATAGAGCTAGATGATTCTTAGTGGTGGTAGATGCCAAAACAAGAGGCAATCATCTCAAGTTGCAGCAATGGAAGTTTAGGTTAAATACTAGGAAAAACTTTCTCACAGGGAGAGTAGTACAGCACTGGAACAGGTTACCTAGAGAGATTGTGGAATCTCCATCCTTAGAGGTTCTAAGACCCGGCTAGACAAAGCCTTGGCTGAGATGGTATAGTTAGGGATGGTCCTGCTTTGAGCAGGGGGTTGGACTAGATGACCTTCTGAGGTCCTTAATTTTCTAGGATTCTCTGATTATATGAAATAATCCCAGTTTTTCCAACCTTTCCTCCTAAATCATGTTTCCTAGACCTCTATTCATGTGTTAATGTTCTCTGCTGTATTTTTTCTAATTTGTTCATGTCTTGAAGTGTGCCCAAAACTGGACACATTACTCCTGACCTCACGAGTGCCAAATAGGGTGGAGGAATCACTTTTGTTAATGTTAGCCCAGTATCCTTTTGGCTGTTTGCAACAAGGATACACTGTTGGCTCACTTTCAATTTGTGGTCCACTATAAACCTAGGGTCCTATTCTGCAGTACTGCAACCTAGCCAGTAGTTCCCCAGCCTGTAGTTGTACATGTAATTCTTCCATCGCATCATCAGTGCAAAACTTTGCAGTTATCCTTACTGAATTTTTTGGTTGTTTGTACACATGACTGGGGTTTAGTCCCCAATATTGAAATGGTGGGCTTTTAATTGCGATGATTAAAAACCCACCATTTCAACTTAGGGGCTTCCATCACTATTATGGTGAGGGACCTGCTCTTTTTTTTTTCTTCCCCCACTGCAGCTGCGGGAGAGGCGGGCAGGCTCCACAGCAAAAAAA
>NW_005841877.1:2892642-2892914 GCF_000455745.1 Alligator sinensis
GCAGCACCTCCTGGGGCCACTTGGGCGGGATGCTAGCCATACAGGTGCTGCCCCAGCTGGCAGGCAGCACCCACCAGATCAGACTCTTTACTGAGCCCGCACAGGGAGCAATACCCGGCGGGCTTCTAGTACGCAGACTCAGGGAAGAGTTGGATCTGATTGGTGCTGCCTGTGAGCTGGGGCAGCACCTGCACATCTTGCACCCTGCCCGGGTGGCCCCAGGGGATGCCAGGTGCCATCATTTAAATCATAACCCTCACCCCCCCCCCCCC
>NW_005841877.1:2892924-2905805 GCF_000455745.1 Alligator sinensis
AATTAAACTGCAAAAATGGCCAATTTTCATCACAGGTACAAGTGTCCTATTTGATTATTTTTGGATCATTTCTCCAGTTTATCAAGACCATTCTGAATCCTGATCTTATCCTTGAAAATGTTTGCAGCTCCACCCAGCTTCTTGTCATCTGCAGATCTGCTAAGCATGCACTCTGTCCCATTCGTTAAATAAGGCATCAGCAACTCGTGGCCTGCAAAGGGGGATAGTTGGGGTGTGCAAAGTGGGCCATATTCAATTCAGATTCAGCATGCTTCAGGGGACAGTGATTCAATTCGTTGATTTGGATCACTGTCCCGATTCAATTTGGCCGAATCCAAATCTGAAGATTCAGTGCTGATTCAGAGAATCAGCAATTCAGCCATAGACACAGCTTTAAATGTTTTTTCTACATACCTCAAGGTACCATGCATAGCTCATGAACACTAGGATGGTGGGGCAGATGGAGCGTCCCACAGCAGCGCAGCAGGGGGGGTGGTCCTCGCATGCTCGGCGGTTGACCCGGAAGTGGACCAGGTCCACTTCTGGTCCACTTCCAGGTCCACTGTGGAGCATGCGGGGGACCGTCCCCTGGCTTGGTGACTTGTGCCTCCTTGGTCTCCCCCCCCCGACCCAGGATGCACTAGTCACCAAGCTGGGGGTGGGCAGTAGAGGGGTGGTCCCCCACATGCTCCACGACGGACCCAGAAGTGGACCAGAAGTGCTTCTGATTTACTTCTGGGTCGCTGCCAAGTGCACTGGGGACCCTCCCCCCCACAACGCTCCCATGGGACGTTCCATTCACCCCTCTATCTCAGCATTCACGAGCCGCCTGGTGCCATGAGGTATGTAGACAAAACGTTTAAAGCTATGTCTATGTCTGAATTATCGAATCTCTCCGAATCAATTCGAAGGGTTCTGATTCAATTCGGAGAGATTAACAGGTCTCCTGATTTGATTCAGGTTCAGAGATTCAGCCGCCGAATAGGGCTGAATCTTGGCCGAATTGAATCGGCGACTGAAGCTTCACACAGCCTTATTGGATAGTACAGCCTGGTCTAGGGAAGCACAGGGGATTGGGAAGCACGCAAGAAAATCAGGTTGATTAGGCTTAACCTGCCTGGCTGTTCCTGATCACCCTGTTCTCCTCTAGATGCCTAGGAATAGATTCCTTGATGACATGCTCCATGATCTTTTGAGGTATTGAGGTCAGACTGACCAGTCTGTAATTCTCCAGATTCTCCTCTCCTTCCTTTCTTAAAGATGGGTATGATAGTTGCCCTTTGCCAGTCATCAGGGATCTCACCTGATTTCCCTGGATTCTCAAAGACAATACCCAGTGGTTCAAATTACCTCAACCAATTCCTTTTGTATTCTGCGATGTTTCTCATCTGGCTCTGATGATTTGAAAACATCCAGCTTCCTTAGATAATCTCTAAACTGCTCTTTCACTGCCCTGTGCTGCTTATATCCTTTTTTTCCCCTGCTGGCAACTGAGCTTGTCATCTGATTCACTAGGTTCACTAGCCTTAATCATGACACTAAAATAAAAAGGCATAACATATTTCATCAGTGATTAGATTAATCCCCTCATCTAGAAAGGAACCTAGGCTTTCCTTAGTGTTCCTATTAATTCTAACATATATTGTGCTCTTTTATTGCCTTTCATGTCCCTTGTTTGTATCTTAATGTCTTGGCCTTTCTCATTTTCTCACTGCATGTGCATGGCATACACTTATACTCTTCCATAGTAGTATGGCCACTTTTCTATTTTGTTGTAAGATTTCTTTCTGAGTTTCAGCTCATTGAAGAGTTTGCTGTTTAATCAGGAGAGTCTCTTGCTGCACTTCCTAGCCTTTCTTCATATTGGGATAGTCTACTTTTATGCCCTTACTGAGACCTTCCTAAGCTACAGCCAGCTCTGTTGGCTTTCTTTTCCCCTCAAACTTGCCTCCCATAGGATTCTGCATACTAGTTCCCTGAGGTTGTTAAAGTCCGATTTTCCACCAGTGTCTTTATGGGACTGCAAAGGCAACTCTGCTGTCCTTCCTTCTTTTCTCAGGACTCATTTCATGGTCACTGGAACCTTAGTTCTCTTCCACCTTCCCATTCTTAACCTATTCCTCCCTGTTTGTAAGCAAGAAATTGAGATGACCTCTCCCTTCAGTTGGTATCTGTGCCAAAAGGTCATCTGTGGCATACTCCAAGAACTTGCTGGACTGCCTGTGCACTGTGTAACTTTCCCAGCGGATGTCATAGTAATTAGACCCCCATGGCATCTTCCTTGCTGTTCTTCCCTCTTACATTGTTCTAGAGGGTCGTTCCTTGTAATAATGAGGAATGAAAAAAAATCCTCAAAATGTTTGGACACTTCTTAAATAAAAGTTTTTAAAATGTGAGTTAGAGAAAACTTCTATTTTCCCTTCAAATTTCCTTTTAGTCTCCCTTCTCCCCCTTCCCCCACAAAAAGTTTTGACAGATGTTCTACCAGAGTTCTTTGTTCTTCAGCTGAAAATCTACTTTTAAGTTAGATAAATAAGTGCCTGGTGTAAATCATCTTAACCTAGTAGAATCCAGATTATTCATCTTGAGATGGTTCACAACTGACTTACTTCACAGAGAGTTTCTGAATGAAGGAGAGACCAAGCAGCTATTTGCTGTAGCTTTTATTTCAAAGTGCAGTGCCTCTCCACTCAGCTGCAGCCCAGCAGTGATCCATGCAGCTGATTGACAAGGTAGTTTCCTTTGAAATAATAGCCACAGAATATAGCTGGAGTTGTCTTTGCAGTCCCATACAGATGTTTCCTCTGCCTGTAATACCCTTTGTTGGTTTCCAAATCTTCATATTTGTAAGATGTAAGGAGAGTAACTCTGACATGTATTGGCATGACCTTCCAGCACAAATTAGACAATTGAGATGGCTGACAATCTGTGTTAAACTATTTTACAGCTCGGTTTCTTCAAGAGACAGTATGAAAAAATGGCAAGGGATGTAGAAGATGTTGATGAAATTACAGAACTCACAAAGGACAAAGATTGAAGAGGACACTAATGGGGAATACAGGACTAACCACCTGAACCACAAAGAGTGGTTGGAATCCAATCAGTTTTTCAGCTGGAGGGTCTTAAAGATGAATAACTGTTGAACTTGTTTTTCATGAAAACATCTTAAATTTTTTTTAATGTTGGAAATATTTTACAGATGATACTTTATTGTAAAAGCAACTGCAGGTCAGTTTTTCTTTTTCAAAAAGATTGATAGTGTTTTCTTATGTATTGTCGTCTTTGCAAAAAAAATAGCCTTGGGAACTGACAGATTCAGTAACGTTGTGCAAGGAATTTTCCTCCTGCTCCATAAAGCAAAATAGATTTCAGATCACCGTGGAACACTGTCAGTTCCTAATTTGGTTGGTTGATCAGTGCTGTATATTAATAGCCCTCTGGTAAAATGACTTTTTAAAATTTAATTATCTAAAAGATCTAGACAATGAATGCATGATGAATATTGACTTAGGACCAGGAGAACAAAAAAACTCTCCATTTACCATTGACTAACTACATTCACATTCTTTTAGAGAAATGGTTGGTGTGCTGCAGCAAATCTGAATCTTTTATTTGTAAAGTTACAGGTTGAATGTCTCATAAAATGGGCCTTGTGTCCTGATTTGGCACATGATAGTTCCAATCTGTGCATTATGAACATTTGAATGGGTATGTCACCCCAAAACGTGTCTCTGTTCTTTTCACTAAGATTACAAGAATTAAACTGTTACAGTGTACTGCACTGGAAAACTATTTCTAAATGGCACATGCTTCCACCTAGTGCTTCCTTGCACATATTACCTCTTTTAAAGAATGAGGAACTGAGCTGGAAAACCCACTGTGACTTGCTCTCCTGTGATACAGTGGGGGTTTCAAATTCTTATCTGGCAAGATGGACCATCAGTTCACAGAAATTTGAAACTGAGTCTTCATGTTCTATTGTTCACTATCTGAAAAAGGGGAAGAGCCAGTGGCCTCTGAATTTACATGACTTTCTGTTCTCTGTCCAGAAAGCAAACTGGTAGTGAAAACTTTTACATGGATTCGTAACTCTTACTGTCCAACTGACAGTAATGGGGCTCCTCATCTGAGAAGGATATTTATCATCTCACCCTTATTTCAGTAGTGGATAGTAGTGTAGAAGTAAGAACATGAAGTGAATTATAGGGGAGGAGACACTAGAACAGGGGTGGGCAAAATGTGGCATAGGGGCTGGATGCGGCCCACGAGGCCACTCTATCTGGCCCACGGGGCCCCTAAAAAATTTAGAAAATTAATATTTATCTACCCTGGGCTGCCTGTCATGTGGCCCTCATAGGCTTGCCAAAAGTCAGTAAGCAGCCCTCTGCCCAAAATAATTGCCCACCCTTGCACTAGAAAGTGAGCCGCTAATGAGACTAAAAACAGTGAAAATATATTCTCTGTACAATTTTGTACAACACACTTAAGGGTACTTAGATAACACAGTAGAACAGTAAGCAGCACACCAACATCTGTCACATGACATTTTTAAAGAAGTTAACTTACTTTGTGCACGATAAGATGGTGTCGTATTTTTTAAAGAGTTTCATTTTAACCTGTTAGGTGACCTTGTGTTAGGTATGTTAACACTCTTAAATGACCTTATATCCTTTGATTTATAACAAGACCTTTGGGTTAGGGACAGAAATTACACATAAACCAGTATAAGTGATCAGAAACCAGTTCAAATCTGTGCCACAACGGAAGTTCAGTATGCATAAACTGCTTTCAAAATGGCTGAAACCAGTTTAAGATAAACCTGGACGGATGTAGTATCAGACTTAACTGATTTAGATTGAATCAGTTTATTGAACTTCTGTCCCAGATCCCCTCCAGATTCAAGTTAACTCACAATCCCCCAGCATCTCAGGATGCGTTGCACTTCCCCTGCAATGTCCCCTTATAGGGTAGGCAGGCTAGCCTTGGCTCAAGCTGTCTACTCTAGCTGAGCAGGGAGGCATGCTCTAGCACACCCCTGACTTCTGGTCTGGGCCACTGCAGGCATGTGGCTGCATTTTCAAAATCAGAAGTGAATGTCTGTTCACTTGCTTACTGGTTCAATCTACATAGCTTAGACTAACCTGTAAAGATTGAATCAATTCAGACTTAGACTTTTTGACTGTCTGTACTTGGCCTTTATTATTTTAAATTTTAACAATGGAGATTTCTTTCTCTTTTTTTAAGCCTGAAATGAAAGGCTGTTGTTGCTGAGATTGCTGACCTTCTAGCTACCTATGGCTCTGATGTGTAAATGAGGAGATTAATCAGGGGTATGACCAGAACATGGATAGTCAGGATTTGAAACCATGGAGTCAGAAGCCAGGGTCCCAGAAAGAGTCAGGAGTAAGAAGTCAACAGCCCAGGGACAGGGATCCAGACTGGAGTATAGCTAGGTACTTACCCAGAAAGGCTTCTGTGCTATTGAGTAGCCTCCTGAGTAGCCCAAATGACTGAGGCCAGTTGGAACTGGGCTGTGGCCAGCCTGGCCCATCCAGGTAGTCAGCGCCAGCTGTAGGCTGATATGCTACTGTTCATGAGTCCCTGTTATAAATGGGGATGATTTCCAATTCAAGGCAGTTACTTGATGGGTAACATTTTCAAATGACTTGGGACCCTGTGTCAAAAGTTAACATTCAGTTAGACTTTGGAAAAAATTCAAAATTGCCAAGAACCCACAATGAATGTGAAAATCAAGGAGTTAAAATCACTTAGTGAGGTTTAAAAGTGTTATCCTTACTTTCCTGGATTTCCTTAGTGTCCAAGCAACTTTGGCAACTGGGCCTGGGACACATTTGAAAATGCTACTCAAAGTCTCTTCACTTACTGAGCCATGGCCGATCAGCAATGAGGAACAACCTTTGGCCAGTAGAGGTTCCATTTGGAACAAGAGCTGACTTGTTTTTTTAATATATGTGATGTTCATTTTTCAACAAAATAAAATGAGAAAATATCGCACTTTGTAGGATAAAAAAGACTATCTGAATCCTAAACATGATCACTTGACAGTGTTTGCTGCCAATTATGTATGCAGTCAAACAATTTTTCAAAATTTTATTTTGTAAACTGCCTTCAGACACTTCTGGAAACCTTGTACATATTTAGTGGCATGGACTCAAAGTCAGAGGAGAAATTTAACAATGGAACAGATGGTAAAATCTTCCACTTGTGTCTTTTCGCGTTGTTTGCAGGGAAACTGGCTGCTAGCCAGTTTTCCTTTCCAGCTTCAGGTGCGATATGCAGGTCAGTGTACTGTATCTAGGGTTTTGGTTAGTTTAACAGCTTGTCCAGAAGGCAATGAGTGACTAAATTCACTTTGCCTTGACTGGGGGCGGGGCAGAGTTTGTCCTTACAAAAGGGATTTTTCCCCTAGCCTAGAAATAATATTGTTAGCAAGTCCATTTTCAGAGTACGGGGAAAGATGGCAACTACCATGCACCTGTCACTTACACCCTTACGATTAACTAGTTTTGTACGTGTGGTGTGTTTATTAGTTATATGTCTAATTCAGTTTTTGTAAAGAGTTATTTTATTGCACTTTTGTGTTGGCCTAGCCACAACTAATCATGGAGCCTGATGTATATTTTGTATTGTATATAAAGGTTTTTTAGATTCATTAACAGTATTTTATCTGTAATGAGCTGTTCCAAATGTGGATTATGCTTCTATTCCTGCTTGCAGCAGTCCGGAGTAACTCCAAGGAAATCAATTACAGCACAGTAAACCTGTGCTGACATCAAAATCAGATCTGCTGGGTTTTATATGGTATGTGCCACATCCTCTAAATCTCAGAAATGTGTCTTTAATGAAACAGAATACATACGGTTTGAACTGTGATACTTGCCATAAACAGTTGACTACTCGGAGCTGTACTACAAAGAACTGTAAGATCTTTGGGGTATTTGTTTGGTGCCTAGCACAACAATGTCCTAGGTACTGCTGTTGTAAACAATAAATGATACTTTTGGTCTTGGAACGTGTAATCTTTGACAAACAGGTCCTTTGAAAGGAAGAACGCGCTAATAGAAACATCCATGTAATATGCAACCACCAAATGTTTCTTTGTCACTGTGGCACATAGTGCATGCAGGGTATGATGCTACTAGGTGCTGAATAGTATTGGAGGGTGCACTGCTCAGCACTTCAACTAACAGGCCATATTTAGGGACCTACTTAATTTGCGATTTTGCGGAAACTGCAAAATCTGGGACTGTCCATGAAATCCTCAAAAGCAAGGGAAAAAAGTAATAAAAAATAAAATGCTAGCTCCCCAGTGGAAGCCAGCAGTCCTTGCTGCTGGGGCAGCGCAAAGGGCAGCAGACAAGATGGAGGCTGCCCTCTTGTCTCTCCTGCCCCTGCCTTGGCCTCTCCACCAATCAGTACTGAGAGGCAGAGCTGTATGAAGGGCAGCCAGCAATCAAGATGGCGGCTTCCCCCTCATCCCTCCTCCCCCTGGGCCTCTCTGCCAATCAAGCACAGCAAAACGATGATGGGATTAGAACTTTATGCCACAATCAACCTGTGAAAATTGGTAGACCCCCCTAGCTACATTTAAAACCTTTCTGGATTGCAGCCACTGATACAGCATTAGTGCAAATCACCATTCACATTGGTGCAGAATATACACATAGAGCTTGCACCAGGTTAGCACTACCAACCCTCATGATAAAAAATACATAGTGCAAAATATTATGCTCATCTGTCTATCTCACCGCCTTCTCCAGGCTTAGTTCACTCACTCTCTCCACTCTATAATTATAGTCCTAAAGCTCCTTGACCCTTTCATCCTGAAGTAGGTTGCACTGTTCCCCTTTCAAGCTGACAGTGGGCCTTGGGTCCTCTGCCCCACTTCTTCCTTGAGTGTGGAGCTACTGATTGCTTCTCTTGACTTAGCTACATGTGAGGGAAAGCGAAGAGTGCTGTACTTCTTGGAGAAAGCGATGGCTGGGGAGGGAGGAAAGGAGTTTGCTGTCTTCGGGTAGATGGATGTTCGTGAGTTCCATCTTGGTTTATCTTCCTGCAGTGTATCATACCCTATGGGAAATCCTAGACCAGCATCTCAAAGGATGGAGGATGGGAGTCACCTCCAAGGAGGATTATTCTGCACTGGTCCGGTCCTGTAGGGAGCAGACCAGGAAAGCCGAGGCTGCAACTGAACTCCAGCTAGCTTTGAGCATCAAGGACAATAAAAAGTCCTTTTTCAGATATGTGGGGAGCCGGAGGAAAAGCAGGGGCAACATTGGACCCCTGGTGAACCAGACGGGGCAACTGACAACTGACGCCCAGGAAAAAGCCAACCTATTAAATAAGTACTTTGCGTCAGTCTTTCATCAGCCCCATGGGACGCCCATGCCCGCTACAGGGCCGGGAAGTCCGGGTGAGGGTGATCCCCTGCCCTCCATTAATGCTGACTTTGTGAAGGAACATCTTGAGAAGCTGGATACCTTCAAGTCAGCCAGCCCTGACAATCTTCACCCCAGGGTACTCAAGGAGCGGGCGAGCATCATAGCCCAGCCTCCAGCACGGATCTTTGAAAACTCTTGGCGCTCTGGTGTAGTGCCCGAAGACTGGAAGAAGGCCAATGTGGTGCCTATCTTCAAGAAAAGGAGGAAAGTGGATCCGGCTAACTATAGGCCCATCAGCCTGACTTCTATCCCGGGGAAGATCTTAGAAAAGTTTATTAAAGAGGCCATCCTTAATGGACTGGCCGACGCCAACATCTTAAGGGATAGCCAGCACGGGTTTGTTGCGGGTAGGTCTTGCTTGACCAATCTCATTTCCTTCTACGACCAGGTGACCTATCACCTGGACAAGGGAGAAGAGATTGATGTCATATATCTTGACTTCAAAAAAGCCTTCGATCTGGTGTCCCATGATCGCCTCTTGGAGAAACTGGCCAATTGTCGCCTTGGGTCCTCCACGATCCGCTGGCTGGAAAATTGGCTCCGGGGTCGGACCCAGAGGGTAGTAATCGATGGAAGTCACTCATCGTGGTGTCCTGTGACCAGTGGGGTCCCCCAAGGCTCTGTCCTTGGACCCATACTGTTCAACATCTTCATTAATGATGTGGACACTGGAGTCAGAAGCGATCAGAACTGGCCAAGTTCGCCGATGACACCAAACTTTGGGGCAAAGCATCCACACCAGAAGACAGGCAGGTTATCCAGGCTGACCTGGACAGGCTCAGCAAGTGGGCGGACGAGAATCTGATGGTGTTCAACGCCGATAAATGCAAGGTTCTCCACCTTGGGAAAAAAAACCCGCAGCATCCTTATAGGCTCGGCAGTGCTATGTTGGCTAGCACTATGGAAGAAAGAGACTTGGGGGTCATCATTGACCACAAGATGAACATGAGCCTGCAATGCGATGCGGCGGCTAGTAAAGCGACCAAAACGCTGGCTTTCATCCATAGATGCTTCTCAAGCAAATCCCGGGACGTCATTCTCCCCCTGTACTCGGCCTTAGTGAGGCCGCAGCTGGAGTACTGTGTCCAGTTTTGGGCTCCACAATTCAAAAAGGATGTGGAGAAGCTTGAGAGAGTCCAGAGAAGAGCCACGCACATGATCAGAGGTCAGGGAAGCAGACCCTACGATGACAGGCTGAGAGCCCTGGGGCTCTTTAGCCTGGAAAAGCGCAGGCTCAGGGGTGATCTGATGGCCACCTACAAGTTTATCAGGGGTGACCACCAGTATCTGGGGGAACGTTTGTTCACCAGAGCGCCCCAAGGGATGACGAGGTCGAATGGTCACAAACTACTACAAGATCGTTTCAGGCTGGACATAAGGAAGAATTTCTTTACTGTTTGAGCCCCCAAGGTCTGGAACAGCCTGCCACCAGAGGTGGTTCAAGCGCCTTCATTGAACACCTTCAAGATGAAACTGGATGCTTATCTTGCTGGGATCCTATGACCCCAGCTGACTTCCTGCCCTTTGGGCAGGGGGCTGGACTTGATGATCTTCCGAGGTCCCTTCCAGCCCTAATGTCTATGAAATCTCTGCTGATAACCAAGGATCCGGGTTTTCCATTTCCATTTGCCATGGAAAAATAGAGTAAACCATGGATTTCACCTTTTCCCAGAGACAAACACAGATTTCTCGTTTTACTGGAGAAGCCCGTGGATTTTGCAGTGTTGGGATGAGCACTCTGCAGGGTGGCAGAGTCCCAACCTGCAGGGGGAGGGCACCATGTGCATCTACATGCACAAGGTCCCAGGCAGCCTGTAAAGCAGGTCCTCTGAATAAGTAGGGGGCAGTGGGGGGCAGACAAATCGAGCCTCAAGAGAGGCGGAGAGGGTTAGGTGGGGCTAGGGCTGGAACTGGCGCTGCTGCCCAGCCAGACATTGCATGGGGTTTGGGGCCCACGGCTGCAATGTGTGGCTGCAGGGCCACAGCGGGGAGAGGGATGGGGTCACAAGCAGCTAGCTTGGGGGTCAGGGTCGGCTCCCCAGCACTGGGCACACCTCCAGGGGACAGGGAGGACCCACGCCCCCCAGATCCGTGCATGGGGTGGGGGTGGGTATAGGTTTCCTACTGTAGGCTTGGGCTCCGGCCCTGCTCCCCTCCCCAAGGGTCTCTGCAGCCCAGTGGGTGCAACCCGGCATGGCAGGGAACAGTGGAGCTGTGCAGAGAAGCTGCTGGTCACTGTGAGCTCCGCACTGCCCTGGTGATGTGCCCTCTGTGCATGGCAGCTTTGAGGAGTATGATCCTATGCCACTGCACTCACTGCAGGCATGCATGCAGGTGGCACGGAGCTCGCAGCAACAAGTAGCTTTGCGTGGCTCCACTGTTTCCTGCTGCACTGGGTTGTGACTGCTGGGCTGCAGAGGCCTTTGGGGAGGAGGACAGCAGGGCGGGAGCCCGAACACACAGTTCGCACCCAGCCCCTGCCCCACGCACAGATCTGGGGAGGGGCATGGGTCCCCCCTGCTCCCCGAGAGTGTGTGCCCCAGCAGGGAGCTGGCCTCCCCTGCCCAAGCCAGTAGCAGGCAGTAGGGAGGAGATGGGTTCTGCGCCGCTGCAGCAGCCATCGCCTCCCACTGGGGGCAGGGGGCTGCAGACCTGGGTCCCTGGCTCTGAAGCCCTGGCAGCTGGGGGCTCCCTTCAGAAGGGCTGGGGGAGGGCAGAGGGCTGAGGGTATGTGGCAAGGGGCACCAGCAGGGCCCTGGGGGAGGAGTGAGAAGCACCAGTAGAGTCGTGGCAGCTGTGAGTGAGAGGGCCAGCAGTCTGTGTGGGGAGAATGAGAGGCTCCAGCAGGGCTGGGGGGGACTATGGAGGACCTTTAATTTTAATCACATATTTTAGAGTTTTTATGAGATTTTGTGATTATTTTTTTTTATCTGAGAATTTTTTTATCAGAGACAACCAGAATCCCTGTTGATAATTTAAGAATGCCTCAGTTTCAAAGAGTTTTATTGTCACTACTAAACTTCACTTGCCTCTTAAAAGATTTTCACGGCCAAACTTGACAGTCCTATAATAGGAAACAGAAGAGCAGAATGAATTCAGGTACATTTGTATGTAAGATAAGTCAGTCATTAGTGAATAGAATTGCCAGACTAGATTGTTGGTAATATGAGACCCCTTTTCTTAAACTGGGTGATTTCTGTGTTAATATTGCATCCTAGTTCTGCCTAAGAAAAAACAGCATATGAAAGCAAAGGTTACGCTTTCAGATGATACCATCACAAATGCTACATATTCCGAGTACTTTTTATCAGGCTAAAGGACATCTCTGTCATTGCCTTCTAAATAGAATGAATAGGGAGGTGGGGGGGGATGTCATCTTCACTAAGAAAAGCAGTTAGGATTTAAAACCTGGGAAGTCAGCATTTCTGCTCTCTATGGCATGCATTTTCCAGTTTAGTACAAAAGCCATAACAATTGATGTGCCAGAGGGCTTTTTCTTTAGAAGAGAGAGAGGGAGAGAGCACTCTGCTTGATAGGTACATTTCAAACAAAATTGTAAATCTCTATTTGATGATGCTAACTTTTGTATGTATGCACGTGTCAAACTGGCACTCTTTATATAACGGGTTCAAACTCTTCACAGGGATACCCTGCATTTAAAAATAATACATCTGGTTTTTAAACCTGCCGTCGCTCAAAGCAATCCCATAAAATTACTATTATTGAAGGAGCGTTGAATAAAGCCTCTATTTTTTCCAGAGTGGGCTTGTATTGTTTTGTTTTTATTTCATGTATTTTACAGCTTTTTATAAATGTACAACCACAGAGATTGGTCAGGTAAAATGAGAAAGAACTTTTGGCTTAGTAAGCTAATTTAAGTGCACTGTACCACTAAGTATCCAGAAAATTTCACTATTCAATCTAGTGTAGTAGTCTAGTGACTTATTATAGAACTGAAGCAAACACCTAGAATATATCTCACAATGTGTATTGAACCCAAAGCAGCTTTGTTGTGAGAATGTAGAACTGCATGGCCTTTACAGCGCCGTCCCGAGAATGGATGTTCAACTCCTCTCTCACAACCTCTACAGCTGTCTCTGCTGACATCTACTGTCTCAACTCCTGATAAGCAGGCCTGCCCTTGCCATTATCATTATGCCAACAATCTCTCATAGTTAAAAAAGAATCTAAAACACTTTAGAAAAGTAAGAGAATGAACCAGTATGAAGCTCGGGGAAATATTTAAAAGTTGCTCAATTAAAAGGTACTTATCTATCAAAGGATAGTTGGATTCTTAAATATTACAAGCCAAGAGTGAGAGAGCCTGTTTCTCCAAGAGACAAATTCTGTCATCAAGACCATTTTTTGGTTCTTGTTGCCACGCTGACCTACCTCTCATCTCTGCCCTTGGCCAGGGAA
>NW_005841877.1:2905836-2925763 GCF_000455745.1 Alligator sinensis
AGGGAAAGAGGCCAACAGCATGTCTTCTACATGCTTCTCTCTATCCCTGTACATTTCTCTCCTAGTAAAACAAACATTTTACCAGTCTTGACAGGCCGACAAAAGCTGTGGAGGGGACCTGATGCACAGCACTGCTTAAAAATTCCATCTTCATTATGTTGGTTTGTTATATACCGGGTGCTAGGGGTGTGCAAAGTGGGCTGTATTTGATTCAGATTCAGCCCGATTCGGGGGACAGTGATTTAATTCATTGATTCGGATCACGGTCCCAATTCGATTCGGCCAAATCCAAATCTGAAGATTCGATTCTGATTCAGAGAATCAGTGATTCGGCCATAGACACAGCTTTATGTTTTTTCTACATACCTCAAGGTACCAGGCACTGCTCGTGAACGCTGCAATGCTGGGGCAGATGGCACATCCCACAAGAGTGTGCGGGAGACCCCCATGTGATCAGCCACAGAGGGACCCTGGGTGCCCCCCCAGACCCAGGAGGCACCAGTCGCGGAGCCAAGGGGGGTTCCCCCACATGCTCCACAGGGGACATGGACCAGAAGCACTTATGGGTCCACTGCCAAGCACGCTGGGAAACCCCCACTCCGCTCCCCCCGTGCTCCCATGGGACACTCCATCCGCCCCACCATTGCAGCGTTCACAAGCTACCTGGTACCCTGAGGTACGTAGAAAAAACATATAAAGCTATGTCTATGCCTGAATCACTGAATCTCTCCGAATCAAATTGGGGGCTTCTGATTTGTTTCGGAGAGGTTAATGGGCCTTCTGATTTGATTCTGATGCTGAGAGTCAGTTGCCGAATCTCCTCCAGATCTAATCGGTGACCAAAGCTTTGCACAGCCCTACTGGGTGCACCTGCATGTGCAGTTAATTTAAAGCAATAAACAGGTAAGTTTGAGATAGGGTAAATTACTTCCGGGTGTAGCATCTACACATGCACCCAGAACAGCAGCAATTTAGGCTGGGGCAGAGCAGTTTACACCAGGACAAGGGGGTGAGCCTTGGGCTCCAGGTGGTGGTGTCAGGTGGCAGAGAGACTGGCTAGGTGCTGAAAGTGTAGAGCCATGTGGTTAGGTGCACAGGCAGAAGTCTGACCCTGTGCTGGCTGGGTTGGCTTGATGCAGTTTATGCCCATGGTCAGTGTTTCCACGTACATTTAACTGCAGTTAATTACCCCACCATAAGTATTTACCAAAGCATAACAGTGTCACGTGTAGATGGTGATGCCTTACTCTGCAGCTAATTAGTCTACTCTGCAGCTAAGCACACATGTAGACACAGCCACTGAATATGACACCTGCTGGTCCTTAGTCGCTGCAATTAATTGTCATTAAATTATCCAATTATTTCGGAAGATGCCAAGAGCAGAACTGAAGGGCTTTCTATGAGATGAAAGGGTTTCCCAGAAACTCAAGGCCATAATAACAGAAGAGGAAAAAGAGATGCAAGGGAAGGAACAGGTAAGAGGAATTTTTTTAGTAGTTTGTTCAATCCGTCTTGAAAGATTGTGTGGGTGGTCTGGAGACCTTATTCTCTCTAGGACCAAGTTACCTAGCAGAAGAAAGAGAGCAGTGAGCCACAGCATGGAGGTGTCTAGAGAGCCATTCAAGGGTGCCACAGGGTGCCATATAATGATAACACCGTTCGGTTTGCTAACGTTTCACAAGATAAATCCAGAGATTTCACATAAAAATCTATACTTGTGATCTTTGAGTTCTTTGCAACAGAAACATTGTTGCATTATTTTTCTGCATTTATAAAAAAAAGAGCGTAAACTGGGAGTAGGCATTTCCAAGGGGTGCCTCAAGTCTAAGGATGTTGAGAATCACCGGGATAAACATTAAAAATTGCTATCCAGTTAGAATTATTTGGAATGTGGACCATGGTCCCAATCATCTTTCCTTTCCAAAGTAGTGGTGTGCGCAGCTAACATCGCGATGTTGGTGACAACCTAAGAGGACGTTAAGAGGCTAAAAGGGTCCATGAAAATTAATGAAAAGGTCTCTAAGCTTCCGAAAGATAAAAGCAATGTGGCTGGGGCAGCAGAGAGTACCAGAATTTCCTACCATAATAGTCAAGGAGAAGAGCAAAAATAATGTCAGTCAAAGGGCGGGGTGGGGCAGAGAAAGCAACAGAGACTTCATAAACATTAGTGCTGGAAGGGACCTTGGAAGATCAGAGTCCAGCCCCCTGCCCCAAGGGCAGGAAGTCAGCTGGGGTCATAGGATCCCAGCAAGAAAAACATTCAGGTTTCTCCTGAAGGCATTCAAAGTAGGTGCTTGAACAACCTCTGGCGGCAGGCCATTCCAGACCTTGGGGGCTTGGACAGTAAAGAAGTTCTTCCTTATGTCCAGCCTGAAACAGACTTGCAGGAGTTTATAACCATTCAACCTTGTAATCCCTTGGGACGCTCTGGTGAACAAACATTCCCCCAGGTCCTGGTGAACACCCCTTATAAACTTATAGGTGGCCATCAGGTTGCCCCTGAGCCTGCGCTTTTCCAGGCTGAAGAGTCCCATGGCTCTCAGCCTCTAGTCATAAGGTCTGTTTTCCTGACCTCTGATCATGCGTGTGGCTCTCCTCTGGACTCTGAGTGGTCAAACAACCATGCCAGTGGTTCTGCTATGACACTGGCCAATTTCTTCAGCACCCTTGGACAAAGATCATCAGGACCTGCTGACTTAAACATATCCAGACCCTTCAAGTACGCCTTCACTAGGTAAGTGCTAACTGTTGGTGGGTTGGAGCCCCTCTTGTGCCTGTCTATAAGAGACATCAGAATTAAATTGGGAAATGACTCTGGGAAAGGGAAGGCAAGCATTTGGAAGTTCGAAAGAATGAAGTTAGCTGCCTGTTTTGTTTCCAGGGCAGATGCATCTCCCTCCATCTGTACAAGAGAGGGAGAATGTAGGAGCACAGGGTCCTGAACCAGGCATAAAGCTGTTTTTCTAGCCACTCTATTTTCTTTTATTTTCAGAATCTAAATTACTGAGAGGATTAGGGGCAGGTGATTGACAGATAGCCCAGTCTGGCTTAGAATTTACTCTAATAAAGGATGGTGGGCTTTTCTGGGGAAGGTGAAAGAGAGAGGGGACAGTGGGCAGGTGTGCCATTTGTGGTCAGTTGTGAAGGGATAAAATACAGCAGGAGCTTCCAGTTTATTTGACTAATATGTGTCTCTAGTGGGTTATGGAATAGAGAAAATCCCACACAATTTACTGATTCGTTTTGATGCACTGGCTGGGGGAGTAGTTAGCTGATTGCACGATTTCACAATGATTACACACTTAATTTATACAACACAATTTTATTTTAAAACTCTTTGCTACGTATATAACACTGCTTAGCTTTAAGAAACACCACAAACATTAAAAACACAATAGTTACATATATCAGAAACAATGCTCCGAATGCACTTCCTTCCCAAACAATGCTATAAGAATTAGTGTTACAAAAACAACTACAATTACAACTAAAAGTTAAATTTGAATCAATACTGTTATTTTTCATAATATACTTACAATCCTAGAATTCCGAGAAGCCAAATACCAAAATATGGTTTCATTCCTCAGTAGTACAATTTAATGGGTTGGCCTCAGTAGTACGGTTCAATGGGCTGGCCTCAGCAATACGATTCAATGAGCTAGGCTCAGCAGTGATAGGACTACGTCCCCTTCCTTCAGTCCCTTTCGGGCGCTCCGCGGCTTCAGCGTGAACTAAGGGATTCGTGTTCACGGAGAGGCTGGATTAGGTGATCAATCTAATCCGACCTTATACTTGCCATTCTTCCTTCGTTGTTCTGCAAGTGAAGTCACCTCCAAATTGGGACAGTAAGTTACAGGTTTTTATTGAGTGAGCTGCCGTCATTGGGCTCCTCCTACTCAATTTATCATACCTCCCAAATTTGGGCTCGGATCTTACTCAACAGAAATTACCTTTGTTGAGCATTTTAAATTACTTTTAGGGAGACTTCTTCCATATCACTGTAAATACCTTTTCTTTTTTACCAGTCTGGTTAAAAGGCCTTAGGCTTTGATGTCTCGGAATTTAGGGCATTTGTTTTCTTTGTAAAAAACTTCTAAAGATACAATTTAAATTAAGGTTTTAGGTGAAGTCAGGACATTTCGCACGTAGCTCCGAAACAATGAGCTAGATAAGGAGATAAATCCTATCTTCTTCCTGAAACTGGCTAATGGGCAATCTTTACAAACATTCAAACTATTTCATTCAATATGACAATATGTACTTAGCAATGTGGAATGTGACCTTGGAGGAATTAAAGAACAATATGTGGTAAGGATTATATCAAAGGATACTGCAGTGTCAAATATATGAATCTGAACAAATGCTGGCCAATTTAGGCCAGGGACTTTGGTTCTAAGCTTTACAATTATTAGGATAAGATTGGTTCGCAAATAAATATGAAGCAATAATTGGTGGGCAAGTAATGTAGCAATCAAGGATGAAAAGAATTGGATTCACAAGGAAGAAAAAAATTGTCCAAAAGAACTGTCCAGAAATAACAGAAACCTTTGAATATTCCTTAATGGGCTGTCCTTCAGCAGAAGTGATTCAGAAGCGACTGTCAAAGCTTTTTGGTAAACCTATTTTTTAAAGACTTAAGAGGATTCAGTGGGAACATGAAGTCTCTGCACAAGTAGAGTATAAAAAAAAGTGTGTGGTGACACTGGTTTAGTTAATATGATTATGTTTTCATTTATACAAGAAAACAAGAAGCAAGACTGAGTTTATGGAAGAGGGCAAAAGATTTAGTATGCACCACTGACAAGAAAGTGTTATATACTGATGCTAAGGAACTAGTGCAGGATGAAAATAGAGTCAATATCAGTAAAAAAAAAAAATAAATGTTGATCATGTGATTTTATAGGGAAACATAATGACCAACTATGGCAAAACTAAGAAGAGAGAAAATGGGTATATGTCTGGAAATTATTAGGGACTGCTATCACCATTTTCTGGATCCCAACAGAACTTGGATGGAAGTCAGGAGTTTGGCTGCTCAGAACAGTGCATGCAGAACTGCAGGGACCTAGGAACTTACAAACAGGGGAGTTCACTGTCAGGTTGGGCATAATTAAGTACTAAATAAATGCAAGTTAACTAGTTACTTCTCACTAGCGTTGCTGCACAACTTTTAAGCGATGCTGCCACACAGTAGCCTAATAATACGGTGCACTAGTGCTTTAGTACTGTTTGAGATGTGATGCGCTACTATACAGTATTACTAGGCTACTGAGCTGTTAGTGTCTCATGAAAACGCTCCCACTGAATAAGGTCTTTTGCACTGCACATCTGGACTTTGTTGCCTCAAGTGCTTCTTTGGAACTTGCTCTATACTACTTAGTCCTATACTACTATTTGTAAAGTACCACATCCATTATTTGCTTGATACCCAAGATGAAGGCTTTTCCCAGTAAGGAAATTCACATGGAACTGTCAATACCAAGAATTTGAAAGACAGGACAGTATTAATTTCAGATTTTTTTTTTTTAAAGGAAACATTATTGAACTGAGGAAATGATTTTTATTGAGGAATTCTGACAGCATTATATATTTTACATACAGAAGATACAAATTCATGCATTTGTCACAACCCAAAGTTGTGGGTTTTTTTGTTTCTGTGCGCTTCGGCATCGCTAAATCATGTTCCCGCCAAATTACAGCTCTTTTGCACGGTGGAGTGTTCTCCTGCAACAGAGAACCCATGTGCAGGAGCTTTTCCCGCCAGTTCTGTAGCTTTCTTTGCATAGTGCATTTCTTTTGCATTATAGCAATGCGCGATGCAAGGAGTCCCTGCCATTTGTATTAGGATTCGCGCCACATTATTGGCCAGTCTTAATGTAAGCACACATGGCAGCTAGCTATTGGCTTGCTAGCCGTACAAAAGGCTTGGGTGGTTTCCACCCAAATCGGAGAGAGAAAGCACGTGGAGTTCGGGAAAGGAGCGTGAGGATCTCTAAGCGCTGCTGATCCATACGAACCCAGCTTTTTCCTTAAGAGGGCAACAGAGGTTTAAATTGTCGAACCCACGGAGCTTCAACAACTCCGGGGGAATTATTTACCGTCCCCTCGGAGCCTTAACGACTCCGAGGCAACTAACCTCTAGCCTCTCCCTGTCGCCAATCGCAGTCCAGACGTATCCCTGTCCTAAGGACCCAATTGTCGAGCCCACGGAGTTTAACAGCTCCAGGGGACCTGGGAACCGAGTAACACTCACAGAGATACAGCTGCTCCGTGGGAACGAATTCTTGAACCCCGCGGAGCCTGATTCACTCCGGGGTCAAGGAACCGAGTTTATTAGAGTCCTCCACCGAGAACTCAAGCGGAGCTGAGCCTGGAAAACTGACCAGCCTACACTGCGACCACCTTGGGTGTAAGTAAATAATCTTTTCAATCAACCATTACGCCTCCGTGACTGATTCTAGCTACAGCGTGCCATACCGCACCGCGGTATTTTCCAACCCCGTGTACCCGGGCTACCGGCCACAGCCTGTGTACACACAAAGACAGGCCCCCAGCTCGCCCATGACGACCCAGATGGGATCGGGAGAGAGCTCGCACATGGCGATCCAGGCGGGATCGGGAGTCGGCCCGCACAGCATTCTCCTCACAAGCTTCCAAACCATGGAAAATACAACTTTCAACTCATTGTACTCTATCTAGAACTGGGATCTGTACAATTTGGAAGCTGTCAGGCAATTATAATGCAAAAAGTGGCTTTTCTTCTGGGGAAGCCCCACTACCTTTAGTGGGGCACAAAATACAGACAGTTTAATCACGCTTTATCCAAAAAAAATGTTAAGTTTGGAAGGTTAGGTTTATTTCAGTTACAACAAGCAATGGTTAGAGAGAGAGATGATAAAAAACCAAAATGATTTTGTCTTGTTCCCTTGCTTTGTGCAATCAGGAAAACAATGAAACAGGTTAAATGAAACATTTGTGTTGCGTTGTATGATTTAATTAATGGTATGATGTGTAGTCTTGGGAAACTCACTTCATTGTGCTTTTTTTTCCCCACCTTTTTTCTATCCTGTCTACTTAGAACAAGAGTTGGCAATTCCACCAGGGGGCTGGAATGACCCAGCTCAGGTTAAAGGAAGGGTAGGCACTAGGCAGTCATCCAGCTGCAGCAGGACACAGCAAAAGCACCCCCTCCACAAGAGCCTGCACTCTGTGGCACAGGCAGAGTCCTTGAGCAAAGCCAACTGAAGCCGGAGCCAAAGGTTTGAAGGCCCAGATTCAGTCCAGGTGCCACAGGTTGCCACCCCCAACTTCAGAGTATAAAATATTTGAGGCAGGTACAATCTCTCACTAAAATGTCCAGAACAACAGTACTCTGGTCTCAATTTAGGCTTCAAGTACAAATTGATAATACTTGCATGCTTTACTTACGTAAATACCCCCACTGATTTGAACAGAACAGTATGAAGGCTTGGGCACGCTGTCAAGCTATTTTTGCTGTGTACAAAACATCCCACTTAAACAGGAGCAAGAGAGGAAAGTATAATATATTCACTGGAAGAATTAATTTAAAAAATAAAATCAACTGAACACTGAAAATTAGTATTTGATTTTTAAATGGACACTTGTTTTAAACAATTAAATTCATTTGGAGTGTCCTGATTCATAGTTAAAGTTTAAAACTGCAAGAGCACCTAAAGTCAAAGCCTTGAACTTGTTTTGGTTGTTTAATTTTTTTTTTTTTTTCTAACAATGACTGTCTTTTAAGAGGTAGCACAGAACTATACATCTATTAAAATTCCTTCAAAATTAATCACGTTATACCTCAGTAAGATTTTAGTTACTGCTAACAGCTTTTTCCAGTTAGATTATATTATCTTACTTTGAATGACCTATCCAGAGTGATTTTGTCACGCTATTTTGCACTGGTGAGGCCTCATTTGAAGTACTGTGTCCAGTTCTGGGCCCCACACTTTAAGGAGGATGTGGACAGATTGGAAAGAGTCCAGTGGGAAGCCACAAAATTATTAGATGTCTGGAAAGAATGATTTATGAGGAAAGGGTGAAAGGATTATATAGTCTGGGAGAGAGAAGACTGAGGGGCAACTTGAGAGTTTTTAAATCCGTGAAGGGCAATTACAGAAAAGATGGAGATAAACTATTGTCTGTAGTTATATGGGACAAGACTAGGAGCAATGGGCTCAAACTGCAGCAGAGGAAATTTAAGCTGGAGATTAGGAGGCACTTTCTGACTAGGAAGGTGTTCAAGCATTGGAATAGGCTACCTAAAAAGTTGTAGAATCTCCATCCCTGGAAATTTTCAAGAACAGGTTGTAGAGACATTGGTCTGGGGTGATTTAGTCGAAGATGATCCTGCCTTAAGCCAGGGGCTGGACTAGATGACCTTGTGAGGTTCCTTCCAGCCCTACTGTCCTATGATCAATGTGATGGGCTTGTAATATCAACTGCATAACAAAAACATTTCTGTGAAAAAGGCAACTGGGAAATAACCATTACCAAAATATTAATAAACTCTTGAGTATAGCATATATTTTCCCTCTGCACATACCAAAGTGCTTTGTCAACTTTAGGCATCTTTCAAATTACAAGGTAAAAAGTATGCCAAAGCTCATAAACTAACTTTGCATCCATTCTAAAAAAACCTGAGGTCTGAAAACACATCTGATTGTCCACCCGGGATGTCCAATACTGGCAGTGTCTGCAAACTGCCAACAAAAAGACAATGAGGCGGTATATGGCAAACAACTTTAGACACCTTTCATCCAAGAATTTTATGAAAGATATTTTAAATATTGGCCTGCTATGAACAAGAGCAAAGTAGGTGATTTTACAGAAGATTTGAAGTTATTTTTAAGAATAATCCATTCACCATATATCATTTCATAATTGGCATAATTAAACCAATATAAATTATTCAAGTGTTTGTTAGCATGGAAGTAAAATCCTAGTTATATTTTCTGGAAACACAACTCAAAACTAATCTTCATAGAGTGACTATCTGAAAAGAAGGTGGAGTTATTTTTCCATGTTTGTCCAAAAGCATTCCTTGTTTTCTTTCCAAGAATATTCTTCTTCATACAGTTCCTGCAAATGGAAACAAAGAACAAGATGTGCTTCACAGGTCTCCTACACCTATTCATCAGGCAGGCTATGATTACTTATACAGAGCAGAAGATGGCCTGGAGTTTCTGTAATGACTTCCACATCTTAAGCCTATAAAGAACCCAAAACCCAAGGCAGTATGCCATTTAGATTAATGTAGCTCTTAGTGTGCACTACCTGTACAGAGCTTCGTGAAAAAAAGAGTCTAAATCAGCAGCCGGCAACCTCTGGGTGTTGCAGGGTGAAACAACCTGGTTCTGGTCTGACACAGGCTCCAGAGCTTCAGCAGCATTTCAGCAGCGGGAGGCTTTGCCTCTGCCCTTGCTGGTCACAGACAGCTGGGAGCTACAACAGAGGTGGGTAGCTTGGGAGCTACACCTGAATGGCAGCTGGAGGGCAAAGAGAAATGGTGGCCGCACAGGAACAGCTCCCAGCCACCTAAGGCCTGATGCAGTTCCTCCCTGCCAAGCCCCAGAGCAGGCATGGATAAACCTCTCACCACCAGAATGCTACAGTGGTGCTCCCACAGTGGTCCCCCCCACTGCCAAAGCTCCCTGGGTCCACTTTGAATTTACAAGTGGTTTGTAAATTCAAACAAGCACTGAACCTCGCTAACCTCATCACCAGAGGCAAACTTCCTACATCCCAAAACACAAAACCTGCCAACATATCTCCAGTACCTGCACAAACTGCACACCAGAATCTGTCAAAGACAAGAATACCTAACTACATGTGGGAGCACATTTCTCACCAAAAAAGTCTCCAGTCTCTCAGGCCTGATCCTCAAAGGGAATTTACAAACCACTTTTCACAGAAGGGCCTATGAACTTCACTTCATCAACCTCCTAGATACAGAAACTCATAGACTCAATACAGACATTAGATTTATGACACACTACAACCCACCCGGCATCTGTCCCCTCAGGTAGCAGCAGGTACCTCTCACTTTTACCTGCTACATCCCCCTTCCCCAGCCTGTTTCTCCCACCCCGATGCCTCCATTTCCATTTTCACTGACTGGCTTTCTTGCCTGCCAGCCTCTGGCTGCTTTACTGTTCCTTCCATCCAGGAACAGCGCACACACACACGCACCAAGTGCAGGTGCTTCTTCAGCCTGACAAAGGGTTTTTCACCCCAAAAGCTGGCATCCCTGGCAGCTAAGTTGAGCTCACCTGGAGCCTCACAACTCAAGAGCGAGAGAGAGCAAGTGTGAGTGTGTGCGGTGGCTAGAGGTTATGGTGCCTCCTACCCACCTTTTACCAGGGAGATCCTCAGTCCTGGCATTTCCTGGGGGTGCTCCCACCAGGCCTCCTAACCCTGGCAGAGTGCAGTTTTAGCGATCATGCATCCTGTCCTCCTGTAAAACTGTTCTCCTTGCCCACAGCCCCAGCCCATACCTCCATGTTCATCCTGGCACGGGAGCTCAGCAGGGACATGTTCTTCCCCTGCTGGCTGGTGATGCAGTGTGCCACCTCCAGCTCAGAGAGGGGGTCAGTAACTGGTTAAAAAAAAAAAAATGGAAATAGGTGCGTAGGGAGTGAGGAGCGTGGCATTCACTCCATCTGCAGGTGGAGCTTGGGGAACCCCAGCAGCAGAAGGTTCACCTTGAGGAACACCAGCTGCTCCACCAAACCAGGATCCAAGGAGGTACAGTGGGGTGTCACAACATCCCCAGCAATGCTGAACGCCCTCTCGCTCAGAGCACTGGTCGGTGGACAGAAGAGGTGTTGCCAGCCAACCATGACCAGATCCTGCCACATCTGGCTGCGGGTTGCCCAATAGGCCAAGGGGTCACAGTCCAGCGGCTCCACATCCTCAGTGAGATAGGTAGCCACTGAAGCCTTGGTGCTGCCTGCCCAAGGTTGGGGTCTGGTGCGTCCGGACCCCAACATTGAAGCCATGCCCTTGGCCCACATTGGCAGCAGCTGGCATGGAGGAGACTGGCTAGTGCTGGTACTGGATCCCCCTCTTCCTCATCCCCTCACCTCTTCCCTTCTGCCCCCCTGACTGTTCACCAGCACCTCTGTCCAGTGTTCAACGGTTTTGGTGCTGCCAGTGCACATGCTCCCCTTCACCCTTGAGTCACATGCCCACCAGCATGTGGACTGTACTGGACCACAAGGGATCCAGCTGTCTCCTGATGCCCTCCTTCAGCTGCCTAGCCAGTGCCTGCACGTCTGGTGAGTGGCTTGTCCCAACCAGGAACACTGATCCCCTGGAACTTCTCCATTTGCTTCTCAAGTTCCCTTACTATGGGGATCACCTGGCTAAGGAGGGCATCACCAGCACCAAGGGTCTCGGTGGCCTCGAAGAACGGCTTGAGGACCACCATGATCTGGGAGATGATATCCCACTCTGCTTTGTTAAGGGGGCTGCTGATTCCAATCTCCCCGATCAAGGCCAACTCATGGATGGCCTTCTGTTGCTCCACCAGTCTTTCCAGCATCAGGTATATGGAGTTCCACCAAGTCTCCACATCCTGCATGATTTTGTGCTGCGAGATGCTCAGCTCTGCCTGTTTCTCTCACAGCATCTTGCCCTGTTTGGTGCTGCAATGGAAGTAGCCTGCCACCTTCCTGCATTTTGAAATCAGATGGGTGGTAGTGATCGTGCCATCACCAGCAGCCCTGTCCCCCTCTAAAGCGCCCCTGAGTATGAGGTGCAGCTTGTGTGCCACACAGTGGATGGCAACAAAGTTGGCATCACAGACAGCCTTGACCATATCGGCCCCGTTGTCAGTCCCCCCCCGCCAACCATCACCTCCACTTCAAGGAGAGCCCACCAGTGGCCTGACTGATTGCACCAGTGCCCTGTGAGGGAAAGAAAGAAGTGATCTCCACCCCGGCTGCCCCAGATGTCCGAGGTGCAGTGTGAGGCTACCTACAGCCCTGCCTTGTGCAGCTCCTCCTTCAAGTACTGCTGGCATGCCTCGTACAGGGAGGACACCACCATCCTGCTAATAGTGCATGCAGGCACTTGGTAGGATAGGGCCATGGGCGCCATGAGCCACCTGAACCCTAGCCACTCAACTAAGGAGAAGGGCTGGCCATCCAGAGCAAGCATCTCCCCAGTGCTCTGGGTGACCTTGCTCACCTTCGGAACGTGCTCCCCTTTGTCTAACTAAACATAGACATTGGATTTTTGATACAAAGCTATAGACCTCTCCCTCCCCTGCCAGGAGACCTGGCACCTGCCTTTCCAGAACACTTCTTATTAATCTTTCCTATGCTGGAAAGTGTGTCTGTGTGTGTGTGCAGCTGTAATATCTCTTCTTCTGTGTGTGACTTCTTCTTCTACATTGTATTTAGTCTGTTTGTGTATGTAAGTAAAATAATATCTATTCTTCGTGTGTGTGTGTGTGTGTGTGTGTGTGTGTGTGTGTGTGTGTGTGTGCGCGCGCTTTCCTGCACAGTGATGGATCACACTGCCAGGGAAAACACAGCTTTGGTTTAAGAAGTGGGTAGTGGGAAACAAGAACAAATAAGAGGTTTTGGGGGGGAAGAATAAGTTGAAAGAAATGGATTGGATAGGGATAGGTAGAGGTATTCTATTTAGTAAGCTGTATCCAATCCTTTCCAAGAACAGAAACTAGCAGAAGGCTGACTAGGAAGCCAATCCAGTCCAGTACCTTTCAGACACTGTTGTTCAAGCAGAAACGGCTCACAAAAGGGACAAAAAGGCTGCAGACAGAGGCTCTTTTGCTGTTTCTATGTTCCTCCCCCAAAGTACTGTGATTGGAAGGGGACTCAGGGAAAGATCACAGTCACTGGCCAGCTACAGTTGTCAGTCTTTCCCCACCGGCTCCCCATCCCTCTTCTCAGTTTCTGTCCCCCGAAAGACTGCTTTCTGAATTGCCGAATCTTTTCCAAATCGATTCGGAGAGGGTTTTTTTTCTCCCCATTCGATTTGGTTTCAGCCTCCAAATCGTGCCAAATCTTCTCCAAATCAAATTAGCAACCGAAGCTTCACACACCCCTAATAGGTGGTGCTTTGTTTGCAAATAGAACAAACCATCCCAAGTATCAAAGTTTACCTTTTTCCATATTGGAACTGTTGCTTTTAAAGTGTCAATGCAGTAGCTCACAGCATTGAGAGATTCTATTCTGTGAGGAGAAGAGACTGCTATAATCACACTCATTTCTGTCACTGGAACCAAGCTAGGGGAAAGCAGAAAAATCAGATTAGCATTAATTAACATTGACAGTATATAAATAGCTAGGGCAGTGATTCTCAATAGGGTGCCTTGAGATGTGTTCAAGGGTGATGCCTGGTGCCACAATATTAGCAGTTAGTTGTGTAAAAATGATTCACAAGGTAAACTCAGAGATTTCAAATAGAAATTCACTGATAAAAACAAGATGGACTGTTGTGGTCTGAGTTCTTTGTAACAGAAGAATTGCTCTATTATTTTTTTGTAGTCAAAAACTGACTAAAAGCAGCTGGCAATTTCCAAAGAGCACCTTGAGTCTATTAAGGGGTGGCTCAACTGTAAAAAGTTTGAAAACCCCTGACCTAGAGGTTGTTGAAACATACCCAAGTCTATGATGCACGGCTACATGTTTGATTGCTGGCCATTTTTTTCTAACATCTCTGCAGATTTTCTTTATTTCTGCTTCTGCCATTGGTGTATATGCTTCATACTCCAAATGAATCACCTTTTTCCCATCAAAATTATCTCTTGTAGTGCCTAAAAACAAATGATTGATAAATTAAGTACAGATGTTTTATTTCTTTGTGTTGCAGTAGCACCTAGGAACTGTTGTTAGGGGCCAGGACATGTTCGTACCAGTGCTATAAAACCATGAAGAAAATGATGATCTATGCTTCATAGTATTTAAAATTTAAGCAGAGAATATGTTCAGTAGACGTAGGTTTTTGCTCTGAACTGGTCAGTGACTGTTCAGTGCTATGACATAAGAATATCTAACAAGACTTATCAATTTTAATGTCAATGAGATTTAATCCAGCCTGATGATTGTGTGTTCATAGAGTTCCTAATGGCCAAGGTGGAAACATATTTAGTGACAATACATTTGATGCTATATTTTTAGAAAAATCTGCGAGACACGGCTGCATCTGTCCATGCAATGTGGTATTTAAGTGCACAACAGCACTTAATTCTAAGCACAAATGTTTAGAATCATAGAAAAGTAGGGTGAGAAGGGAGGCCATCTAGTCCAACCTTCTCAAGACAGGATCATCTCTAAATAAACCATTCAAGTGTTTTTCCAGCATGCACTCAAAAAATTCCGAGGACAGAGGTTCCAGAATCTCTCTGGGTAGCTGTTCCAATGTTCTCTCACAGTGAGAAAGTTCTTCCCAACATCTGACCTATATTTCCCTTCCTGAAATTTAAGACATTGCTCCTTGTCTTATCCCCTGCTACCACAAAGACCTATTTCCATCCCTTTTATAACCGCCCTTTTGGTACTCGGAAACTTATCAAATCCCGTCTCATTCTGGGTTCTGAAGCGTCAGTTAACTAAAAGGGTGGTAATTAGGTCTCCTCTCTTTTGTTGTTACCATTTTATAAAGAGGTAAATTCCAAATTATAAAGAGGGCCCAAATTCTAGCCAGCCACAACAATGGCCACAGAAGCAAGGAGGCTTTTTAGCATCTCCTTCCCCACTCTGGAGCTTTGTAAGAGCCTTACCAGGGTCCTGCTTTAAACAACAAATACAGAATTTTGTCATATACAGGTACTCCTCACTTAACGACCTACCTGTTTAACAACCGCGCAGACTTACGACCAGCGAGAACTGGTCGTAAGTACGAGAACTGGTCGTAAGTACGAGAACTTTGGTCGTGGAAACGGCAGCGCGGCGTCTCAAGCCAAGGCACGCAGTATCAAGGGGCGGCTCCTCGCTTATCGATCAATTCACTTAATGACCTAGTCGCAGGAACGGAACTCGGTCGTTAAGTGAGGAGTGCCTGTATCATGATTTGTTCCTGAGACTTATTTTTTTAAAGGGATGTTTAAGGCTGGGGTTACGTGGAAACCTGTGCTCTACTGATTATACTATTTAGATGCCCAAGGACTCATTCTAGGAGCCCTGAACTCACCTATAAACAGAGAGATAGCCCCACAGCATGGTGAAGTTACCAACACTGACGCTTCATCTACAGAGAGCTTCTCCTGGGTCAATTTGATGAAATCTTTTGGCTCTTCCTCAATTTCATTCATGGTTTCTCTATAAAGTAAATAAGGTATAAAATTCAAACTAACTTTAAAGTAATTTGCAAGCTGCAATTTCTCTAACGCTAATGAGCCAGTTTATCCAGAAAAATGTAAGATTCTCATAATGTGTACCAACCCAGAACCCACCATTTCACTCTTGACAGAACTGAGTAGCAGTATCTAGTTTATGCCTGTGCCTGATCATGATTTAGAAACTAAGGTTTTCCATCCAAATCCCCTGATGATCTTGATTCAGCAGGCACTCTCAGAGCATGCCTAACACATATACTTTCTTTTAAAATAGAGATAGTGGTGATATCCTATCTCTATTTAAAAGCTTAGTGGTTAAATCACTTTCCCAGGACGGGGGAGACCCATATTTAATTCCTTCCTCAGTGTGAGAGGGCTTGTATCCATGTCACTGCCTCCCAAAAGAAAAGGAAGACATCTCCATGCCAGTTACCATCTTCAGCCCCACTGCTGAGAGAATACACATTGTAATGCCTGTTGGTAATGTGGAGGTCCTCTTTTTTAATGGACAAGGCATTGAAATGAAGTGACACCTATCCACCATGTAATGTCCCCTCATTCCCAAACATTCCTGTGTAAACAAGAAGCATCATGCTGCATTTGTTCCTCAAACATGCTGCACAGCATCTAATGAAAGAGGCTGTGAAACCTCAGGCCTCTGTTAACCAATTAGGTCTCTAAGGTTCCACCCTCCCCTGCCTTTTGCCTTCTTCCTGACTTCAGACTAAAACTGGTAACTACCACTTGTTCTCCAGAAATTAGTAAGGTCACTTAATAGATAAAAGCAAGTATATTTAGGAAGAGTATATTTAAACCGTAGTGGGCCAGATTCTAGTTCTACTACATCAGTATAAACACATGAATTTCCCATTTACACTGGTAAATCTGTTAGGAGAATTGAAGCCACCTAATAGGACAGATATTCTTGTCATAAAAGAAAAAAGGAAATTTGTCTAAAAATAAAAATAATATAGTATTACATTTCTTTAAAATTTCTCTGTAACAAACTAGAACAAAAAAAAAAAAAGTCCTGGTTGTTGTATATGTGTTAATCATTTATTTCTGTACCCATTCACAGCTCACTGCCAGCATAACAGCTCTCTATAGCAGGGAATATTGGTACATCCTGTCCAGGAGAGCTAGCAGAAAGAGGAAGTTATCTGGACCTAAACAAAAAGGAAGATGAGAAAATTCAAGAGTTGTTTCAATGCAGTTGCCTCCTACAGGCTGCTGTTGGAAAGGACTTTACATACCTAACGTGTTCGGCTGGACTTAGCCACCACTGATGGGTGGGATAATAGCAACCTCGTCACCTGAATGCAGGACCAGCAGCTGATCCCCAAGCAGCACGTATTCCTGCCGAACAGCAAAGACCACCTGATCCCGTAGGACAGCAAGCCTGAGGGAAAATAACAGAAGCATAAAAAGGTTTCTGAGTAACGTGCCTACGTGTAACTGCAGGACGTCACGTAAACAACAAACTGGTGCACAGCCCAAAGAAGCTGAGGTCAACAGATCTGAGACTTGAGCAATCCTATTTTATACTATTCACTTAAAAAAGAAAGAAAGAAAAAAAAATCATGACAGCCAATTACTTACCCTGGAATGTGGCGATTATTTTGTCACTGGCAGTGACAGTGGGGCACCAAACCCACCACCCAATAAAGATAAGGTAAAAATTGAGATGGTTTATTTTCAAGCAAAATAAAATACAAAAGGATGTACACCAAATGTTTGAAAATAGCACACACACACACACACACACACACACACACACCTGAAAAAGAAGCGTCTTGCTGAACATGAATGAACCTCCACTGTCGTCTTTGTTCTCTGTTGCACCAGGAATCCATAGAAATTATTTTATCATTACATTGACTTCTGCCAGAAAGACAAAATAACGAACCAATTTTCCAGCCAACCCTGTGCAGGCGGTGTAGATTTTAAAATATTGTTTTTCCAAATTTCCTGCTGCATGACAGATTCATAAATATAATTTAATTTGCTTTCCAGCGAGAGAATAAATTTGCAAACTATTGTCCACTGATGATCAAACACAATTGCTTTTGGTAACCAATCCCATTACTGGCAACATATGGAAGAAGTACACTACAGCTGAAGAAAGCCCAATTTGCTTTGATTTTGTATGAAGGAAAGTCCTTTTCTAATACTTGGTTACAGCCTTTTTGTGAAAACTCAGGAGCTGCTGTTAGTGCCAGCCAGTTTAATGTAAAGTCAGATTGCTATCGAAAGGTTTTAGATGCTTAAACTCTTATTCAAAATAATTAGCCTGAAAACCCCTGTGATGTCCATAGGCACCACCTCACAAGAGTGCCTTCAGCATGAGGAGGAAGGCAGCCCTCCCTCCCCTGGTGAAGCTATATCACTGTACAGAAAATAGGGTTGGAGTGTTGTTGTAGTCAAGAGGGTCCAAGAAACATGCAAGAAACAAAGAGCTTTTTTGTGCTATCTTTCAGTAGGCCAACTGTACATTTGAGAGAGAAGTTAGACAAAGTGCCCTTCTTCAGGTGTGGGAAAGAAGCAGGTAGGGTCTAAGTTAAACTGAACTGCAGATTAAAACAGTGGCTTGGATTTAACTCCATATGTAAAAGGAAACAGGAACTAATAGTGGAGAAAAGCTGTACACTAAGAGCAATAAGAAGTTATCAATTATAGCTTCAAAGCAAGAGAAATGCATTCAAATAGATAAACTTTTATGTAAAAGAACAAAAACAGGCTGTCATTACCTGTGGATGACAGGTTGGTTAGTAGAGGTCAGAAGAGGCACCCAGACCTGAGAATGGACAAGCTAAGGGCACTTTTTGCTCTCTCTCTCTCTCTGCCAGCTATATAGTTGGTCCAATAAAAGACATCACCAAAAAGATCCTTGCTTCTCATATATTTCCTGGACCATGGCAACTACAATACTGCATCCGTAAAAGTTGGATAATAAAAAAACCATGAAACCATTGTCTACGCTTAGTCCATGGTGTGAAGTGTGCAGTGTAAAGTTATGATTCTTTGTTCCCACACCTACCTGCTAAAGGCATTTTGTAGATTTCCCTTCAGTAATGTGAAGTGTTCTCCTACAAGTGACTGGGTGACTCTGCCCCTTCTCATTTTTTTCTGTGAGAATTCATTTTGGAGCAGAGGTGGAGTTTCACCCACATATTCTCCATGGGGGCAGTATACTTTGGACGAGGTATACCACATTCTGGGACAAATCCCAATGGCCTCATTGTGGGGAGTTTTGATTATGCTGGCAGTGTGTTGATGGGCTTTGCATTTACTCATAAAAGAGAGTTGTGCACTGATTGTTGATCAGCCTAGTTTTTGCTCCTGATGACAAGTTGGGCAAAGTTTGGTTAACTATTCAACTGCATTCTGATATCTGAAATTACTTCTGACGACTTCTCTTTGCTCTTAGTTTACAACCCACCTCAATTCTTTGAAGTGTCTGTCTGCTTTTACATACAGAGTTAAGTGCAAACCACTCTTATCCAGTATTTAACTTAGACTGTACCTGCTTCTTTCCTAGACCTGATGCAAGATACTTTGTACCCAAAAGTTTATGTAATATCTCTTTCAACTGTACAGTTGCTCTAGTAGAACAGCATCAAAACTGCCTGCCCCCCCCACCCTTTGCCTCTTGTTCCTGCACAGAAGGCATTCGAGAGCCACTGGGCCTGAGAGAGAAAGCATGGCTGTTGCCTGGTGTTAGGGCACCCCTTGGGGCAGGGGACTTCTAGATCCTGGGCCCTGCTCCTAGGATTGTTTTTGCATTTTAGAGTAAGCCACTGAATAAAATACAGAAGTCAACCTGAGAGCAGGACTCTTCAGCTCTTCCTTGTGCCCCTTTTCAGACTAACCAATCCAGATGTCTTTTCTATGCAACACTGCGCCTCCCATGGGATCTCGGCTCATGGCTCCTCTGCCCCGAGCTCAGCAGACACACTTACAGGTGTGATCTTTCGCAGCAAAAAAACCCCCCAAAACCCATTCCACAACTTTTAGGCTTCCAAGCTGCACACCCACGTGGTCCATCCACTACACCCTCCCCGTCAGCCAGCTCGCCGTGCACCAGCCCCATGTCTGAACTACCTCGAATGTCTCTTCACAACTTCATCCCACAGCTGGAGAGACGTGATTCGCTGTGGCACGGAAACGGTCTCCGAGCGAGCCCCCGCTAGCTCTGCACTCCTGGCAAAGTACAACACGACCACCTGTTTAAAGGGAAGGAAGAACTCAACAGCCCTTCGGACAGCAAAGTCTCCCGCTTCCCCCACCGCCGCCTGCCTGCTTGGAGGCCAGTGGTGGGCACCAGTAAAAGCACCGAGACTGCAGGGGCCCATACTTTTGGGGAGGCTAGACACCAAAGGGCCTGGCTTGGCTACAAGTCCCTGCCAGGCCTCTTCCTGTCCCAGGAATTGAAGCCCGGGCCACAGACTCCTGCCGCCACCTCAGATCAGGGGCCTGTCCGGGCGAGTGGAGGGCGAGGGGAAAGCCCGTGCAGGGCAGGGCAGGGGCAGGGGCAGGGGGCGGAGCTGCGGGGGCTGCGCTTACGGAAAGGACCAGGCCCCAACCCACCCGCAGCCCAGG
>NW_005841877.1:2926233-2938769 GCF_000455745.1 Alligator sinensis
AGTGCCGCGCGCGGTGTGTGGGCAGCCACGCTCCTTCGTGAAGTATTCCCGGGTTTTTAACACGTAGTGTGCCCTATGCGCAGGTGTAATGCTTCGGCCCCTGCCCTCCTCTTCAGGATCGTACGAGTATTGGGCAACTGCCCCTGCCTTCCTGGAAAAGCCATGCCATTTTAGAAGCCTTTCTCCAACTTAGGACTGAGGAGGAAGAGGAGTCTGGCAAAAGGAAATGCTCCCAAGTTCAACATTTGTTAAAGCATATTGTTATGGCAACGTAACAAATCTCTGGCCAGCTAAAACAACAGTTGTTTTGCTGTTCAGGATGTCTATATACCACTTCACAGCAGCACAGTATTCAAATCCTCTCCCAAAACCAAAGATCCTAGCATTTGAAACAGTAAAATTACTAATCACTATTTTTGATAGTGGTTTATGGTGACCATTTCTGACTCCATTCAGGTAATGGGTCTGGGCAGATGACATGCATACATCTGCATAATTTGTTAATTGGGATAATCAGGGGTAGTTGTTTCTTCAAGGCAGATGAGCCCTATTCCCTGGTAAAGCATTACACTGTCATCTAGCATGTGTAGAGCTTACAGAGGATAGCTGTTTGTCTCTCAACTCCAAATCACTGACATACAACACTGATTTAAATTATATCAGTGTACATCTGTCATCTGCCCAGGCCTGGAGTAATACACATCCAACCTAAGTCAATGGCTCTATCATCAATACAGTATATGCTCAGAGTGACCAAAATAAGTCAGTCTACAGATCACAAAAGGAGAGGGAGAGTTTGAACTCTTTGTATGAAATAAATACTGAACACACAAATATATTGTCTAAGGAACACTTATAAAAGAGCCTGCAGAACACCTTCAAAAACAGTTTTCTTCGGGTAAGGGTCATGCAGAAGGGTTACCACAGGGCAGGCAATGAAGAACAAATGAGTTAACCTCCCCTCCACTCCTCCCCCCTCTAAAAAATGTACTCTTCTGTTTGTGAATGAAGTGAATGATTAACTACTGTTATAAATTTGAACTCCGCTCAAGATGGCATGTGCCAAACAAACAATATGATCATTTTCTTTTTCCCTGGGTTGCAACTTGCATCTATACCTTCTATATGGCATATATCACTTTGGCAGGGTGTATATAAGCCAGCCAGTAGCTGGTAAAGGGAGAAGTGTTCTTTTGCCCATAGCACAGGTGTCTTTCCTTAGATTAGCAATTGCCATTTAGATAACTGCGTCATGAGAGGAACGTGGGTGGCTGGACTCAGCTGGAGCAAGTTGGCCATTCAGGAGGACCTCAAAAGCAGAGGAGTCAGATTTCACTGGGGCTGAGAATACTACATGTAAGAAAGGATTACCATTTGATTTCATTTGAACCTTAATTAAGGGCTTTGCAGCCCTTTCCTTGACTGCTCCATGCTTGAAACATCTAGTCCTCAGTCAAAGCTGCTGAGAGGTCAACAGCTGTGCTGTGTTGTGTTATTTAGGTTGAGATCAGAATTTTATAGAAGGTGATATAGGAAAATACTGGAGCCATTGATCTTCGTTACCTATTAACTGACTGTAAGCTAGATCTACCAAAGGACAAAAACACCGAAAGTAGGATTTAGGCGAAATTAAAGGACACAAACCTATCCTAATGGTGACCAACTCTCTGGAGAAGGTTCCAGCCTGTGAGGCCCCTCACTGCAGCCCTTACTGAGGTGACTGAGCCCCTGGGAGGAGCAGGATTTTAGTCTCATCATCTCCTTTTAGCTAGTCCTAGGTGATTCTTTGCTCCATGTACTGTTTTCTTTGGACCTCATTCTGAGGTATCTGAATTTCCATGTATGCCGCATCTTAAGAGCTAAACAGTGCAGGAGAACTTTTTAGTTGCCCAAGTCCTTTACTGGATCTAGCTGTACCCCACAGCTCTCAGTCAAAAGAAAACTGTTTTCAAGAGGCTTGTTAAAATTCTCTGTATTTTAACCATTTAAATATATTTTTTCTTCCATGAGTGATCTTTAAGTTGCACTAAAGTCCTTCAGAGTTGAACCATTGAGGCTTTGATTTTTTTTTTGGTGTCATGCTACAGTATTCAAAATTGAGTCAATGCGATTGAAAACTTGCAGGATTTCCTCTCATCAAACATCATGCAAACTAAGAAAACTGAAGTCTAATAATACCTTGGAGAAAAAGTGACAAGGAACTGAATTAGTATTGATTTCTTACATGTAAGCAATGTGCATGGACCTGTGAAGATACAGAATAAATATAGGCCTTGCCCTAAAGATTTATATAGTCTAATGGCCCTGAAGCTGAAATGTGCTTTATGAGGGGGAGGAGAAGGGGGGTGAACCTTATTGAACTTGAGGAACTTAGTAGTTGAATTGTTCTTTTCTGCACATAAAAAAGCATAATAGGATGCACAAGGAAACCCATGGGGAAAAGAACTGGAGTGCTTTCATTACTAGAAAATTTATTTTTCCTGCTGCTTAATTGTTGCCAACATTGCAAAAAAAAAGTCAGTTGTAGGACTACCTGGGAAAATATTACACTGGAATAATATCCAGTAGCTCTCCCATATCAATCAATTCATTTTGAAGTAACTGTTTCAACTGCTTGGTGAAAATCTTGAGTTGGAGCGCTGAAATTCAGATTTATATTAGTGGAATTGAGCAAAGATCATAACTCATTCCTGTCTCACAGCTGTCTTCAATTTTCTTGTGTTGATGCTAAAGTTGGCGCTATCTTTGATAATAAACCTAGATATTGATGAAATCTGCCATATTTAGAAACATTTATGCACTGCATTTAGTTTGAACAGATTGAGATCAAAACCAGAAAAAATTCATTTTGATGAACTACCACAATCCCACACTGCCTGTTTCATTGGCAACCAACCAAATTGAAGGTGAACTTAGCTTTCACCTCCTTTAACAATTGTTCTAAAAACAAAGCCAAGCTGTTTGAATACATAGAGAAGGAACCAAATTCAGATCTGATGCAAGACAGCTTATTTGAACTGATTTTCAATCACTGTTCTGAATTCAGGTCCCAACTGGGCTCAGTAACACTAGTAATAATCTGGAACACATTTTCTGATCCTTATTTGGGCAGGAAGGAAAATTGTTCCTTGAGTTTCCATGGTGGCAGAGTCAATGAAAAGTGAAAATATCAATCTCTCTGAGACACTGTGACCTCTAGGATTCTTATGTGAGAGAGGTATCTATGGTCATTTGACCAATGTCTTTAACATCCCCTTGACACTCTTTGAAATTGTCTATTACAAAACAGATGGTGCAGTAGTTACTTTTTTGAAGGACTAGAAAAGCATGACCGCATCTGGAATTAATCTTCAGCTCCCTGAATCAATAGATCACCCAGGTTTAAGAGGGCTTCAATCTAAAATGCTTTGCATAAGTGCATAGAAATAATGCATGGCTTTTAAGGCAAAGCAGAAGCGATCTTGAACTATACATCATAGACACAGCTTTATCTGTGAGACTGCTGCATTTATAGGCAGTTCTATTTTACATGCACTTTTATAATATTTGTAGCAAGTGTTAGCAGTAAACTAAGTCATATGTTTCCTTTTTTCAGTGGAATAAAGAAGGGCATAAAATTTGTCCATAACTTATCATGAGTAAAGGGAGTCCCTTTCTATTCAGGGCTACAGTGTAGTTTTCTTTCACCCCAAAGGATATCAAAAGATTTAGCAAACTATATAACATACATACAACATCTTTCAAGCAAAGCTACTTTGCAGGTAGTAAGCTTCATAGACTCATACAAAAATAGGGCTAGAAGGGAACTCAAGCAAACCTCTAGTCCAGGGGTCAGGAACATTTTTGGGCAGAATGCCAAAAACACCTGCAACCTCAACTTGTAAGATGTTGGCGTGCCAGAGGTGGACAGCAGGGGAGTTGCAAGGGGCCCTATTCTTATGGCAGTGCAACCCTGGTCCCTTTCCTGAGGTGCGAGTGCCAAGCACAATGCCTTAGTGTGCCATGCTCTGGCACATGTGCTGGGGGTGGCCTACCCCTGCTCAAGTCCAACCTGCCTCAAGGCAGGCTTGCCCCTCTAAGCATTCCAGACAAATATTTATCTAACCTGCACTTAAAGATTTTCAGTAAAGGTAAATGCACAACCTCTTTAGGTAATCTATTTGGAAACTCAACCACCATTATCATTACAAAGTTCTTTCTAATATATAACTTAAATCTCTGTTGTTGCCATTTAAGTCCATGCATTCTTGTCCAGTCCCTGTGGACAGGAGATAGTTAATAACAACCATTGCTTTATTTGAAGAATCTTATCAAGTCTTCTGTTGGTCTTCCTTTCTGTAAACCAAATAATCCCAGTTCTTCCAACTTTTTCCCCTTATCATATTTTCTAGACCTGTAATAATTTTTGTTGCTCTCCTTTTGACTCTTTCAATTTGTTCATGTTTCCTGAACTTCAGTGACCCAAACTGGCCACAGTACTCTAGGTGAGACCTCACCAGTACTGAATAGATTGAAAGAATCATTTCCCAAGACTTGCACATGATACATGTAGCACATCACAGTATTTTATTAGCTTTGTTTTGGAACCATATTCTATTATTACCTCAAATTCAGGCTGTGATCCACCATAACCATTAGGCCCATGTGTGCAGTGCTATAGCCAGTCATTCCCTCTTTTACTTTTGTGCCTTTGGCGTTTCCTAAATAATGTCTTCACTGAATGTACTTCTGTTTATATCAGATCATTTTCCAATTCATCAAGGTAATTTTGAATCCCAATTTTGTCTTCTAATGTGCTTACTGCACCACCCAAAATTAATGTGTATGCTCCATTCTATCCTCTAAGTTAGGGCTGTCTAACTTCTAAGTGGCCAGGGACTACCAGTCACCAACAGGATCTTCACCAGTGCAAGCAATGGGCCTATGGGCCTTAACCTCCTCAGTGGTCTGCACACACAGACATCCCCCCATCATTCCACTGCACAGCATGGGATGGCTGTTGCACCACACATTAGGGCAGCATCCCCATTTCAGCTCCTTTCCCCAGTGCTATCAGCTGTGCTACCCTGCTCCCAGGGCAGAAGCAAGAACCAGAAGCTGAAGGAGGGAAGTAAAGCCTGAAGCCCTGGCTGCAGCAACAGACAGATCAATAAAGCAACTGGTGGCTGGCTAGAAACCTGGGGACTGCACATTAACCCCTCATGGGCTGCATGGAGCCTGTGGAGTACCTGTTGGACAGCCTTGTGCCGAGTCTTGAAGATACTGATAATACTTAATGAAGATACTGAACAAAATCAGACCCAAGACAGACTCCTGGGAAAATCTACTTGATGCTTCTTCCCAGTTTGCCATTAAGCCATTGATGACTACTCTTTTACCTAGACATTATATGTTCACTTTGTAGTAGTTTATTACAGAATGTATTTGAAACTTCATACAGAATTATGAGAAAGGAAGAAACATTTGCCTGATGGTACTGGGGCAAATCCCTATTCTTAGGATCTTCAGTGTCTGTGTAGAAAAAACATTTCATCCCCCTAAAACTCACATGATACTCAATTTATCTGTGGTGGAATGAACTGTGATTTAAAGCATATTTCTAGGGAGTCTAAGTAGTGTTGAGGTGATGCTGTTGCTGTGATGGTCCAGGATATATGTGAAAGGCAAAACTTCTTGTGGGTGCTATCTTTTATTGGACCAAATGTATGGTTGGTGTAACTATAGGCAAGCTTTTGGGTATCATAATACCCTTCCTCAGGCCTCTGAGACACAAGTAGACACAGCTGAGCTAAATAGCAGATGGAACAAAAGCTTGTTAAGTAGGGTCATTATTATCTGTGAAGAGCAGGTGTTAGCAAGTGTCAGGAAGATTGTAATGAACTATGTCTATATTAAGTTTATGTTAAGACTTAGGAAGCCTTAAGTATTTTAGACAAGATACTTACTATCGCATTTGTTATCTCTTTCATTGTGAAATAAATACTACATTATCCTGCAAAAAAATAGTTACGTAAAGACAATAAATGTTATACCATCACATTTATAATTCAGGTCTCTTGCATCATGCTTACAGGTATTGTATAGACTGCAAGTAAATAAAAAGAAGAGCTTATGCTCCTGTCATGAAATCTTAGACTCATAGAGAAGTAAGGCTGGAAGGCACCTAAAGAGATCAGGCATCTCAAGAGATCAGTCCAATCAGGGATTGAATCTGCAACCTTGGTGTTATTAGGACCATGCCTAAACCAATTGAGCTAGACAGTTGCTTTATCTTGAGCCTATAACCATCATAAAGTGCAAGACACTGAAATGTATCTCAAAAGGTCAGATGTGTTTGGCCATATTCACTCCCTGGACCATGGATGGCTCACAAAAATGAAAACATATTCAGACTCCTTTCCCAGCATTTCAGAAGCTGACTTTCAAGGCATAAAGGCATCAGGTCAGACTGCAGGACTCAGTTTACTGTACCCATTTGGCCTATCAACTCTTTACAATTCCATTCCAACTGTTTTAAACAAGTCACAGGAAGTGCAAACTGCCCCAAGTTTTTATGATATTTCCCAGGAGCACTTCTCTCTTTCCTCTCCTAGAAGCATACACAAGTGCAACACAATTGGGTCTTTTATTTTAACCTCACCAAAAGAAGATTGCAGTCTCATTTAATTTATTCTCTTATGCCCTTATTGTGTGAAACCATTAATTATTTGCATGTCAATTACTTTTTTCCAATTAATTTTGTTTCCTGTTCTGTCTTTACCCTTAGCTATTATATTTTTCAGATGATGCTATAGCATGTTTGCTTTGGATGTCAATAAACTCATTAATTCAACACAATGCATAGATAGTATTTTGACGTAATAAGATTGCAAATCTATACATTTTTCAACTATTTCATAATAAGCACTTTTAGGGGCTGATGGTAAGAAATGTTCATAACATGCAACTTCCATTGCAGGCAATAAGGAACTTGGTATTTCTGAGAAATCAGGAGCTTTTTACCAAAGGTTCTCTGCCTTTTTTATTGTAACTGACAAGCTACACATATTTTTCCTCTGCGGCCCCATTCAAAGAAATCCTTTGAAGATTTATCTGTGGACATCTCCCAGAATCCTTTTGGCTATTTCAGGGGGGCCGGGGGAAACTCCTAAGAGGCTATAATAAATACATCATTAAATTTTTGTTTAAAATGTGTTGGCCACACGTGCAAGACCTTCCACTCAACTTGGTGGCATTTCTCTTTGGATATACTACAATAGCTTTGGAATGCTGCACAAATCCATTCTAAAATTTCAAGGACTGTTCCAAGCCTTAATGGGCAAAACCTTGTTGATGTGAAGAAAAAATAGAAAACTGGAAGAGCAGATTAGGGGACACAAGTAGCCCATATACCATCTGATTTGCATGGGCACAGCTACAAGCCTCTATCTATGCAATTGGCTATAAGTCAAACTAGTTGATGGCTCCATTAATAATACCACTATTTCATTTCTTCCCATCTTCCAGTTAGAGCTTACCATGTTGATTCCCTGAGTGACTTGTGCCCTGGACAGAAAAAAGAAAAATAGTAATGGAGGAAAGAAAGACATACCAAAACTTGGCAGGTGAGAGAGTGGGGAACTGAGACAGGGGGAGTGTCTGGCAGGAGAGATAAATGGGAGACTCCGCTATACAGCAGAAAGTGTCACGAAGAAGGGTCTTTATCATACACTTGGAACTCCCAACGTGAAGTGAGGGTCAGAGAATTTCAGTCCATTCCTGAAATAGCGGGGCTGTGAGAGAATGGCACACAGGAAGCATGTAGGGTGAAAAATAGTGATATGTGTGGTACCTCTATTGCATAAAAAGTTTGGGGAGAAAGATTATGTTCTGTGAAAATTTTGTACAATGCTGTAGCAAATAGCATTACAAATGATTTTGGAATTGCACCACCTAAGCTGAAAGCTATTATTTTGCTTTAGACTTTTTATTATGGGGATGCCAGTCATAACTTGTAATTAAGGCTCTGTTAAGTATTGTATTCATTAGGAGTCACTCTGACATGAGCTTTTCAGGAGAAATCACTAGGAAATTCTGCTTACAGCCTAGCTCACACTATAAATAATTAATAAAAAATGTCTTGAAAAAAGCATTGCAATTCTTTGTGCCAGAGAGTAAAAACATAAGTTTAGGTTCCTCAGTTTTCTTTAAGTGATTTTCCTCTGCAATGTGTAACACCAATCACTGCCACATGAGGGCACCAATTGACATCTTATTCTCACATCTAATGTATCAGTCAACAATTATTCCAATTTTACATTCACACAACTGTAGAAAAGGTTCAATTTCACACAACAGTCTGCACTTCACTGTTCATGTTATTATTATTGATCTCCAGAACATACAAAATAAAACTCATTGTTGTTGCTACACTTGGAATTAAGCTATTTGTACAGGACCTAATTATCTTCATCTTTTCACCATTATACTTTAGGAGTAATACTACCAAAGCCCCTAGAGTTAGAGTAATACAATTGTTGCTATTATGAATTATTATCTGTATAATCACTTAGCATTGTAGAACACCTCAAAATGGAAATACAAAGATATGATTTCTTCCTTGAAGAGTTTGTAAACTAAATGAAATGTAATGCCTGGACTTGGTAACAAAACCCTAAGGTTTAAGTAGGGTGTGTGGAGTTAACACCAACTAAATTAAATGTGTATTCTGTGAGAGATACTACACACAGCATGATATAAGAAAGAAAGATGTCTTCTCTGAAGACATCAGATTAATTGGGATGTATTCCTAGAAACCAGGAAGCTTGAAAGGAGCCCCCAAAAGGACTATGGAACAAAGGGATAATGAGAGGCATTTTTGTATGACTGGGAGAATCAAGGAACTTCTTGCATCCCCATGCACAGCAGGATGCCTGAGAATTGAAGGAGAATGGCAAACACTCTCACAGTGCTGAAGCTGGGGACCATATACAGTTTGTATTGCAAGGCAGATATACAGAAAAAAATTCCAAACTCAAGTGTAGGATTAGATTTATGAAATGATTTGGAATATGTTACTATATCCAGTGTTATAGAAGCTGAAGGCAAATTATGACCTTAATAACGAGTCTATAAGGGTCACCTCTACCAAGAAAAATATGATTTGGAAGAAGATGATGCTCCAATGGATAATATTAACCATCTAGCAAAAGGGTCAGCACCCTACAATTTACCACCAGATCCAGCCCATGAAGAGATTATATTTAGGTCGCCAAGATTTTTCGCCCTGTGGTGCCATTCAGTGGCCCATAGCAGTAAAGCAGGGAATTGGTGGCATTTAGAAGCATACAGTGGCAGAGGAATCAGTGGTGACTGGCTCACAAGAGGTGGGCAGGAGGCGGGGAAGTGTGCAGAGAAGAGCCACAGAAATTATTTGAAGCTGGGAAAATGCCTCGTAGTAAATTATATAAGTATATTTAGTTTATCAATAAGAAAATTGAGAGGTGACCTGATTGCAGTGTATAATTACCCTCACAGCAAGAAAAGAACAGGTATTAAAGAGCTCTTCAATCTAGGAGAGAAAGGAGTTCCAAAAACCAGTTGTTCGAAGTAAAAATTCAGCAAATTCAGTTTAGCAATAAACCACATTTTAAATAATGAAGTTAATTAATTGTGGGAATAAATTACCAGTCTCTAATAAATTCTCCATCTCTGAATATCCTTAGATCAAGACAGCAATAAAAGGATGAAATCATTTGGCCTGTGTTATATAGAAGGCCAAATTAGGGCCAGAAGGAACCTCTAAGAGATTTAAAGTGTATGAATCTAAGAACTTATTGTTCCCCTTCCTCTATACTTAGATTAATCTCTTTTACATCTTCTTTAAAATTAGATTGGGGTATGTATTCTAGATTGTCTTTTAAAGCACCTATACCACTTCTGGCTGTTTCCAGAATGAATAAATAAGCAGTATAAATTGTTCACATATTTAGAAACTTGGCCCCAAACAGTCACACGTTTAATGGAAAAATATAAAGCATTCATTTTAGAACAAAATTATTTAGAAAAATAATACAAAGCATTTATTTTAGAACAAAATTATTTAGAAAAATAATAAAATCAAGATGGGAAATGACTCAAAAAGCAGTACAGTGTGGTTTTCTAAGTGTATGGATTCAGTACCAAAAAAATGCAGTAATTAAACCATAAAATATCTTTCTTATGTGTAGATTTCTGTAAGTCCGATTTTCCTCAAAGAGGATGAGACATTATTGTTGGTAATGACTTTACCACTGAGCCCTGTTAAAACTTTTAAACTAGTTGTTTCATTTTCAAAGACTGTCTATACAGGGAAGTTAGTGGCTCTACACCAAGCAAAACTAAGAGTAAAAGAAGGCTGCTCTAATGTAGGCACTCATGTTGGATCCAAATTCTACACCAGACATGCATGAACACTAAACATCCACTAAACACCACACTAGACAGGCGTAGGATATCAAAGTTCTGTCTACCTTATTCCCGATATACATCCTGGTGGTCCCAGCTGCCACCCTTGCCACTACATGAAGAAGTTGGAAAGGCTTGGTGGGTTGAGCTGGAGCTGCCTCTTACAGTTCTACACTATCAGAAAGATTTTCTACCTAGGAAAATGTCCTGTTTGCTGTTTGGAACTACAATCCAGCACCTGTGCACCATTCACAGACCTAAGCTGAAAACAAAATCTGAGTCATAATGGCTTAGTAAATGTTTAAACAATTACAAAATTATAAGACATCATGTAATCTCTTCATAGTGGGAATGGCAATACTTGGAAACATATACAGATATGTTTCAAAGAAGAGAAGTATGTATCTGTGTGTGTGTGTGTGTGTGTGTGTGTGTGTGTGTGTACAGACGCAGAAATATAGCAGTGATTCTCAGCAAGGTTACCTTGGCACCCTGGGTGACTTGAGATCCTTTCAAGAGTATCACAAGGTCCCATGCAATGCTGGCACCGTTAGGTGTACAAACATGATGCACATTATAAATCCAGCAATTTCAAATAGGAATCCATTGCATCAAAAACATTCTGACCTTCTGTGCTCTTTCTGAGGTCTTTGCAACAGAAAGAAAAAGATTTTTTCCATAGTCAAAAAACAAATGAAAACTAACAGCTGGCATTTTTTGAGGGGTACCTTGAGTCTGACAAGGGTGCCTTCACTTTAAAAATGTTGATAACCATATAGAGATATTCTTTCTTATGAGCTCCCCAAACCATCAGAGATCATCTATGAAAATGTAGCTTCAATATCCTCTCCCTCAAAGTCTTTTAAACCCAAAAGAGATTGAGTCCACACAAACCCTCTCACCATACATTTGAAATGATGATATTCAGTAATATTCAGTTGGCAAGGCATCTGTTCACAAAGAGATGAACTGCATGCAAAGGAGCACGGGAATGTCCTGTAAGTACTGACTCTCACACTTTACAGAAACCTCCATACAAACAGCTGCCCACTAAAAAGAATGCTGACTGTGGTGATGTTACAGGAACAAGTTGATTTACTTCAGTGGAGCGATGACACTTTAGATCAGGTGAAAGTCTGCCCAGTGAAAGTTACATTTTTTAGAAAAAATCATATTTGAGATAGAGAAGATGTATTGCAGAATGGCTAGAATGTGTGGCAAATTCAATGCTCCTTAAAACCTATACAGAGAGATTGCCTGGTTGGACATTAAGGGTATTTGTAGACGACACGGGGTTTTACTTCTCTGTAAATTGAAGCGGTTGGTTTTTAAAAACCACCGTTTCAGTTTAAGATGAAGTAAACCCCCGTGTCGTGTACACCCATGTTGGAGCCCGATCCTTACCTGCCTCTCCAGCAGCAGGGATGGGAGAGCGAGCTGCTGGCAGGCAAAGCGGTTCCTAAGCTGTGGGGGGAGGGCAGTCCTTCCTTCTGTGGGAGCGGTGGGGCCCCCCCAGGTGGCACCCACCTACAGGCACCCAGCTCAGGCAGTTCTGGGGGGCACCACGGCCAAGGAGGGAAGCACCAGGCCCCCGCACAGCTCAGGCAGGTAGGCAGGCTTCAGGGGGGTGGAGAAGATCAGGCTCGCTGCTTTTTTTTTTTCCTTCTGTGGAGCCTGCCTTCCCAAACTACTGCTGGGCTGCCTGCATGGTCTGCCTGCATGGCTCCTGAGCCACACGGAGCCCAGTGCTTCCCTCTGCAGCTGTAGGGTAGGAACCCATTTTCAAGAAGGGGAGGAAGGAGGACCCGGGCAACTATAGGCCAGTCAGTCTCACCTCCATCCTTGGCAAAATCTTTGAAAAAATTATCAAGGCTCACATTTGTGAGAGCCCATCAGGACAAATTATGCTGAGGGGAAACCAGCACGGGTTCGTGGCAGGCAGATCGTGCCTGACTAATCTAGTCTCTTTTTCTGACCAGGTTACGAAACGCCTGGACACAGGAGGAGAGGTAGATGTCGTATACTTAGACTTCAGGAAGGCCTTCAATACGGTATCCCACCCCATACTGGTTAACAAGCTAAGAGGCTGTGACTTGGATGACTACACAGTC
>NW_005841877.1:2939628-2997889 GCF_000455745.1 Alligator sinensis
CTCTTTCCTGCCTATGCAGGGGGTCGGACTCGATGATCTATTGAGGTCCCTTCCGACCCTAACATCTATGAATCTATGAATCCTCTGAGGTGTTTTACTTTGCAGCACCCCAAAGTCATTTGTTGCATCCCAAAGTCATTTAAGGTTCATTATGCCGCCAAATGTGCTACAGCGATTGGAATTAACGTGCAATACACCACTGAATATACAAACAGCAATGCCATTAAAGTGGTGCAAAGGGCATTTAACCCACTTTAAACCCACTTAAAAGTGTCATCTACAAATGGCCTATGACATAGCAACTTTGCAGAGCTCTGAGCTTTGTAGAGAACTGTGCTCTCCTTTTGCTGTCTGATACCCCTTCAGCCATATTTTGCTGTACTGATAGAAATGGAAAGTAAATGTTAAAAAAATAGAGGAATGCGTCTCCATATCCATAAATTTCTCGAACAAAGAAATTACCCTCTGTTGGAATCCAAATTTTCCTGGCCATTCAGAATTCATGGCATCAGAACAAACATTGATTGACAGATCTGTAATCCTGAGGGCAGGACACTAATTTACTGTTATGCTTTCTGGGACCTGTTTTTTACAGATTAACTCTTGCTTGAATGTACCATATGCTTTGCCCATCCTTGACAGTCTTCTGAATCTCTGTGTTTCAGTAAGCAAGAAATACCACTGGAGAACTCACAAACAGTCACGAGTAAAGCCTGCTGGAAGATTAGTGGCATGCTGTGCTTCATTCAATCTTCTATGGTGTTTTTTTCAGTAAAAACATCTACAGTTTCCTCTATGTCATTATTGAAAAGGTTTTGCTCTTACTAACCAAACCTTGTCACTTCAGACTTGCAAACCCATCAGCATCTTCCAGATAATTTGGTAGGGCAAACCCCTTTCACGGTAACGATGAACAAATATAATCACACACATTTCACTACGTGAATGCTGATGGTTATCTGCCTGTCCAATGGAGGGATTATGAGAGCATTTGTTAATAAACAACTCATGCATGTAAGAGTTGCTTGTAAAATAATGACACAAACACATACGCTTCTCCTAGGACTGACAAGGCCCTTTTTGTTAAGCAATCATAAATTTAAGAACATAGGTGTAAACTCAAATTCTACACACAGTGTACATCATATGTGGTATCAGAATGTAATTGCCTTTTAATACTAATTTTTTAAAAGAAAAATCCTGAAGGCACATGCACAAAAATGTACAAAAGAAAACGAGAGAGACAGAAAGTGTAAATTTCAGGAACTGTGTACAAATCTGTGATTAGCTATCTAACTTCTCATTACTGCAGACAGACACTTAACTTGAGCATGCAGTCAGTATAAATTATAGATATCATTCAAATATAAATCATGTTTATGTGCAGCTCCAAAATAAATTGTTCTATTGATTATTGATGAATTAATCTAAACTATAGATTGAGTTTACAAAATTAATAATTTAAGGATAAGTTGTTTGGCTGAACAAATGCCCTAGGTAAGGGCATTTAAACTGTGATGGGAAATGCCAGTATCTTGAAATAATCTCTCGAAATCAAGCAAGAAAATTTGGAGTTTCCAAATAATCTAGAATAAAGCTTGCTTCATTGGAAAGATTAAACTCTCCAAACTGGAAAGCTGTATGGAATTTCCTCTGGGCTCAGGTCTCAAAGCCTACAGTGCTCTCATACTCCAGGAAATTAATATGATTTACACAGAGACTAGTAAAAATCAGTGAGCACAAATGACAACACAGTCTTCTAATGTACCACTGGAGCAAGCCTTCCCCTCTCCAGTGCTCCTGTATCTGCTTTTCCCTTGACAATTACCTCCTGGCATGGCTCCTCAGGCAGGATTGCCTCCAAACTGCCTCTTTAGACCCGTCCTCTTGAGCTCCAGTTTCAGTTTCATGTAGGACTGGCATCAGTCCAGTTTAAAACTGGCTAACCCCATTTTTGGCCTCTCTGTTTGCAAGGCTGGGAAACACATGCATTCACGCACACACAGACACACGCGCACGTGTGTGTCTGTGTGTGTGTGTGTGTTTAAGTATAGTATGTGGTATGTTCCTGCAACACAAATCTTAAGCAGACCTGAGAGTCCTGGTTCAATTTTACTCTCTCAGTCTTCTGTATCAGGACTCAAGCACAGAGCCAAAAGTATACTCTCAGTTCTTCCAGGACTTAGTTGCTCAACAGAGCTATGCCATATCTGAACAAGAACCAGGAGGAGAGTAGGAGGCATTGAATCCACCTACCAACCCAGCATCCGGTTTGAATTCCAACTGATTTTTGTAAATGGAAGTAGTGTAAGGAAGTGGTTGTGGCTTGAGAATCATTGCCAAAATCTAGTCCAGTTTTAACTCAGTTGGCATGTAGAAATCCTAGTTTTGCGAGTCCTCTTCCAGCTTATAGAGCAGGTGAAGCCGTCTGCCCTTAACAACAGACTCAGTACTAACGTCAAGCAGTTGCTAAGTATGGCTCAGTACCATTACAGTATGTGGGTGCCTGGCCTAGATTATTATAACAAACTTCCTCCCTTTGCACATTCTGTTCCTCAAGTTCATCTGTTCTTAATTTCAGGGCCACAAGCCTGTTTTGGGTAGCAACCAGTATTGTCATTGTCCCTACAGAAAGTTAATTGCTGCAGGTGGATATAGAGTTGTGAGCTAGGAGTCAGGTTGCAAACCTGGTAGAGGAATCACAGCTCTTCACTCTCCCACATTGTGAAAAAAGTGGCAGTATCTTGTCCAAAGAATATCAGACAGACACACCAGGAGTATCAAAAACATTATTGCAACTGGGCAAATATTAAAAAGATACAACTCTGGCTTTTTGATACAAGATACAAGTACTGGCTTTTTGTCAGTTACCAAGGTCTATCGTCCATTCCGTTCTTAAGGTATTTATGGAACTTCTTTCAGAAGTCTCACTGCTGAAAGAGACTTGGGGGTCACGAATGACCACAAGATGAACATGAGCCACCAATGCAATGTTGCAGCTGGTAAAGCAAACAAAGCCCTGGCTTGCATCCATAGATGCTTCTCAAGTAAATCCCAGGATGTCATCTCCCACTGTACTCGGCCTTGGTGAGGCTGCAGCTGGAGTACTACAACCAATTCTGGGCTCCACAATTCAAGAAGGATGTGGAGAAGCTTGAGAGAGTCCAGAGGAGAGCCACACACATGATCAGAGGGCATGAGAACAGGCCTTATGAAGAGAGGCTGAGAACCATGGGACTCTTCAGTCTGGAAAAGCACAGGCTCAGTGGGGACCTGGTGGCTGCCTATAAGTACACAAGGGGTGTTCATCAGGATCTGGGAGAACATGTGTTCACCAGAGCGCCCCAAGGAAAAACAAGGACAAATGGTCATAAACTCCTCCAAGACATAAGAAAAAATTTCTTTACTGTCCGAGCCTCCAGGACCTGGAATAGACTCCCTCCAGATGTGGTGCAGGCACCTACTCTGGACTCATTCAAGAAATGCTTGGATGCTTATCTTGCTGGGGTCCTTTGACCCTAACTGACTTCCTGCCCCTGGGGCAGCGGGCTGGATTTGATGATCTTTGAGGTCCCTTCCAGCCCTAACATCTATGAAATCTATGACATTTTAAATACAGTAAAATTGGATATTTTCAATCCAAACCATGTGACATTTTTTGCAGTACTTTCCCTGTAAGTGCATAGAACATTGTAAAATACCACAGCAGAGGTAAATTAAGTATAAGATACATAAAAACCCATTTCAAGACAGGCATGGCTAACAAGACCATCACACAGACTGAAAACAGACCAGAAAACCATAACAAAGCACAATGAAACACAAAAATATGTCAGCCTAGGGAGAGGGTAGCACCACAAGGTTTGGAGGCTAAACAGCACATTAATAAATGTTCACAGAGGATAGTAAATAGAGAGGAGTTGTAAGGAGAAATAAATCATTTAGAGAGTCCTAGGGGCATTAAAATATAACAAAGTGCCTCCTTATTGGCACATATTATGAACAATAGAAGGAAACCTGGAAAGCCAGTAAGAGAGAGACCCACAAGTAGCAATGGACAGAAAATTAGATGTGACTTTGTAATATGATGCAGCAGAAAGAAAGGTTAATATCAACTGGGGCTGTATACATAAAAGGATTAGGTAGGGAACTGCCATTCTCTTAACAGCTCTTTTTCAACCGTAGCTGGAATATTTGAGTTCTAATAACCCCAGCGCCAAAGAATTTTTGACAAATTGGAGAAAGCTAAGAGTAAATTTAATCAGAAATAGCAAAATCAGCAAAGCAAAGGAAAATAAAACTAAGAAACAAAACATATAACTCCCCCAGAATTTAAAAATAAAATCAACCCACCACAGAAAATTTGCCAGTTCCCAGCCAAAAACCCCCAAAATATGATATTTTTTATATCATTTGCTTGCATTCATTATCCATTAGCATGCAAATACAGAGTCAGCCACTACAGCTATAGTGTGTTAGCCACAGGGTAAGAACGGGACGCTTGCTGGAGTCTAGGAAAATGCAGATCAATGGCAGGATCAATTCAAACTGACCTTGACAATTAAGTTGTCTCATTGCAAAGCTCTGCAGCCAAGGCTTATTAGAATTTTTTTCCGTGTTTGTTTTTGAGAAATTGGAACACTTTTAACCTTGTAACAGAATGAGCTGCCAGAATTGTAGCTGTTTTGAATAAAAGTTCCCAGAATTTCATCACGCCACACAAGCTAATGACGTCTCTTTTAATGTTTGTTGTCCTATTTCCAGTACACAATGCTAAGAGCAGGTCACAAACCACCTGCAGGTTTCTCTGTAACAGAACCAAGCCAAGCAAACAATGTAATAATCTTAATAGCTCATAACCCTCCCTCCATATTTTAGTTCTTTATAGTAGGAACATCTCCAGAATTTCTACCTATGGAAATTTATGATGTGACAGATTCTCTGAGCAGAGTTATTCTCCCTCTAGAGACTGAGGGAGGGGGATCTTTATAGCATGCATTTTTAAGGTTTATGAAGAAAGCCTCATATAATATTCCTTTCTGGTCTTCTAAGAAAGAACACAAGGGCCAAATCCTTAAAGATGCAGAGTATTTTCTCGGTTGGGTGCATCTACACATGCAATTAATGCACCTTAAGGTTACTGTGCATTAAAATAAGGTGCAACAAACTGCTCCCAGGAACATGTTTACACGTGCACCTGCCTCAGGAGCAAATATGCCTCCAGTGGGAGCAGTTGAGTCCAGAGTTGCTCCTTCCCCCCTGCTGTGTTCTGCCCCCCCACCGCTGCCTGCAGCTTCCAGAGGGAGCTTCAGGCTCCCCTAGTGCCAGCTCTGGGCTGGCAGGGGAATGGGGGTCAGGCCAGGGATCCAGGGAGCAGGGACGAGTTGTCCCAGAGCAGGGGACAGCTCCCAGGTACATGGAACTTTGGATTGTAGCCTGGCTCAGTGGCACTGGCTTGGGGTGATGCCTGATGGCTGGCTGGCAGCAGCTTCCTGAGCTGTCCCCGCATTTTGCTTTATGCTCAGCTCCCGGCTCCCCCCAAGGAGAGCTATATCAGATACAACTATAGCTATACCCCAAAACTCTGGGCAGTTCCTATACAGGGGCTTCGTTCAGTTTATTATTTTATACCAGAAGTTGTTACGGCAATATTACCCATATGTCTTCAGCAAGGCCGAGCATTGTATGGTCCAGTCCTTGAGCTAGGAAACCTGAATTCTTTTTCCTGGCTCTCCCACTCACCTGCAGCATTGTCCTGAACAAGGCATTTCCCCTCTCAGTTCCTTTGCTCTCCTGTCCTCTCTGCCTTCTCTACTTAAATAAAAGTTTTTCTGGCAGGGGACTGAAAATGCAGTATATGTATTTACTACTGCAACCACACAGTCTTTTTGGTCTTCATTCATGTAAACTGAGTTTGTAAGTTTGTAAAGACAAAAGCTACATCTTTCACATATTCTACAAGCAGCTAGCATGCTTGTGGCTGCTTACGACAACTGAAAAACAAGTCAGACTTCAGAGATAAGGGCTGTTTGTGAGATTCAGATCCATGTTTGTTTTTTGAATTCCCCATAAGTTGTGAATGTTTGAATACGTGGTTCTGGTTGAAGCTCATCTTTACTTTGCTGTTGTTTGGAACCTGCTATGTTGCCAGTATGATATTGATCTCTATGCTGGTTTATGAAAAAAAAACTAAAAAAAGGAAAAGATTAGAAATATAGTCCAACCTCATTGCAATAAAATCTGTTTATAACAGTCCCCTGCTTTTAATCATCCCAAAAGCAGGAATCGATATCTTTATTATTCTCATGAAGCAAATTAACCAACCTTTTAGAGAAAGCACACTCTTTTAATGATTTTTTCTGCCAGTCCCAAGTGGATTCATTATAATGAGGTTGTACTGTAGAAAGCTAAATAAAAAAAGGGGGGAAAGAGTAGGTTTCTTGGCATGTATGTACTCTTTCAGATTATGCTACCATTCACTTTAGGAATTTCTTTACAGTCAGTGAAGTATTTCAATTTATTGTCATTCTGTCATTGTTCAATAGTTACCCACCAGCCAGTAACGTACATCTCAGCATCTCAGCATTCCCCATTGTCAGGGTACTGTGAGCACATGACGTTTCTCTCAGCTGCATCAGGCACTGCCCACATGTCTGCTAGTAGAGATTTTGATCTTTTGTAATGCAATCCATGCATTAGCTTGGAACACTGTGCGCTTGGGGCATTTGTAACCTGAATAGCTGTGCACAGCCAAAGCACTTACTAACCTGATTGTTAGACTCACACTGGGGCACATCAGATATTTCATTAGGGGTGAGGAGGCTTTTTATCATTTTCAATAGTGGTGTCTTATACAGATGCTTCATTCCATCAGTAAAACATCATGCCACTAATGCTATGTGACCTCAGGCTTGTCTGATTGCCATTCTAGGGGATGGAAGAGACAACAAAGATCAAGTGATATTATTTAGACTCTTGTATGAGAACGTGTCTTATTTTTAAATGACCCTTCCGTTCATGTACAACTATTCCATTGGAAGCTGTAAAATACTGTTGATATATACTTACATTTATAGCTTTGCGTATATTAAATGCTTAATTAGAGATGGAACAAAACAAGCCAGCCCAGAGCAGAACTCCCCAAACATATGTTTGTGTGTGCAGGGCCAAATTAACCCTTTAGTGGGCCCTAGGCAAACAAACTATGCACCTAGTTACTTTGCATAGGGCAGCAGCACCAGGAGTAGCAGCCACCACCAGGTCTTGGAGCTGCAGTGTGAAACCCTAGAAGGGAAAAAGAGCTGGGTGACACTACAGCTGTACAGCAGCAGCACTGCCATGGCAAAATAAGCACAAGTGGACCCCTTCTTCATGCAGGGCCCTAGGCATGTGCCTAGTTTGCCTATACATTAATCCAGCCCTATGTGTATGTGCTAATCAGCCCCAACGATAAATCGAATGGGCAAAAGGAAAGAAAAAAGTAGATGTTAACAGATTATATTATTTGCTGTCATACATTCTTTGAAGAGTTCTCAATATATTTAGACAATATGATGTAAACGCCAAAGTTAATAAGTTAAATAGGAGAAGGAAAAACACCCAAGTAATTACAGCAAAGTTGCCATATAATGTAGATGTCCAAAAAATAAAAATAAAAAATAAGGCTAGCAAGGAATAAAAGCAAAATGAGAGTTTCTCTCAACATTATGGAAGTCACATGAATTAAATCTTCTTTGGCTATCCCTCAATATGAGGATGATGTCTGCCGGGGGGGGTGGGAGAGGGAGCGGATTATTGGTGAATTTTAAGATGACTGAAGAGCCCAATCCGTGCTCTTCAAGTTTTTCTACAGATATGACAGGTGGTGCCTTGGCAGGTGCAGGGGTGGGGTGGGCCTAGGGGAAACAGCTGTTGGCCAGGATGTTGTGTGCTTTCCTACCCCCTCTGCCATTTCTTGGCTTCCTGAGCAAGGCAGTTCTCTTCAAAGTAGGCTGTAGCTTGATGTATGGTGCCGTGCCATTGAGACTGTTACCAGCCAGCAATTCCCAGTTTGTAAGGTTGATGCCACCCTTCTTAAGGTATGCTTTCAGGGTGTCCTTGTAGCACTTCCTCTGTCCTCTGCAGGTCCTTTTATCATGACTGAGTTGAAAGAAAAGGACTTGCTTCAGGAGATTAGTGTCAGCCAACTGCACACAGTGGCCAGTGGAGTTGATGTTTCATGAGATCCAGGCTGACCTTGACAAGCTCAGGAAATGGGTGGATGAGAACCTGATGGTGTTTAACACTGAAAAATGCAAGGTTCTCCACCTTGGGAAGAAAAACCTGCAGCATGCTTATAGGCTCGGCAATGCTACGCTGGTTAGCACTACAGATGAAAGGGACTTGGGGATCATGAGTGACCACAACATGAACATTAGCTTTCAATGTGATGCGGTTGCTAGTAAAGTGAGCAAAACACTGGTTTGTATCCATAGATGCTTCTCAAGCAAATCCCAAGAGGTCATTCTCCCGTTGTACTTGGCCTTGGTGAGGCTACAGCTGGAGTACTGCATCCAGTTTTGGGCTCCAGAATTCAAAACGGATGTGGAGAAGCTTGAGAGAGTCCAGAGGAGAGCCACGTGCATGATCAGCGGTCAGGAAAACAGACCTTATAACTAGAGGCTGAGAGCCCTGGGACTCTTCAGCCTGGAAAAGCACAGGCTCGGGGTGACCTGGTGGCCACTTATAAGTTTGTCAGGGGTGCTCACCAGGATCTGGGGGAATGTCTGTTCACCAGAGCGCCCCAACGGATGACAAGGTCAAACGGTCACAAACTCCTCCAGGACCGTTTCAGGCCAGACATAAGAAGAAACAACTAGAGGCTGAGAGCCCTGGGACTCTTCAGCCTGGAAAAGCACAGGCTCGGGGTGACCTGGTGGCCACTTATAAGTTTGTCAGGGGTGCTCACCAGGATCTGGGGGAATGTCTGTTCACCAGAGCGCCCCAACGGATGACAAGGTCAAACGGTCACAAACTCCTCCAGGACCGTTTCAGGCCAGACATAAGAAGAAACTTCTTTACTGTCCGAGCCCTCAAGGTTTGGAATAGACTGCCAGCGGAGGTGGTTCAAGCACCTACTTTGAATGCCTTCAAGAGACATTTGGATGTTTATCTTGCTGGGATCCTATGACCCCAGCTGACTTCCTGCCCCTGGGGCAGGGGGCTGGACTCGATGATCTTCCGAGGTCCCTTCCAGCCCTAATGTCTCTGAATATATAAATCTTGCCTCAGTGCTGGTTATGTTAGCTACAGAGAAGATACTGGCGTTGGTGCAGTGGTCTTCCCATATAATATGAAGGATCTTCCTGAGGCAATGCTGATGGAACCATTCCAGGTACCTAAGATGGCTTTGATTTGTCTCACACCTATAGAGGAGCAAGGGGGATAACCACTGCATTGTAGACCAGGATCTTAGTTTCCATCTGCAGATCTCAGTTGGTAAAGACAGGGTATAGCAGTTTCCAAAGGATACCCTGGCACAGCAAATCCTATATGCAATTTCTACATTAAGACAACTGACTGGGAGAGGTAGCTGCCAAGGTATGGGAAATGCTTGATGTTTTCCAGGGGTTCTCCACCAATGGTCATTTTTAGGGGAAGTGGGAAGCTTGTACTGGGGCAGGCTGATGGAGCCTCTTGGTCTTCCCAATATTAAGGGAGAGTCCCAGGTGCTGATAGGCACCTGAAAAAAGGTCAAGGATGGACTGCTGATTGGTCTCAGTATGTGTAAGGATAACACAGTATCCAGCGTACTGAAGGTCAGTAACGCCAGTCTTGGTAACTTTTGTTTTGCTGTGAAGGTGCCACAGGTTGAAAAGCTGACCATCCATTTGATACTCAAACCCAATTCTGGGAGGAAGGCAGTCACAGATGAGAATCAAAATCACAACCTTCACCTTGAATGGGGAAGGGACTAGAAAAGGTGCCATAAATATGGACTGTCTCAACCTCCCCTGGTTGGATTGCCACATGCAGTGGGATCACTCTACCTGCAGCCAAAACCAACAAAATAAAGTACTGAAATTTACCATGTGGACTGTCTACACTCTTATGATCTCCCTGAACAGTGAGTGTCCTGAAAAAAGAACTGCCATAGTACCTAGAGAACTTGCAAGATATGACATTGATATTGCTACTCTAAGTGAGACCCCCTAGGCAGATGAAAGCCAGCTGAAATAAGGAGGTGGCTACACCTTTTTTTGGAAAGAAAAGTCACCTGAAGAGAGGTGAATTCACAGAGTTGGCTTTGCCATCAAGAACAAGATTGTTAGTTAGCTTTCAGAACTCCCTGTGGGCATTAACATATGCCTTATGACTCTCTGCCTCAAGCTCAGTAACAACCAGTATGCTATGGTCATCAGTGTGTACGACCCCACACTTGACAATGAAGTCAACAAAGAACAGTTCTACTGAGCTCTTGACACAGTCCTGACTGCTACTGCCAAGGAAGACAAGCTCATCCTTATGGGTGACTTCAATGCAAGAGTTGGGTGACAGTCAACTCTGGAGTGGCACCATTGGGAAATAGTGGGTGGGGAAAGTCAATTTCAATGGTATCTTCCTCCTCAGCAAATGTGAAGAGCATGACTTGCTCATTATGAATATCTTCAAACAGAGTGACAAATATAAGACCACTTGGGAACACCCATGCTCCAATCATTGTCACCTTCTTGACTGTATTATTGTCAGACCTCATGATTGTACTGATATCCATATCACTCAAGTCCTGAGAGGTGCAGATGACTGTTGGATGGACTACCGCTTAGTCAGATCAATCATGGGCATGCAGCTTGCATCACAATACCTTAAACAACCAAAAGGAATGCAGAAGTGATTTAACATCAAGGCACTCCAAGATCAAACTAGATATGAACCTCTTCAGCAATGCTTTACTGAGATACTTTCTGACCTACCTGATGACATCAAGTACATCTAGGAACATTGGGAGAAACTTAAGAATGTTATTCACAAGGCATGTGCTGAATCAAGATTGGTTGATGTGAATAATGAGGAAATCCTAGCACTTATCCAGCAGAAGAGAACCACATTCTGCAGTTGGCAAAATGGATGCTCCAACCAGCAAAAATGAGAGTCTTACTACCATCTTAAAGCTGTAGTTTGGAGGAGGCTATGGCACATCAGTAGCGGCAAGCAAAGGCGATGGAGATCCAGAGTTTCACTGATCAGTATGACATAAGAAGCTTCTTTCAAGAAATAAAAGCCATCCATAGGCCATATTTCAATGTCCCAACCCTGTTGTGATCCCAGGATGTCTGCACCCTTCTCACAGATAGTGTGTCAATCAAACAATGCTGGAAGGAGCACTTCAAGATTCTACTCAAGCATGAACCTGAGGTCTCAGCTGCAACCATTGAGTCCATCCCTCAACACCCAGTAACAGAATTTCTTGCTGGTCCCCATCCTTCAAGGAAGTCTGGTGTGCTGTCATTGAGAACAAGAACAATAAGGCACCAGGACCAGATGGTCTTCAAAGGTCTTCAAAGCTGGTGGAACAGCACTAATGCAAAAACTTCACCAACTTATCATCAAAATATGGGTGAATGAGAAATCTCCCCCTGACTTAAAGAATGTCAACATTGTAACCACCTTCAAGAAAGGGGACAAGTCAGTGTGTGGGAGCCACTGAGGCATTGCCCTCTTCTCCATTGCTGGGAAGATTCTTACTCACCTCCTTCTGAATTGCCTCCTCCCCCTTGATGAAGGTGTCCTTTCAGAATCCCAGTGTGGCTTTAGACCATCATACAGTACTACCTACATGATTTTTGTTGCACAACAGATCCAGGACAAATGTAGAGAGAAACACCGGGAGCTGTTTATAGCATTTATTGATCTAACCAAGGCCTTCGACTCCATCTATCATAAAGTCTTATGGAAGGTGCTGGCTAGTTTTGGTTGTCCACTGAAGTTCATCAGCATCCTCACTGTACTCCATGATGGGATGACTGCCACAGTCCTTTGCAATGGATCAGAGACAGATGCATTTACCATCTGTACAGGTGTCAAGCAGGGCTGCGTCACCACCTCAACCGTTTTCTCCATCTTTCTTGCTTCCATGAATTAAATAACTCTCATGTCTTTCCAAGAAGAAAACATTGTTGCATTAATTGTTCATAGGAATCCAAAGCACTTCCCCCATTCCTTCATTTTTCTTGTGTCTTACTTAACCCATAAAAAAGATGAAATTGCTGTAAACAAAAAATAAATGTCTGAATGCTGACAACAGACTGGAACTTAAGAAGAAGCAGAATCATATTATCAAAACGTAAGACTTGGGTCCTAAGTCTGAAAAGACTATTGTCGCAGGGCACTTAGGTGCCTGCTTCTGGAAGAGCAGAAAACTACCTGGGGAGAGCCCAAAGAGCCAGACAGGAGCCCAGGTGCAGGTCACCATGGCAACCAGCTGATGAGAAAATTAGCCTGCACCTGCACCTGCACCTGGTCAGCTGGCCGGAAGGGGCAGGGCCCTGGGATCATATAAACCCTAAGATGGGGATGGGGTTTCTCTGCCGGTGGCCAAGGGGGAAGGAGCCCTCCTAAAGTGAGTGAAGGAAGAGGCCTGACTAAGTTCTGCTCCTAATAATGTAAAGGGGCAGAGCACGCCTTCTACAGTTTGTGTTATGTTATAGCCCAGGGGCTTATGTTTGGTTGTTGTTCTATAACACCAGTGGTTTGGGAGAGGCTATTGGGGAAGGAGGAGGTCTCATTGGGCCCCGCTATAGTGTGGGGACCCCAGCGCCAGCGAGAATGTAGTATTTGGGATGCACAGACCCCAGTGCCAGCAAGGACATGGTATTTGGGGTGTATAGACCCTGGCGCCAGCAAGGGCATGACACTGGGGTCACAGAGACAGGGTGACAGACAGCCCAGTGCTGAGGGGCACAGAGACAGGGTGGCAGAGAGCCCAGTGCCGAGGGATGCAGAGACAGGGCAGTGGGGAGCCCAATGAGGACAAGGGGCTGAATTGTAGCAAGACCTGGGAGAGACAATGGCAATACCATCTGCAAGGCCTGGGCGTGGTAAAGGGGCAGTTTGAAGCCACACATATAGCCCATAAGGCTGGGGCATTCCATGATATCTATTTTGAAATGGGACCCACAAGGGGTCCAGGAACCCACGGGGTTCAAGGAAATCCATCAGTGCCATGTCCAACAGGACATGAAGGCAGCATCCCTACATTACATTTTATATCAAGACGTGACAGGCGAGAAGAAAGGGTGCCCATCAGGCCAAAATTGGCACGGTCAAGGGGCCTTAGGAGATCACAGCCATCTGTAGGGACCCAATCCCATGACAAATATGTATAAATGTTGACTCCTTGCTTTTTTAATTTTTATTATTTTTCTTTAGTGTCAAGGATGCACAATACTGGAATCCAAACTCCAGGCTTAAAATCCCAGACAACCTGCCATTGTGGAATCTGCAGTGATGACTGGACACAGCTGGATGGCATGGAGGTAGAGATATCTTTAAACTGTCTGTAGGCTTTCCTAATTCTGGTCTATGTTCCCTGACCAGAATATTTTTTCCCTGTTCTTAAGCTTCCTCTCTTTCACCATCCATCCAATGAAAACTAATAATGTAAATCAATGGGGTCATCATCTATCATACCATTTTTGGTCCTTCCTTTGCCCCCTCAGGGTGCATCCAGACGAGCATGCACATGTGTTTCCCAGGAGACAAACAAGGAACTTGTTTCCAAGGAATACTTGTCTCCAAGGAACACTGGTGCACACATGCTCTGTCGTGTGGCAAGTTGCCGTGGTGGGGGTAGGAGAGGTTGGAGCAGCACCTGGACTGGCCCCAGAAGCCTTACCTGGAGTTCTGGGGGCTTCCTGGGGCTCCATCTGTGGTGATCTGGCACATGGAGCCTGGCCAGCCATAGTGTGGATCCGGTCGACCAGGCTCTAGTTTTGGGCACTGCCCACTGCCACCACAGGCACTGCCCTTCTTTTTTCAGGCACAGGTTTTTTTGACACCAGGATGTCCCAGTGTCAGAAAAACCCACCATGTTGCAAATTAGCAGTGCAATGAACGCCTGCATGTGCAGTATGTGTAGTTTGTGACACCTCAGATGGGTCTGTGGTACCACATACTGCATGACAAACAGGTGCATGACAAACAGGTCCAAGGAGGTGATACTTCTATTTTATGTGTCATTGGTCAGGCTGCAGTTGGAGTACTGCATCCAGTTTTGGGCGCCACACTTCCAGAAGGATGTGGACAACCTCGAGAGGGTGCAGAGAAGGGGTACTCATATGGTTAGGGGCCTGCAGGCAAAACCCTACCAGGAGAGATTGAGGGCCCTGGATCTCTTCAGCCTCTGCAAGAGAGGGCTAAGAGGTGATCTTGTGGCTGCCTAAAAATTCATCAGGAGGGGACAGCAAGGAATAGGAGAATCTCTGTTTACCAGGTCACTCCTTGGAGTAACTAGGAACAACAGCCACAAACTGACAGAGAGCAAATTTAGGTTAGACATCAGGAAAAACTTCTTTATGGTAAGGGTTGCCAAAATCTGGAATGGGCTTCCAAGGGAGGTGGTGCTCTCCCCTACCTTGGGGGTCTTTAAGAGGAGGCTAGACATGTACCTGGCTGGGGGCATCTGACCCCAGCACTCTTTGCTCCCAAGGGCAGAGGGCTGGACTCGATGATCTCATAAGGTCCCTGCTGACCCAAACTTCTATGAATCTATGTGTGCACTTGTCTGGATGCTCCCACAGAAGCCATACTTAATATTTTTCTGAGAACCTATATCTCAACCCATCCCTGAAGCCCACAAAGCTGGAGAGATTCTACTGAAATGAAGGATGTGTCACAATTTCAGAGACAAGGTTGCATGTGTTTCTTCAGTGACAGGGTTTTTTTTCTAATTTTTCCTATAAAAAACGCAACAACAAAAAATGAGCCTAAAGTGCATGTAAGAGCATGGCTTAAACCCAGGAAGCATATGCAGAGTTGATTTTCATTCCATCCATTATGCTTACAACTTCAGGGAATTGAGAGTAATATCATATTTGATCTTACAAAAAGTGCTACAATAATATTTTGGTATTACTGAGTTTGGGTTGAAATGGGAGTCCTAAGCTTTTGATTTGGCTTTATAACAAGATCATTGTGTTATTTTAACATAGATTATAATTTATACAGTAACATTTTTCATACTTTTAAGAGAGAACTACAAAATGAGTATAGCATGTCCCAACACAATATCCTGTCTCAGAAGAAAATTCTTCACCTAGTACAGGGCCAGTTTATCACCTCTATACCAGATCCCATTCTGACCAATGTAGGGAATAGATTGTGGGTGGAGATTGTGACAAGGATGCAGTGTGCCAGTAATAATAGCCCTTGAAGGACCATTTCTATCTGGTGTAATTTAGAACAACCTTGGAACTACTCTGAATTGTACAAGGAGACCCACAAGTTCCAGAACAAGGAGGCTGAAAAGATAACTTAAGCATATCTTTGTTCACCCACAACTGGCCTTCACTTAGGAGAGTTAAGATGTACCAGACAGTCTGATCCATCTCTTCATCTATGACGGTTGTTTTTTCCTTGTCAGTTAAAATGAGGCTTAAAAATAAAAATAAAAGTCCTCGACAGCAGAGCAGGCGGATGAAGCAAGAATACTTTACAGTGGCTCAAAGGCAGATGAAGGCTGCAGTGGAAACCTCCAGTTGCCTAGATTTTCCTTGCTGTCAGATTAAGATTTCTTTCCCATTAAGTATTGTGTGGTTGCTGATGTACAACGGCATCCCCATGTTAAAAGAAGACATGCACAGGTGTCTTCCTTCAACATCTAGTGAAAAGTCATCCTCATATCTGCTGCCACCAATTATGAAGAGCCAAAATGTAGGCTAGCTCCTACAAGACCATAAAGTCGAAACAAGGCAGCAAGCTGCTCTGGCCAGTATGCCAGTGAACATATATTGCGAGAAGCCTAGAATTGGCACACACAGCTGACTTGGAGCAGCAGTGAACAGGAAAGAGACTGTTGCTCTCTAAATCACCATCACCCTCCTGGGCTGCTTTAGCAACAGTAGAACCACTTGCTTGGGGATTTGAACAAATCCATGATTCAGCTCTGAGGGAGGGAAGTTTTATTCGCTGGATTACTAAATACAACCTTCAAAACAAAACGTGCTTATAATCCCTTTCACTTTGGAATTATAGAGGTCTCTGGAATAAACTAAATGAATTGCAGTTAAGCTTGTTTGTTTGGATGAAGGTTTCCAGAACAAGCAATACCAAGTGTGAGCCAAAATGAACCATTTGGGAATCCACTAGGTACTGTGCTGGATCCAGTTTCATTCTTTTCTAATTAAGTACACTTGGATAGATATAAAAACAGCATGGTGATTGATTAGGAATCTAAGATATATCAACAGGCAGCCAAAACCCCAGCCTCAGGCTTCACCACGTTTATTCGTTAACTGAAACATTCTTCCTAAAGTTTCATAAAGTCTGCTGTACTAAAATATATGGTGTCACAAAGAATGGAGAAACTAGAAGAATGCGGTTATTAAAGCTAATAAGCACTGACTCTCCAGTCAAATAAATGGAAATAACAAATGGATATAATCTCTCTCTTAAAATAATAAATATTTGACTAGAAACTTTCCATTTAAAAAGAATCAGATGTTTTTTATTAAGACTGCTAAAAAACTTAACAAACTGTTTCATAATTTGCCAAATAATATCCATCTGCGTAAGCTAATAAAATATAAATGATCATTTCCAGTAGTTCTGAGGAACAGTATTAGTTCAAAAGTTGATATAACATAGCTCATAACCTACTTGCTGTTCTTACTCTTAAGGTCACTATACATTAGTAAACATATTGCTTTACATGTGATATATTGAGACTGGAGAAGTGTCGATATTGCACAGTAATACCAGCTTGTACCTGTAAACAGTGTTATAGTATCTGATGTCACTACTAAATTTAGTCTTGAAAGTCTGTTTTCTCAGTTGATGATATTGCATTGCTTTTATTTTTTGGCAACTTCTCATCAACAGAATAACATGATACAAAACAGAAAAACCTGATGAAATACAATACAGTTAATAATAGCTTTATACATAGAGTACCTTTCAGCATGAAAGATCCCAAAGTGTTTTACAGACTGTATGTATAAAGATCACTCCTCATCCACTACTGAAATTCAGTCAGCACTTGGGGAAGAATATGGCAGCCATTCTGTGCCAGTAATTATTTGAAGAGGGGAAGTGAAGAACACTTTCTCCATTTGAAGCAACAGTGGGAATATTTGCAGAGGTGGAATCTACTTGTCAGCATTTGCATCTGAACAGAACATTTAACTTACCTATTGCACATATACATGTACACGCACATATCTGTCTATATTTTTTTCTTTAATTGCCACCAGGTGCCAGGACTCTATTTACTTTTCTCTCCCAAAGGGAATCACCTTAAGCAACATAAAAATGCTTGGCATCATGCTGGGGGATTAGTTCAGAACTGATTCAAAGAGAAAAATGCTATATACTGATTCACTGAGACCTTTTCCTGAAAGATCTGCATTTCCCTGGAAAGCTTCCCATCCAAATACTGTCCAGGCCCAACCCTGATTAATTGAGGTCACCACAACCTATGTGTAGGCATTTCTTTAAGAGCTTATCATCACAGAATTTATAAGTTCAAAGTATCGCCAACTTGGACAAAGCAGACACTAAATTGTCAGTGGTAAAATTAAAATTCTACCAGTTCTTGGTGGTCTGAAATATATTTGTCTTTCTCATTATTCTGAATATCAGGGTTTGTGGAACCATGAGTTACAACATCATGAATTTATAAGTGAAAAAAATCTTGTCACACAAGATGATCATTTAAAAAAATCAAACTTAAAAAATATTATATGAGGGCAATTAGAAAAAAGTTACCTACCTATCTACCTACCTACTTGCATCTTTAACTAGCTCCAATTAGTCATCACCATAACTAATTTCTGTAGTACTTATATGGAATAGATGTGATGTCCAGCCATTAGCAAAGAATTTCCTGAATTGCCTCATAAAAACTTCCTAGGAAAATTAATGTAAATTGGCACAGATATGTATAGTCACATGCATAGAACACTAGGTGAAAGATCATGAACAGAGTAAAGATGAATGGCAATAGATCAAATCGGTGGGAAATTATGCATCATGTGTCAAAGGGATTAGTGTTAAACCTAGACTTATTAAATATCTTATTCAAATGGCAATGATGCATTAACTGAATCTGCAGATGATATGGAATGGGGAGGTGTAGAAAATGCAAATGATAGAATGATGATGACAGAGATATATTAACAAAAATACAGGGGAGTTAAAGAATATGGATTGGAAATAAAAATATGTGATTCAGCTTGGAAAAATGCAGAATGATTCAATTGAGGAATAATAATCCAAGACGGAAGTAATAGCTTTGAGATCTTAGAAATTAGCAAAACTGAAAGAGAAAAGGAGGTAAGAGTGGACAACAAGTTAGATGTGTACTTATAATGTGATGTTACAGCCAAACAAAAGGTATAATTTAGGCTACCCCAAGGAAAGTAGTCCAAACGAGTAAGAGGCAGGATGGGCAAAGAAACAATACAAGACTGAAAGCATAAACTCAATCTATAATTTAGTTAAGTAATGCCAGATGCACTGTGTAATAACTTGCCCCAAGTGTTTGAAGAGTATGTACTCCAAGAAGTAAGTAGGGTATTTAGGCTATATATAAGACTGTGCCTTCCTATTTGCCCTTTATTCAAATCGTGACTTCTGCCACTCCATTTGTGTTACTAGTGCTGGTTAAGAAAGCAGATTTTTTTTCACAAAAAGGTTTTAAAATGATTGGATTAGTTTTATTTGGGATTTTGTTTTCAGTATAGACTCTCCACACAGGAAGAAAAAGGAAGAAAATGTATTCATCATCATTTAAAATAATGCACAAAATAATTTATGCAAATAGTTCTTACTCAGTAGACTGTCTGCAAGTAGCTACATGTGAGCAATCCAAAAAGACTGAGCTGTCTTAATTAGTTTTGAATGAACATGAGGATGGCATGTTGCCTTGGTGAATGAGAGCAATTCTAAGAATCAAGTTTCTGGTACAAATGCTTGTGATGGTGAGTTCAAAGTTTACTTTTTGTGGATATTAGCTATTTACTTGATCTTCCTGAAGTGCCTTTAGAGGCTTCTTGTTGGAGAGTTGAGGGAAGCCACCTGGGAAAAAAAGGTTCACCAGGTTCTCAGCAATGGAAATAAAAGTAGGCTGTGAACACAAAGCTTTCATAAGCTTGCTTTTTAACGAATGTTTTTTAATGTACGCATCAAACCTCAAGCCCAAGTTTAAAACCATGTCCAGACTAGGTTACAGATCCTTGGATCAGCATGGCCAAATAACACATTTTTAAAGGTGTGAAGCCTGTGTGCATTTGAGTTTATAAGTATGTTGGCTAATTCATTAGAACCATAGAAGCATAGAGTTGGAAGAGATATCAAGGGTCATCTGATCCAACCCTTTGCTATTCATAAACTGAACCTATTTTCCTAGTCTAGACAGGGTCAACATTTGAGTGGATTTGAGATGTTGTATAAATATTTACATTGCCTGCGTTCTACCGCAGAATACCAGGTCTACAGTAAACAAATTGGGGAGCTTTTCCAGTTATGGAGTTGCTAGCTTTTCAAAAGTCTAGTTTGCTTACAGGGGATAGTCTGTAAAGCCATTTTCTGTAAGAACAGTGTCCCTGACCACTTTCTTGTCAAATGAAGGTGGTGTGTGTTCTATTCAGAGCATTGTTTAACCTTTAACTAATTAGTCCACACAACAACCCCTGAAGTACCAACTCACTGAACAGATAATGAAGGGAAATGGAGGCAGAAATATCACAGAAACAGTCAGTAGCAAAATGAGAATTAGCTTAGGAAATCCTGCTGGGTTTTCGCTACAACCAAAAACCCAGCAACATGGAAGATATCGAATTTTGCCATTTGAACTTTTTTCCAACTACTCAGTTGGTGTAATAAAATGGTCACAATGCACTTAGGAAATCCTGACTTCCAGTCCTGTGTTTAGGTATTATCTTTCCTTTCCTAATGACATGGAGTAAATAGAATCCCATTAATTCAGTTTGATAATACAGTATGATACTTCACACCAGACCTTGGTTTAGCTCCACCATTTTTACTCATATCATGGAGGACTAAAGGGCAACTTTATTAAATCCTCTCTGTTCCTCTGTGGAGATGACCAAGGGCACTCCTAAGATAGATTGCAGCAGCATTTACAGAGTGATGTTACCCTATCATAGAACTACATCATAACTCGAGTTTTCATTAAAAATATTATTCCAAAATAGACTTTAGGAAGGAATTCTGAGTAGATGGATCATTGACATGACCAACTGTCTATTATGTGAGTATTTTCTTAGGCTTATTCTGTAGACCAGGATCTGAAGAATAATATAGAATCTTTCCTCCTGCTCAGTTATTATGCATGTTAAACGTTTTTACAAAAAAAACCCCAAATAGATCATGCACTCTAGCAATTTTTCCAGCTTCTATTTCTTGGCTGTCTTTTATTTTTAAATGTGCCTTGGCACTAGTCTAGAATATGGAGTAAGCGCTTGCACAATATCGTGCTTTAAATAGGTCAAGTAAAACTAAAAACTCACACACACAAACTTTTGCTCGGATTTCAGTTTGAATTTTACAGTTGATTTCTCTTTCCAGTGATATGAATCAAAATGAGAGATCTACACAGCCGGAAGCTCTGATACTGCAAAAACAGATCATTTTCTGACCAAGATTTTTCATTTTGAAGCAAAGCTATTTTATGATTACAAGGCAAACTATCCAACCTCAGGTTTGCGGAGGACAACCTCCCCCTGCTCATCATCACAGCCTGTGTGCTGCATAACATCTGTGAAGCCCAGGGGGAGCTCTTCCATGAGACCTGGGCAGAGAAGGCACAGTGCATGGAGGACACCTGGCAGTGAAAGTGCCACCTGCAGCAGCAGCAGCAGTGGCAGCCCTGCCCTGCCCAGGCCCAAAGAGAGCCTCACACCCTCCAGTGGGGGCCAGGACACTGGGTGCAGGAGGTCCTGGTTGACCACCTCCTCCAGCACTCCCTGCTCTAACCCAGATGCACGGCTGCCTACGAGCCCCACACTCCCATGCCAACCCTAAGCACCGCACTCACTGCAGACATGCCTCAAAAGAACAAGTTATTATTTCCCTCACATCAAACAGACCCCCCCTCCCACTCCTCCCTCCCTCCCCAACAAACAGAGTCCCCTTTCCGCCTCAACAGAGCCTCTCCACCACCCAACCCACCCACCAACAATAAAACACCTTCTTCCCCATGAAAGCTTTGTTCAATATCCATTGTGTGCCATCTCAGGGTGCGGGGCTGTGAGGTGGGGGCACCAAGGGGTCAGAGCCTGGGGATAGGTGGCTAGCACCCTGGCCTCTGGCTGATCCCCCATGAGCGCACACCATGGAGAGTGCGTTGGATGGGGGCTCACCCAGGGGCAATGGCAGCCAGTGCCCTCCTGGTGCGGGTGGCTCCCCCTCTGTCAGGTGGTGTCCAGGGCCAGCAGGGCTGGCATGCAGTCCTGGCCCCACTGTAGGCAGCTCTGGCTCTGATCCCGCATGGAAGCAGGGTGAGTGGCAGGACTGGGCCAAGGCAGGGCCCTGGGTGGTGGAACATCTGGGGCAGGGGCCAGGCCAGGGGCTCCTGGCTGCTGGAGGTAGCACAAGACCTCCCAGGCCCAGGTGGAGGTCTGCTGCTGGGCAACAAGTGGCTGCCAGGGGGCGGGTGGGTCTAGGGTCAGAAGCTGGCAGTAGATGAAGTGAAGCTGATTTCCAGGGCCAGAATGGTGTCCAATACCTAATGGTCATCATCCACAGCCTGCACTTCGTAGTCATGTGCCTCCATGTGCTGATTTTGCACCTCCCTGCAGGCGACTTCTTCTGACCGCCACCTATCCTGGTGGGCCACATTCCCCACCAGCCATGCCGAAGCATTCCCCAGCCAGTCCTCTGATGCTATGACCAGGTAGTCCAGGAGAAGGGTCCTGTCCAGTGTCCTCCTCTGATGAAGCCGGCACATCCACAGGGCCCCAGCTGTGGGTGGCGGCTAGCCTGACACTGCATCCCAGCTGCCAAGGGTGGCCTCTGCCATATGCAGCTGCAGGCCCTGTAGAGCCATGAGATAGAAGTGGCTTGTGAGAGTTTGCAACTTTTTAGTGATAAGATGCTCTGTACCAGGGGCTGTGTGCTACCCTGCCTCAGATCGGAGTCTGGCATGCAGAGGTGGCCAGGAACCATTGGAAGTTGGCCTGGCAGGCCTGGGCCCAGGCAGTCTCCAGCCAAGACCCCTATCCCCACTCTCTCCCCTGGGACCAGTGCTGGCCACAGGCAGCCTGCCTCCCCCACCCCCTTCCCAGGTCATGACAGGCCAGGCTCTTGGCAGCACCTGCTGCCCCTGCTCCAGACCCAGCTCCACCACCCCTGCTCCTCCAGGCCAACTGCTATGCTGCACTGCTGCCCTGCCCATGGTGTCCAGGCTTGGGTGCACAGGGCTCCTGAACAACAAAGACAGAAATTGTCCATACCCTTTCCCTCCCTTCAAGGGTCTTCTCTGGGGAGGTGCCCTGGGGCCGGGCCCCCCCACCACTACTGTGCTCTGAGTTTGCCCCTGCTGCTTATGCCCTGGGCAGTGCATGAAGAGTTGTTTGTGTGAACCAAGGGGTGCCCAACCCACTACACCCTGCTGTTGTTCATGGCCATGGTGCCCCGCCCTGGGTGCACCTGTGAACCTGGCATGGGACCCTCAGCTTTGATGGTGTAGGGGCAAGCCCAGGCTGCCCCTCAACCTATGCCATCACCTAGAAGGCTACCTGTGGCTGTGCTACATGTCCCTGTCCCCCACAGCTGAGGATGACACTGCCACTGTCATTGGCAGATTCCTTGGCATTTGAGAGGCCTGTGCCTGCCAAGCTATGGAGGCACAGACTGCTCAATAAAGTTTGGCACTGTCTCCCACCTCCCTGAGTGCTGTGAAGGAGAAATCTAAGGCCAAGGGAGTGCAGGCAGGGAAGGAGAGCAGGGACAGGAGTGGGGAGAACCCTCCCTCCAGAATGGGACTTACCACATGGCCGGGGCTCATGGTTAGAGGCTCCATGCAGTCACAGCTGTAGGCAACAGCGTGCAGCTTTGGGAGGTGTCCTCGGATGGTGGAGTGCAGCAGATGTGTGCCTGGCCAAGGGTCCAGCCCTGGGGAGGAGCTGGCACTGCTGGCAGCCAACAGTGTCAGGGCCAGCTATGCCTCATGGCAGGGACTGGGGCTGAGGAGCTGGCACAGCAGGTGCTGGTCAGGCTCCTGAGCTGCTGGTGGAGGGTGCAGCTGGTGAGCTCAGCAGGAGGGGATGCTGGATACCCAAGGGGCCCTCCAATGGTGACATGTCACCAGGGGTGCCAGACCAGGGCAGGGGCTTGGGCAGGCCATTTCTGCTGCTATAGGCAGCATAGCTACGGCCTTGGTCCTAGGGTGTAAGGATCTCCATCAGTTGCTGCATGAAAGGCATGGACTTACGGTCACTCTCTGACTAACGATTGTGGTTGGTGCCCACAAGGCCTTGAGCTGTCTGTGGCACTGCTGTGCTGACTGGTTGTGCCCATGCTCCAGCATCTGGGCTGACAGCCCCTCATACATGTGGGTGTCAGAGTACCTGCTCCACTCGAATTGGCACTGCACCTCTGTGGAGGAATCATCCCTCCGCTCTGCTTCACTGCTGTAAGCAGGAAACCCCTTCCCTATCTGTTTAATTTAACACTGGGTTGTGACCTGGGCTGGAGACATGCCTGAGGGATGGGGACCCTGCTCCCTTTGTCTCAAGTTAACCACCTTTGCAGGTCATGGGTCTAATCCCCTCACCTGGGAAGGTGATGTCATTTGGAAGCACCAGGCAAGAGCCGTTGGGGCCGCTTCTGGTGGGAATTTAGTGATGAGGTCAGAAAGGTTATTTAAGGGTCCCTCCATCTTGGGGGAGGGAGGAGAACCATGTTTTGGGGACACAACCAGCAAGTCATGCTGCCTCTAGAGCAGGCTTAGTCAGCCCCTGGATGGAATTGTAAGTAACCTATCTGAATAGTTGCCAGTAACTTAGATCTAAGTGTTCTAGACTCATACTCAAAGGGCCCACGTGCCTCGTACACTGTTTTGCTTAAGGCTGTTTTCTTTCAAAGTTCCTTTTGGTTTGTATTCCTTCCCTAAGTCCTCCCTCTCCAATCAGGAAAGCTATCTATCAGAGCAAGCCCTATTGTACATGTTTGAGAGGGATTGGGCAAGCCTTTTTGCTCCCTTTGCTCAGCTGACTAAGAGAAGCTACTTTCTATGCTCCAGGCTAATAGAAGCACCCCAAGATCCGAAGGTCTACAGGGCCTGTGTATCCCAGGTGGCATAGGGCCCAAAGGCCTGAGTCTGGGTGGTGGCAGTGGTTACTCCAGGCTTACCACTGTGCTCCAGGAAGGAGATTGACCTGAAATCCATGCCCTTGGGGAGGTATCTGAAGCCTAGTTTTTAGTGGGGTGTAATGAGGCAGGTGTCTCGGTGCAGGAGCACCCCCTTCTGGCCTGCCTCCACCTTATCCCACAGTGCCATGAGGTCTCCAGTCTCCTCCTGCAACCAGTTGGGGCCTTATCTAGCAGGCATGGGTGTGGGCACAGCCATGGATGAGGAGGATGCCATTGTGGGCCTGTGCCAGCTCTCTGGGCCCCTGTGTGGCTGTCCCTGTGCTGCCAGGCCTGGATAGCTCCCTGCAGTGCCCAGCTCAGGGGCCCAGTGTGGGACTGGCAGCTGTGTGACAGAGGCAATGCCCTGCAGCACCTGCCAGCTCAGGGCAGGTGCTAGGGGTGGGCTGTAGGCAGGTGGTGCTTGTCCCGGCAGCCAGAAGCTGCCTGCATCTGGGCCTGGGGGTTGGCAGGCCTGGCAGAAGCCTGCAGCAGCCTGCAGCAGCCTGCAGGCCTGGACAGCACAGGCATGGGAGGCATGCAGCACTGCGATGCCAGGCAGTGGCGCCGGTGTGCAGGCAGCCTGCCCAGGGGCACATAGGGGCATAAGCCTACAGGTTTGCCCCAGGGCTCTGAGTGCCTGCAGGCTTTTAAAGGCCTGAGGCAGGGGCTGCCATAGAGGCAGCCCAGCCTTGGGACAGGAGAGGCTCCCAGCCTGGAGCCTGGGGCTAGCCTCAGGCCAGGCCCCTAGTGGCAGGGCTGACCCAGGAAAAAACTTGTTACCAGGTTGTGTCTACATGTGCAGAACTGTGCAGTAACTAATCACAGGTAAATTTCTACCTGCATTTGCAGGTAGCAAATTTACACATGATTAAGTGTTTTTACTGCACAGTAAGTGTGTGCACATGTAGATGTGCACACTTACTGCCCAGTAAACCACGCTACTATGCAGCTAAGCATCTTGTGTAGACACTCCCTTCATCTAGTAGTTTCCTAAATCTAGTCCTGTCATGTACAGAAGTCAGCCCCTGCCTCAAAGCATCTACTTTCTCTGTCACCCTCTATTTTCATATTAAGGAATACAGGTATCAAGGTTATGCTCTGCATACAAATGTGTGGGAAGGGATGGGCTCCCTTTACTCCTGTGCCAGAGAAACTGGCACATGACCATAAAAGAATGTGTGTCTGCATCTGCGTGTGTACTTTGCATAGAATTTGAGCAGGGAGGACAAGGGCATCCATAGACAGATCACATATGTGCACAGTGTGATGGTTTTGAATCATATACAAGTGTATATAATGTAGAACAATTAATCACAGCCAGCTTCAGTGGCTTTGGTAGCAATTAGCAGATGGAAATTTCCTCAAAACCTCATGGTGGAAGCATGGCATTGAAGATGGATTTGAAGGATGACCAGAAGCTGGATTTAATAGACATAGATATAGAGTACTTTTTTCTAAATTCAGGGTTGAGGGAGCGGGGGTGGGGAATGTTGTTTGATTGGTTTAGATTAAAAGCTGGGGATTATTCTTTTCTCATTTTTACTTGTAAAGGAACAGCAAAGCTCTGACAAATTCATGCTGATGGGTATAGAGTGTGGTTTAAACAAGTATTTGAAAAGGGGGGAAAAGAAGCGAAAGGCTCACGCCTTTGAATGTCTACTAGATCCTTATTACTCCTGTTTAAAGCAAAATTGGTGCTGTTGCATCAAGTGTCCATCTGGTGGCAGTACATGTTAACAACAATTCCTCACTATGAAAAGGATTGTTATTATTCAATTAAACTGAACTTTGTTTCTCTCATCTGATGGAGGAGCCAATTTTTGGTATAAACTCAACAGCATTAAATGATGAATGCCTAATATTAAGACAGACAAGGTTCCTTGGGTGAATCTGATATCTTTTATTAGACCAACCCAAATAGTTGGAGAATAGTTATTAAGCAAGCTTTTGGGTTCAAAAACCCTTCGTCAGGCTAAGGAAGTCTCTGCAGTTGGTGTGTGCTCTTCCTGGATGGAATGAAAAATAAAGAAGCCAGAGGCTGGGCTGGGGAGTCAGTTGTCAGGCAGATTATAATGTGTCATAAATCCAATGTCTATATTTAGTCCATGATTTTTAGTATCCAGGAGGTTGATGAAGTGGAGTTCATAGGCTCATCTCTAGGAAGTGTTGTGTAAGTTTCCTTTGAGGATCAGGACTGAGAGATTGGAGAGAGAGTGGTTTTCTTGTGAGAAATGTGCCCCCACAGGTAATTGGGTATTTCTGTCTTTGATAGATTTCCGGTGTGCGTTCATTCTGGTGCGCAGTTGTTGTTTGGTCTCTCCTACGTATTTTCCATCAGGGCATTTGGTGCATTGGATGAGGTATATTACATTCCTGGAGGTGCAGCTGTAAGATCCTGGGATGCTGATGGCTCTGTTGTGGGGTATAGTGATAGTGGAGGTGGTGGAGATGTGTTGGCAGGTTTTGCATTTCTTGTCCTGGCACGGTCTGGATCCTTTTGGTGTGTTCTGGGCTTGAGGAAGTTTGCTTCTGGTGATGAGGTTGGCGAGGTTCGGTGCTTGTTTGAAGGCTAGGATGGGTGGCTCTGGGAAGATCTTTTTAAGAATAGGGTCTCTGAATAGTATCCCCTGCCTAATATAAAGGCAGACAAGGTTCCTTGGGTGAATTTGATATCTTTTATTAGACCAACCCAAATGGTTGGAGAATGGTTATTAAGCAAGCTTTCGGGTTCAAAAACCCTTTGTCAGGCTAAGGAAGCTTCAGCAGTTGGTGTGTGCTCTTCCTGGATGAAATGAAAAGTAAACAAGCCAGGGGCTGGGCTGGGCTGGGGAGTCAGTCTGCCTATGTCCTTAGACCAACACGGCTACAACCTAAACCCCTGCCTAATATTAAGGCATTCCAAGATATAAAAATAAATGGAATCCTCTTTAGGAAATGTTTCAGGGGTGTTTCCATCCAGGAAGAGCACAGACCATCTGCAGATCCTTCCTCAACCTGACAAAGGGAGTTTGTGCCCAAAAGCTTGGTAAGAAGAATTTTTCCAACTACTTGAGTTGGTCTAATAAAAAATACTGGATTTACCCAAAGAACCTTGTTTGCCTTTAGCAAATGTGTGAGATAATCTATTCATTAACATTTCATTTGTACTTTTGTCATATTTAAGATAGACAATTTTTATAGTTTTGCACAATAGGTGATAATTTATAACAACAACAAAAATGGCAATAATGGTGGTGATAGTTGTATATCAATGATGATAAACTGCTCATACCTGTTTTTCTGCTTGCTTGGAAATAATGCTGACAGGGGTTCTCAAGGGATTCACCACTGCCTGTGGTAACAGGTATGTGTAACAACACACACTAAGGAAAGTGTACTGCACGGCAAATGAACATTTTTTCTGGTACAGTTTACAGAGATGCATAATATTCTGTTTTTAATGCAGCACAGGTGGCAGCAGATTCAATTACTAAGTCTCATTAAATCATATATCTATCTATATATAGTCATGAAATCAATGTTCTATTTCTTCTATTTGTATACAAGATTCAGTTGTTAAAACAAAGACTAGTGTAGTGAAAAGGAGCCAGTTATGGTGCTCATAGGGGTTTTGAACCTTGCTAATCTCTGTTTTGATCCAAGCAATATTTCATTAGACTGTTTATTTTCATTAAGATTTTTTTGAACCTGTTTAGTGAGCTACAGTACATTTTGGAAAGTGTTTCTGGCTATAGACAAATACCATCTGCATTAAAGTAAACTTGGAATTATCTGTATATAAAAAAGATCATTAGTACAAACCAAAACCAGAAAAGGATTTCACAGTGGGCTTGAGGAGAGAACCAATAAGCATAACTGCAGAGAGGAAGATAATAAAGGTACTGAGTTTTAGCATGGATCATTTACAACAACTGCATATTATTGTAAATTTGCAGTTAAATTTTATTTACTATTCTTTAATATGTTTTAAAACATGTTTAAGTCTCCTGTATATAGTTTTTTATAATAAGAGAATCTGTTCTTTAGGTATATGCATGCTAACATACATGTGTATGGGAATAAAAATGTACATTATATCCTACAGAAATGTAATAAGTGTATCTGGAGTGGCTTTTTATGTGCTACAATACTTTGCATTCTCCAAGTGCAATAGGAGTTGTATTTTCATTGTTTTTTTGAATGCAGGAAACTGAGGCACAGAAAAGTTAAGTATCTTACTATGCCACACACGGAGACAGCAATATAGAAAAATATATACTCTGGAGAGTATTTAGGCTGCTATGTTATTTGTGCATTTCATTGTATCTGTCAGCAAGTTCTAATATATTCCTTAGAATGGGCTCAGATCATAATTTATTTCAGTTATAGTTTTATTTAGAGTATAATAAATTGAAAGCTTGTCAATATTTTCTTACATGCATAGATACGTTTACCTTTTTATTTGCAAAATTACCTACACACCTTATACCTACAAACCGGGAATACTTAGGATACTGAGAATTAACATTGGCTAAAGTATGAGAAACATAGGTTTGTTCTCCTCCTGTTATTAAGGCAGCTCTAATATATAGTCTAAGGTAGCAGTGGGCACATCTACACATGCATTTGATCTGAGATCAGTTTACTTGCAAGTAAACTACTCACGAGTAAACACTCCCGGGCAGGCATCTACATATGCAGGGACTAGGGAGCAGATTTGCTGCTCTTAGCACCAAACTTCCTGCAGTCCTGCAGTGGGTCCCCACCACCATCGGGGGGGAGGTCCAGGCTTTGGCTGCAGCTGCCAGTCCTCTTGAAAAGCTAGCACCGCTTCCTGCTCCCTGGCCAGCCGCTTCCCTGGCTGGGGGCAGTGTGCACAGTGCAGGGGCAGCATGCGGAAGCTCTTCTCTTCTGCCTCCTTGTGCCATGGCTTCTCCAGCCCCTGCCCCTGGCAGCAATGATCAGTGCCCCAGGCTCCTGCTGGCCACTGCGATGGCCCTGCTGGCCCTGCTGACCCACTGCACCAACTGCCAGCTGGCCCATGGCTGCTTGGCCACTCCCAACTCTTCCACGTGTGATGACCACCAGCCTGACCCCATTGCGCCATCCCAAGGCCACCACTGCCATGCAGCTGCTGCCTGAACCCCATCTGACCAGCCATACCCAGGCAGGGATGCCACTGATGAGCTTCTGGACCCTACCACCAGAGCCACCCTCACTCTTCTGGGCCTCCAGCCCCACCACCTCTGGGCCTGCCAGACTAGCCAGAACTGGTGGTGGCACATTGTTCAGCACACCTGGGCTGATGAGCAGTGGCTGGAGACTTTCCAGAAGACCCAGGCCACCTTCCAGGACCTCCTGGAGTAGCTCCATCCCCACCTGGGGCAGCAGCACACCAGCATCTGGTCATCCATCCCAGACCAGGCTCCTGGATGCTGGAGGTGGCACTGGACCTCCTCCCAGACCCATGTCGGGGGGGCCTGCTGCTGAGCAGCAGGAAGCTGTCAGGGGGCAGGCAGGGCTAGGATCGAGTGCTGGGCAGTGGGTGGCACAAAGGTGACCACCAGCGCCAGAACAGTGTCCAGCACCCGGTGGTCATGGTCTGTAGCCTGCACTGCCTAGCCCAGGATCGTGTTTTACTCCTGCAGTGCCTCCAGATGCTCGTGCTCCAGAGTCAGGAGCTGTACCTGAAACTCCTGGTTTACCCAACCCTGTGCATCCTTGTAGGCCATGTCCTCCACCCACCAGGCCCATGAGTCCTCCAGCTGATCCTCCAAGACTGCCACCAGCCACTCCAAGAGGACAGTAAGGTCCTGGGTCCACCTCTAACAGAACCAGCAGCAATGACCCTGAGGCTGCATCCCTGCTGCCAAGTGTGGCCTCTCCCCCGCATGCAGCTGCAGGACTTGCAAAGCCATGAGAAAGAAGCTGTTTGTGAGAGTTTGCAACATTTCTCAGATAAGATGCTCTGTACCAGGGACTGTGTGCTGCTCAGCCTTAGATTGGGGATTGGGCGTGCACAGGTGCCCAGGGACCATGATAAGCCAGGTGAGCAGGTCTGGGCCCAGGTGGCTGCCAGCCAAGACCCTGCCCCCACTTGCTCTCCTGGAGCTGGCAGGCCACTGGCTGCTGGCCACAGGCAGCAGGTAGCCTGCCTCCCCTGCCCCCTTCCCAGGGCAGGATAGGCCAGGCTCCTGGCAGCACCTGCTTCCACATATCCAGACCCCATGCCCTACCTCTTTGTGCAGGCCAGCCACTCTCCTGTGCTTTTACCCAGCCCATGGCACCCAGGCTTGGGAGGCACAGGGCTCCCAGACAACTGGGACAAGGAGCTGCCAATGCCCCCATCCTCCCCACAAGGGGCCTCTCCAGGGATGTGCCTCATGGCCAGTCCCTGCCCCCGTGCTGGTGGTGTGCCCTGAGCATGCTCCTGCTGTACATGCCCCAGGCACTGCACAAGGAGTTGCTTGCGTGGACTGAGGGGTGCCTAACCCACTATGCCCTGCTGCTGCTGGTTACCATGGTACCCTGGGAGCACCTGTGCACCTGGCACAGGACCCTGAGCTTCAATCATGCAGGGACAAGCCTGGCCTGCCCCACAACCTTGGCCACTACCTGAAGGGCTACCTGTGGCTGCGCTACACATCCCTGCCTCCTGCAGCTGAGGAGGACATCACCACTGGCATTGATGCATTCCTTGGTGTGTGAGAGGCCCATAACTGCCTAGCTGTGGAGGCATGGGCTACTCAGTAAAGTTTGGCACTGTCTCCTGCCTCCTAGCATGCTGCTGGCGGGGAACCCAGGGACAGGGGAGTGCAGGCAGGCCAGGTGGGGATGGGGGGAAGGGGCAGGAGCTGAGGCTGAGGGCAGGGGCAGAGGCAGGGGCAGGAAGGGCCCTCCCCCCAGTGCAGACCTTACCACTTGGCAAGGGCTGGCATAACTGGTGGCTCTGCATTGTCACAACTGTTGTCAAAAGCATGCAGTTCTGGGCAGTGTCCTCAGATGGCAGGGCATGACATACAGGCACCTGGCTAGGGGCCCCCCACAGGGAGGAGATGGCACTGCTGGTGGCTGGTAGTGTCATGGCCAACCACGCCTCATGGCTAGGCCTGGGACTGTGGTGTTGGCAAGGCAGGGCCCAGTAGCCCGCCCATAGTTTGCAGATGCTGCAAGGCATTGCCTCTGCTATACAACTACCAGTCCCATGCCATGCCCCTGCACTGGGCACTGCAGGCAACTGCCCAGGCCTGCCAGTACAGGGACAACCATGTGGAGACCCAGAGAGCCAATGTGGGATCCCCAGTGGCATCCTCCTTGCCGATGCCTATGCGCACACCCATGCCTGCCACCTGGGGCCCCAACTGGTCCAAGGAGGAGACTGGCAAACTCATGGCACTGTGGGGTGAGGCAGAGGTGCAGTGCCAATTCGTGCAGGGTGGGCTTTCCAATGTCCATGTGTATTAGGGGCTGTCAGGCCAGATGCGGGAGTGCAGGCGCGAGCAGTCAGCACGGCAATACCACATAAAGGTCAAGGCCTTGCAGGCACAGCGGGTCACCATGACTGACTACACTCATTGATCTGGGAGTGCATGCAAGTCCATGCCCTTTATGGAGCAACTGCCAGAGATCCTCATGCCCTGGGATCCAGGCCGCAGCCGTGTTGTGTATAGCAGCATGGGTGGCCTGCCCAAGGCTCCATTGCTTTAAGCTTGGAGAAGCAAATCTGAAACTCCCCTATAGTCTTTAATTCAATCTGCCAAAATGTGTGAAAACTATAAACTACCTTGTCTTCACTAGGATTTTATTTCATGTTAGTTTCCATGTGTTAGAAACCTGAGTTAAGAACACACCAGTTTTCCTAAGAAGGAAGCACCCCAAGTCTCATTTATGCCATTGCAACCACGTAAAGTAAGTAATTTATGCCTACTTTATTACTCTTTTTACATGCCAGAGCAGTGCCAAAGAACCTTAGTTCACGTGAAAATCAGGCCTCACGGTCCCACTCCTACAAATTATTATGATTGCCTCAGCACACAAAGCACATGAGTAGATTACAATGATTTCAAATTGGGAAGCACCCCACCACATGTTCTTCTTTTCATTCTGTAAATGAGATGGATTCTCTTAAAGGAAACATCTAGCAGAATTTGGGCTGCAATCTGTTGCCACTGGGAAAGTTACTCTGAGCACCCAAAGGCAGTGGGTATCACCACCATGTGCAGTCTGACCTATGCCAGTTAATATCCTAGACTATCATTCTTCTATGCAGTTACAGGGATGTATTTGGTAGGCGACTTGGTCTGAGACAAAAAGAAATGCAAAACCCTAGAACTCTTGGTTTAGAGATTATGCCTTTTATTAGATCAACTAAGAAATCACAAAAAAATTATCTGTCTTTGCAAGCTTTTGGGCGCACACGCTCTTCTTTAGGCTGAAGGAAAATAAAAGATGGTAAAAATTCCCATAGGTAGAAAATAAACTTCACTTTGCACAGAGGAAGCTGAAGGTAGATGTCTGCCCCACCTTGTTATGTGCAGTTCAGTACTCTCCAGTACCTTGCTTCAGTTAACATTGACACAAGTGGTTTCTCCACTAGTCTTGCTGTTAGCAATTTATGGGCTAGCTCCATGTGCATAGTTTGGCCAGTCAGTTGAGACCATTGTTTAGGATATGTTCACTCCAGAACAACTGAAAATATGAGTTATCTCTGACAGGTGTTGTGGCAGGCCAGTAGGGGGTGCTCCTGCGTTGAGTCACCCGTCTCACTGCGCCTGACCACCTTCCAGGCTCCGAGAGCCTCCCTGGGGGTGCCTCACATCTGGCCAACCCCCTTCCTGGAGCGCACCCGCTAGCCTGGGGGTAACGCTACCACCACCCAGGGTCTGAACTGATCTTGGTCCTGTGCCCCCTGGGAAACACAGGCCTAGTAGTCCTTGAGGGTACTTGACCCACTGCAAGAACTTGGGGTGCTTCCCTCAGTCTGAAGCACAAATAGTGGTCTCCCTTAGTCAGCCGAACCAAGGGGACCCCAAGGCATAATCTAGGCCCTCTCCCAGTAAGTCTCCCATGCTAGGTACAAAGGAGGACTATACTGGTTATAAGGAGTAGGTTTGGAATAAGGTACAGGGTAGAGCAATATCAGAGAAATCCCTTAGAGCAAGCAGTGGCATGGTAGCCTTTGATTATGCATATCTGTGTTACTGCAAGCTATATATCTAGTTAGATCTCAAGTAGCTTACTCACAAGGATCACCCAGAGGCAGGTGGAGATTTCCTCTCAAAGCAAGCAGTTCACTGACCATGAGTTTCAAGAGAGAGAGCAAGTTTCAGATGGTCCAACTTCTCTAAGAGTTCTCATGATGGCTGCTGCCCCATCTCCTGGGCAGTCCTTAAATTATATAGACCTCATGACCTCATTTACCTGATCCAATGAAGGCCAGCAGCTGTTGGCTGCCAGCCAACCAATTTGAAATGCATCACCGGTTGCTGGATAGACTGGCAGGGTCTCTAGCCCTCTCCCAATCATGATGACATTGCTTAGAATAATAGGGAGTTTAAGCCCCCACCCAGGTGTGTGAGGCCAGTCATGTAGGCAGAGGGAGCAGGTTTCCCCCTCCCTCGGGAATGTATCCAGCTCAGGTTACAATTCAGGGTTACCTGAAGCCAATGGGGCCAGGGGTGTCTGCCCTCTGCAGTAACCATGGTAACCAAATTGTCAGATTGGTTACCCGCCTGATAGCAGAATTTGGGGAGAGACAGAGATGGCATTCTGCTACACTTCCCCTCCCCACTCCCTTTAAAAGCTTGGGCACGTGGCTTCACAGAGCTGTGGGTATGTGTGTGTTTTGTCTGGAAGGGTCACCTTTCACACCTAAGAGAGATCACACAACGCATAAGATTGGTCATAACAACAATACACATAGAACATCAAAACACATTGGGGAGCTCCCATGCCAGAGCTCTCTTAGGTGGGCCTGAGTCCAGCTGACCTACTACTTTTGTGACGGGGCAACCGCTATCACATTCTGGCTTCCTTTGATGTGTTAGACGGTGAAGTTGAACTCTTGAAGCTGCCAGGCCCATGGTTGAAGCTTGGCATTGATATTCTGCATGTTTTGTAACCATTGAAGTGGGGCATGGTCCGATAGGACAGTGAACTGCTGCCCCCACAGATAGGGCCTCAGCTTATTCAGCACCCAGATGATTGCCAAGCACTCCTTCCCAATAGATAACAGGTTCCGCTCCCAAGGGATTAACTTCCGGCTTAAGTAAACCAAGGGGTATCATGTCTCTTTGTGCTCTTGTAGTCGGAGGCATAAGTGGCTACATAGAAGGGGTTATCATGGACCAGTGCCTTCAGAATTGGTTGTTTGACCAGGGCAGCCTTTAGGGTGCTAAATACTTCCTGACACCCCTGCTTCCAGATCACTGGATTAAGGCTGCCCTTCGTGGTCAGTTCATGTAGGAGAGCTGCCGTCACTCCAAATCCAGGGACAAACCACCTGTAATATCCAGCCAGGCCAAGGAAGGCTCTGACTTGCTTCTTGGTTTGTAGGGGCAGCCAGTCTCTAATGGCCTTGATCTTGTCCCACAGGGGAGCAATCTGACCTCCACCCACGCAATGTCCCAAGTATATCACTTCAGATAGTACCAAATGGCACTTTTTAGCTTTCACAGTAAGACCAGCTTACCTACCTTCATCTTACCTACCACAGTGGTCAGATGAATCAGATTCGATTCAAAGTCCTGACTGAAGACGGTAATGTCATCGATGTAAGCCATGGCAAACTGCTCACATCCTTGTAACAGGTTATTAATCAGTCTTTGAAAAGATGTGGGAGAGTCGCGCATACCAAACGGTAACACCGTAAACTCAATTAGTCCCACATGTGTGGTAAAGGTAGACTTGGCTATGGCAACCAGATCCAGTGCCATTTGCCAGAATCCTTTGGACAGATCGAAAGTAGAGATGACCTTGGCTGGGCCCAGGAGACCAAGCAGAGTCCATCCTGGGCATAGGGTAAGCATCAGGCATGGTAATAGCATTCAGTTTCCTGCAGTCCACACAGAACTGGATGGTCCCATCCGGATGAGTAACACTAGGCTGGCCCAGAGACTCACTGAAGGCCGGATTACCCCTAACTCTCTCATCTCTGCGAGCTTCTGCTTTATTTCTTGCATCACCTTTGCATTAACTGCATATGGTCTGGATTGGATAGGGTGATGGCTGCCCGTGTCTATAGAGTGCCTAAGTGTTTTCAGAATTAGAGACCAGGTAACTTTGAGTAATGTAATTCTTCATCAATACAGAGGTCACTCTAACTCTCAGAAGAAACTTCCTGATTTTTTTTTCCAGGAAAATATTTGTGCTTTCAAGAAATCAGAATCTTCTCATCTGTGGCGGGGCCATATAAAATTATTGTCAGAAATCATGGTTCTGCCCAGGCCTAGCATTCTCTTGGATTAATGTAATTAGGGCACCACAGTTCCTATATCCAAAGGTACACGAGGGAGTGTTGTGGCTAGCATTCCATCCAGTCACCTTCAGCTCCCCAGTCTGAATGGCCTGGTACACATTTACAGCTGAGTCAACTGGGAGCAACCTTTGGCAAAAGCCTGGAGCAGGGCCCCAACTGATGCCTTTAGCAAGTTGCTACCAGATCCTACCATAGAATCATACTTCTTGTACTTTTGCTTTTACTCAATGCTATACAATTCCTTGGACTCAACACTACCCTCAGATAGGTAAACTTAATTTGTATCACTCAAAAAATGAAAATATGTGTATTTGGGAGGTGCAAGCTACTGCTATTTCTGCCCCAAACAATTGTCATTTTCTAAAACTCATGTCACCTTAGCTGTGATGAAAGACAAGGAAAGTGGGACATGGTCTGATTGAATATGTGTAGTTTGACCCCTCCTCACTAGCTACTCACATATTCCTTCCTGAGAGTAGTGTACCAGGAGCATATTTCATGAACGCAATATATTCCATGTGGCTGCAGAAATTGGCAATGCAAATAAGCTTCTTCCGATGTGTATTTAATAGGGAACTGTCTGCCTACATGTAATTTTATACATCTCCCAAAGAGATCCAAATGCAAAATCCAGCATTCAAAGACATTGCATGGATTTGTAACTTGTAGTGTGCTTTGCGGCCAAAATCCAGTGAATATATTATGCTCATCCTTGTGCAGTTTTTTCATCTGTGACAGATACAATGTGGCTACTACTGTAACATAATAAGTCAAGAATAATTTGATCACACAACCACCTTTAAAACTGAAAAGTTCAGCCATGTAAAGCTTAGCCTGAAGCCACAACCTTGTATTTCAATTTCTTCAGAGTTTGGCCAGTCAAAATTTGGATGAGAATGAGAAGCTTCCAAGGAAATCCATGTGGTGGTGATTTAGTAGGTGGTACTTTTCCCTTGAAATAACTACTGAGCCAAATCTCCATTATCATGCCGAGGGCACTGCTGTAGCAGTGTTTGTTCAGTGAGAAACATAGCTAGTGTGAGGGTGTATATACCTAAAACAGAGAAGAAAAGACAGATCCTTTTTTCCATTATCCTGAACCTAACTGTACTACAGACCATTTAGTTTTAATTGGTTGGCATCAGTTATCAGAGTGAGTGATAGATTACAGATACAGAGCTGGCTAAACCCACATCTATGGCAGTATGGGCTGTAAGCTGAAGGTGAGCTACTCATAAGTGCATCTGCCAGAGGTGGATTAATGCAAAGGAACCAAAACCAAATTCTTAATTAATGTAATTAGATTAAAATCTCCACTTTTTGACTTTTTATCTTTTATGGTTATGAAGAAAACATAAATTGAGTGGAACTAATCCAGTGACATCTGCCTAAGTCTGCAAATAACCTAAAACAATAGTCCTATGGATGTGACCTGCTCCTTTCACTTCAGTGTGGTATTAACTCCATTATCCACTCTTCTGGGGAAGGGGATTGCTACTACCACCACCCACTAAGAGGATTTGTGTATGGCAGGGAGAGAAGAATGCAGCATAGCTAACCTCCTCAAGAAGATAAATCCCAACTGCTAGAAGTTGTGAAGACCCTGCTGCTGTCACTCTTACTTCTAGCCAGGGAAAGATGACCCCTTTTATCATCCCTGATGCTTATGAAAAGAAGCAAGGGGGGGGGGGGGTGTCCCAGAATTGCAGTTGAAGCCATTTAGCCCAAACTGCTTTAATCTGTGTACTGCAGCAGTAATTAAATTAATCATGGCTTTGCTCCTGGGCTTGTGTGTGGTAACTAGGCAAAGTTTTACCAGCCTACCATCAGGAAGTGGTAGTATGATCTTTTGGTTTTAATATATGTGTATACAGTTTAAATTTCTTGGAGTACATTTGTGTTTTCTGTCTGTCTATCTACCTATTTAATTATCTTATTGACTTTCCAAAACTGCCTTTCAGTCACGCCCCTCACCTATTAGCTAATATCAATGGAGCTCATGTAGCTCTCAAGAAGGGAATCTTGGAAAGCAGGAGAATTTCTGTCTTTATTAGTCCCACTCTCAGTAAAGTACCATGCACTTCTTTGATGCTGTATAATTACAGTATAACCTCATAAATCCGGCATGCTTGGAACTGAACACCTGCCAGAAATCTGAAAATACCAATTTTTTTAAACTGGCTCAGTGGCCGATTGTGGAGCTGGGGCTGGGGGCTGGAGGGGATGGGGAGGGGTAGCGGTGCCTGGTCCCAGAGCAGTGGCCACACATGGAGCAGTGACGCAGGGTGGTGAATGGTGGCAGTAGCCACCGTGTGCAAGCTTCCCATCCATGTCCAGGAGGGCAGTGGGGAGCAGCAGCTGGTCCCAGAGCAGAAGAGGGAAGTGCCAGATTTTTTGATAATTCTGGATTTTTGATATCCAGATTTATGAGTTTATACTGTATTATTCTTTCTAAAAAAATATATGGAGAGATCTGTTGTATAAAAGAAATTTAAGTCCCGAGTTGACTCCAGAACACCTCTACAATTAGAACTTGTTTCATGAACACATACTTAGGGTACATCCCCACATGCCAAAGTGTGCATTTCTAGGGGCACAAAAAGCAGCGGCACACATTTGTGCCACGGCTTTGTGCACCAGGGCATGCCCCTACATGTGCACTCTGGCTCTTGCCAAATTGTCCCGGGTGGGGTACAGGAGGCTGGGCATTATTGCCCGGGTGGGGTACAGGAGGCAGCATTATTGGGTCCTGGGGGTCTCCCAGGGCAGCAACAGTGCCAGTCCAGCCACACAGAACCTGACCAGCAACCAAAAGGTGGCTTTGAACAACCAGGCTCCATTTCTGTTGGCACCCATTGCTGCCAGATGTGCTGTACTACTTTTTGCAGCAATTTTTTTATTGTTACTGGGACATCCCAGTATCAAATTTTGGCACCATGCTATAAATTTGCAATGCAGCACACAACTGCATGTTCACCATGTGTGTTTTGCGGTCCCACAGGCAGATCTGAGATGTCACAAACCGCACATGTGCACTTGTCTGGATGTGCCGTTAGAGTCTAATCCTACAAACACTACACACACTATCTCATTGACTTATCTAAGAAATCTATGCCACAAAGTCTGTTTTTACTCAGAGTACTCACATTCTGACCAGGGCTTACTGTCAACAGCTCCCTTGATTGATGATGAGCAAAGTAAATTCAATATATTTACTTTTTATGTAATGTACTGATTAACAGGTATTTCATTCTGAAATGGCCATAGCTACTATGTATTAATGCTTCTGAGCACATCATCTCTTGATGGTATCATTTGTGAAACTCTTTTATTTTAACCAATAAAAATGAGGTATGTCAACAAGGGATAGAAGGTGGTGGGCCTCTGATAAAAAAAAATCATACAAGCTCTTACTTGGAGAGAAGAAAGGAATGGAAAAATGAAAAAATGGACAGTAAACTCTCCCTTTCCCAGGAGAAGTCTCAAATCACTAGTTTACAAAGTCATGCCCATTTCTGGGTCCACTCTCTAGCATTATGAATCTTGAATTCTTTTCTGCACACAGGTCTAGTTTCAACAAAAGGAGTGGAGCGTGCTGCCAGCCAGGACAGCTATAGTCTAGTAAGAAGGGCAATTTTTTTGAATCTGTGATGTGGATTTGAATCCTTTCAGGCAGAGGAAGGCAATAATCCTGGGTTTCTCATGTCCTGGACAAGTGCTGTTACCATTTTATATCTAAAAAATGGCTACTACCATCTCAAATTCTATTTAAAAGGAAGTGGTAGTGGTAACTGCTTTATGTCTAGCATCTGATCCTGTTTGCTGTGTTATGTGAAAGTCACTGGTGAGACATGCCTAAACCCTCTAGGGGGCTTAGATGAATGCCTAGTATCTAAATCAAGGTAGGTTTAGGTGTGAGCTTAGCATCCAACTCTCAGCCCTATCAAGACTGAGACAGTTCTGAGTCCTGTGCTAAAATGCAATTTTGGACGTGTGAAAATTTAAAGTATAAAAATAATGCACCTATGGAGTTTAGGTACTTCTAGAGATAAGAAGCTAAGCAGGAATTTTCAGGAATGCAGTTCTGGATATAGGGACCTAAATTCCGCTTTAGGCAACAAAGTCCATTTTGAGATTTGGCCCAATGTCATGACTGGAACTCTACAAAATATTTACATTAAACATCAACCCTACCTGAACTACTGAAGTCACAGGTTCAAGGTTCAGTGAGTTCATGAACATCAACCAATGCTAGTGAAAGTTTGGCAAACATGAACTCAGGTTGTTCTCAGTTGCAAATCTGGAAAACATACAGGCCTAGCTTTCCCCACCACATATTTCTTCAAAACAGTAAAATAAAATACATCTACCACCACAACCACTGCCTGATGAAAACTAAAGAAAAGCTTTGCAGGGGAAGGAATGGTTAAGTATGATGTTAGGCACCTTAGGGCATTTATAGATGTGCTCTTGGTGTGGGGAGGGAGGGGAAGGGGTGCTTTAATTATAGCGGCTCTGAAGGCCACTCTAATTAAAGCGCCCAGAGCATCACGTGTATCAGTGTCCTCCCACTGAAAAATGGTGGCAGGTGCCTTTTAACTAAAGTTCATTGAATGAACTTTAGTAAAAGCACCCCCACTGCCATTTTTCAGTGCAGGGTTGTTGATTTGCGGGACTTGGAGTCTATGGGAGCGTGATAATTGCCACTCTCCAGCAGATTTGATTAACTGATTCTGCTCCCATGTGCTATAATTACAGTAGGTCGAAGCAGCCTTGCTGCACATGTATAGAGCGCCCTTAGAACAGTGGTTTTCAACCTTTTTTTATTTGCAGACCCCTAAAAAATTTCTCATGGAGGTGTGGACCCCTTTGAATTGTAAGTGTGGGTATTCACATACTTTTGATTGATCATAGTCATCTTTTGCAGACCCCTGTACATAGTCTGTAGACCCCCAGGCATCCTCAGACCATATGTTGAAAATCACTGCCTTAGAGATTTGAGGTAATTGAATTTGAACTCTTAATAAACCTGCAGAGGTTGGTTCAATTCTATTTTCCATCACCCAAACTTCAGGTTTCTTAATCCCAACACTGTATGGTTCAGTGTCCAGCTTACTGTATCCTAGTATCCAGGGGCATCCCTAGGGGAGGGCTAACCAGTGCAGCTGCCCCAGACCCTACACTTTGGGGTGCCCCGTGGAGCCAGATGCAATCGGAGCAATCCCAGCTGGGTCATGAGAGGCTACAGGGCTGTGGAACGGGGCTTAGGGGGTTGGGGGTGCAGGTGGTGTTTTCCTCAATCCTCCCAGTTTTGAGTCATGGGCTGAGGAGAGAGAGGAGGATCAAGGTACTCAACCAAAGACTATGGCACTGGTGTCATTGTGAAGGCTTCGGCCTCTCTCTTTGGTGAGAGAGGCAGTGGTCTGCTGGGAAGAGACAGCCTCCAACTCACTGCACTGGGGAGGAAGCTTTTCTCAGCCAGAATGGCTGACCTGCTCAACCAGGCTTTAAACTAAGCCCACCGAGGGATGGGGAGGACTACCTCCACAGCAAGTCCACTGGGCAACTTTTGCAAATCCAGCAGGCTAAGGCACTCAAGGGAACCCACCCCTACCCCAGCCCCAGAACGATGTGGGAAGCCGGTGGCTTCCAATGGGACACTTACATGCCTCTATACGAATGCCAGGAGCTTGGGGAATAAACAGGAAGAACTGGTCCTCCTGCTAAACAAGAATGACTACGATCTCATAGGGATAACGGAGACCTGATAGGACTCTACCTATGACTGGGCCACAGGTATAGATGGCTATACCTTGTACAGGAGAGATCGTGTAGCTCTCCTGTACAAGGGGGTGTAGCTCTTTATGTCAAGGAAAGCTACACGTCCCTGCAAGCTGACATTGGCATCCAGGGTGGACGACTGGAGACCCTCTGGGTTAAAATCCATGGTGAACATGGCACAGGGGACACAGTGGTAGAAGTCTACTTCAGACCTAATCAGGATCAAGAGCTCAACCAGAAATTCTCCAAGGAACTGGCTGAGACTGAAAGCTCCTGGTGCATGGTTGTCATGGGAGACTTCAGCTACCCAGACATCTCACGGGAAGAGCACTCGGCCAAATCTGAACAATTGTAAAGCTTCCTCGTGTGTGGATGAGCTCTATCAATTTTTTTACCATCCCCAAGGGACGGCGAGGGTGAGGGAGAATTGTTACCCTACATCAATGTAGACCGTGTGAAGGAACACATTGAGAGGCAGGACACCTTCAAGTCAGCTGGCCCAGACAGTTTACACCCCAGGGTACTTAAGGAGCTAGCAGGTATCATAGCTCAGCCACTGGCACGTATCTTCAAGAACTTGTGGTGCTCAGGTGAAGTGCCCGAAGATTGGAAGAAAGCCAATGTGGTGCCTATCTTCAAGAAAGGGAGGAAAGTAGATCCAGGGAACTACAGGCCTATCAACCTGACCTCTATCCTGGGGAAGATCTTAGAAAAAATTATCAAAGAGACCATTCTTGACAAACTGGCTGATGTCAACATCCTGAGGGATAGCCAGCACAGGTTTGTTGCAGGTAGGTCTTACCTGACCAATCTCATCTCCTTCTATGACCAAGTGACATATCACCTGGACAAGGGAGAAGAGACTGACGGCATATATCTTGACTTTAAAAAAGCCTTCGATATGGTGTCCCATGATCTCTTTATGGAAAAATTGGCCAACTGTGGCCTCAGCAACACCACAGTCCAATGGCTGGGGAATTGGCTCCAAGACTGGACCCAGAGAGTGGTACTAGATGGAAGTAAATCATCATGGTGTGCCGTGACCAGTAGAGTCCCCCGAGGCTCTGTCCTTGAGCCTATACTCTTTAACATCTTTATTAATGATGTAGACATTGGTATCAGAAGCGGACTGGCCAAGTTTGCCGATGACACCAAACTTTGGGGTAAAGCATCCACACCTGAGGATAGGCTGGTGATCCAGGCCAACCTAGACAGGCTCAGAAAATGGGCGGATGAAAACTTCATGGCATTCAACACCAAAAAATGCAAGGTACTCCACCTTGGAAAAAAAAACCCCACAGCATGCTTATAGGCTTAGCAGAGCTACGCTTCCTAGCACCATGACCAAAAGGGACGTGTGGGTCATGATTGACCACAAGATGAATATTAGCCACCAATGTGATGTCACAGCTGGTAAAGTGAGCAAAACTCTGGCTTGCATCCATAGATGCTTCTCAATCAAATCCCAGGATGTCATCTTCCTGCTGTATTCAGCCTTGGTGAGGCCGCAGCTGGAGTACTGCATCCAATTCTGGGCTCCACAATTTAAAAAGGATGTGGAAAAGTTTGAGAGAGTCCACAGGAGAGCCATGTGCATGATCAGAGGGAAGAGAACAGGCCCTACGGTGAGAGGCTGAGAGCCATGGGACTCTTCAGCCTGGAAAATCACAGGCTCAGGGGTGACCTGGTGGCTGCCTATAAGTATATAAGGGGTGTACATCAGGATCTGGGGGAATGCCTATTCACCAGAGCGCCCCAACAGATGATAAGGTCAAATGGTCACAAACTCCTCCAAGACCATTTCAGGCTGGACATCAGGAAAAACTTTACTGTCCAAGCCCCCAAGGCCTGGAATAGACTGCCGCCAGAGGTGGTTCAAGCACCTACTCTGAACTCCTTTAAGAAACATTTGGACATTTATCTTGCTAGGATCCTTTAACCCCAGCTGACTTCCTGCCCCTGGGGTAGGGGGCTGGGCTTGATGATCTTCTGAGGTTCCCTCCAGCCCAAATGTCTATGAAATGTATGAAATCCATGAAAGGTGGAGCAGCCATGGTGACTGCGCTGCTGCTGGTTTCATGTCCAGCCGGCCGCTCGGCACTCCCCTCCTTCCCCGCTGCTCCCAAATCCGCCACTGGCTTCCTCGCATCCAGGGGCAGGGCCCTGCAGAGGCTGATTAGCCCCGGGCGCTGCACCGTGCGCAGGTCGTCTCTGAGTGCCAGTCCCGTCACGCTACTATATACTGTTATTAAGGAAGCAGGGAGAACAGGAAGAAAGAAGAGGAGTTGAACAAAGCAGAAAAGAAAGCACAAGTGAAAGGAGGAAGGGGAGGGCTCTGCTCCTAGCAACCTGTAAATTTTTCACTAGCACAAGCTAGCTTTATATGATATCCTGGCATTTACGCTGATTACTTGCAGGTGTTAAAGCAAAATCCAAAACCCATGATGAAAGCAACTTTACCGAGACTCCTTTACAGTATTAAGCACTTGAGACCAAACTGCACAATGCACAGTACATGAGAAAAATACACCTGTAGCACTCTCACCACATCACATACACTCACCTAGAAGCTGCAACAGAGGATAGGATTAAGGAAAGAGAAAGTGATACCTTAATTTGCTACAGAAAAGGAATGTGTTTGTAATGTACTTGAGTTTTAAATAATCCCAGCAAATGTATAGTAAAGTTAAAGAGAAAGGAAACCTCAGAAATGTTAAATTATGTATGTATGTATTTAATGTTTCACTGAATTATATGTTGTCCAGTGAGGTCTCTCATATATTCATGGCCTCATATAATTATAATGCCATTTGGGATGCTATTATTTGTGAGCTAAAAACAAAAACAGAAAGGAAAAGAGGGGGCAAGTAAGAGCATTTGCCTTTAAAAGTTATATGAAGAGTCCACAAGAATAATGTGACATTGTGACAACCAAAATATACAGAGTAGTTTTCTCTTAAATTGAGAATGAATGACTTACTCTAAGTTGTGGGGGTAGCTATATACCTAGGTACCAAGAATTAAGATCATTTGCATTTAATGCTAATTAAATAGAGCAGGACCAAATAAATGCAATATATATTAGTGAACATTAGAGGGCACTTGGAAAAGGGGTTGGAAAGCATAAGAAGATAGAATCATAGAAAAATAGAAGGAAGGGACTTCAGGAGGTCATCTAGAACAGCTCTTTGCTTAAGGCAGGATCATACAGCTAAGCCATCCTATACAAGTATCTGTCCAACCTGTTCTTAAATAACTTTGCAAATAGCCCTATTTTGCACAGTTATTAGGCACAATGACAGAGACATCAAAAACATGCTAATTTGCCAAAGGTAAAGTAGTGGGGGATCAAGGCACTGGTAGTGCCCCATCACTGCAAGTATAGGAAGAAGCTGTCAAATGAACATGATACAGACATTGCAAGTCTGATTGAATAACAAACCTATTAATCACACCAACTGTTGAGAAAGTAACAATCTTCCTCTTAATTTAACTATTGGCTTTTCTATTACTTACTGGCTCTAGGTTACTTAGAACTAGAACCACACTATACTGCTTTGTTTTAGCTGACGAAGGAATTAGACTAATTTGAAACAGGTGGTGAAAAATCCCTCAGTTCTTTGTTTGCATCTGTTATACTTTTCTTTGTTTGTAATTGGTTCACAAGTTTTTTATATATTAAGTGAAAACAGAGGTCTTTTTAGGAGATACACAAATGAGAGGATAAACATCTGAGAAAGTTTTGAGGCTGTTTTTTGTTTTATCTTCCGTTTGTTTTGCATCTCTTGGAATAAACACTGGATTTTTCTGGTAGTAAACACAGGCTTTAAAACTATTTATCAGGTGACCTGGAACCAGAGAAGAGAGGAGCCATGTTTGGCCTTCTGTAATAGCACATTACAAAGAACTATGGCAAACAAACTAAACTGAGCTGCTTGTGTTATCAGTGTTCTGCCGAGCACTTCTGTAAATTGTCAGTATTCTGAAGGGTTTGGTTGTGTAAGAAATGCTGAAACACAGAACCAAAGGACTTGAGCTAGCCAAAGCTAAATCATTTTCACTTGATTATTCCAAAATGCCATCACTGAGCAACCCAACACTTAATCCATGACGTTCTTGACCCAGGCACTACTTGGGCAATACTATTACATCCTTATCCTCTTGTTAGTCACACCATTTACAACAGCTACTCATAGTCCCATGCTCAGTGATTGTACATCCTGATTGTAGATTAGTCCTAGGACTAATCGATTCAGAGAAGCATGAGAGTTTGTAGACTACTGCCTGCTCTGTCAGATGTTGTGACAAAGCATCTGACAAAGTAGTCTATAGCCTACGAAAGCTCATGCCTCCCGGAATGAATTGGTCTATAAGGTGCCACCATGACCTGCCTTCTGCCTACCTCCAAACTAACATGGCTAACTATCTCTGTATAATCCTAGGAGTCAGTGGAAATTACAGTGTATGTGCTTCAGTAGAATCAATTTTGTTTGTTACTGTAGTGACTTGATTCCTGTTTACAGCAAACCATCCCATTACACGGTGTAAATCAATAAGGTGATAATGTAACCGTTTACTGTACTTACAGACTTGCCTATGACTATGACTAGGATATGTCGTTTCCTAGCATGGAAAGCACTTGCCTTTTATTTCCCCTTGGAGTAGGGCTAACATAACTCTCAGGTACTAGCAAATCCCACTATTCCACAAAATGATAGATTTTTTAAAGATACATCTGGTACATATTTATAGTAAGCAGAATAAGGAATTGTTTTGATTATGCATGTGGATTTGTTCTTTGACGAGAAAAAGTACGTGTTACCACATGCCCATATAAATCCAGTAGTAAAATGTGCCCAGACCAAAGCCTACATGCTGTTACTTGTACATGTACATTACACATTTTAGAGACAGTTCTGGTCTGAAATGTACAGAGATATATTGCCAGGTACAGGGGGAAAATAGTTTTCACCGGTCCAGGAGCCTGTTTATCCAATGTCAGACTAGGGTTGTTCCCTCAAAAGAAAATGTATCCTCTTCCATCCTGCAGTCATTCTGCAGTCATAGGTCAAATATTTAAGCTTAAAAAGAAAACAACAAGAAAAACTAGCTTGCTTGGAAAAGTCTGTCACTCCCCCCCAGTATAGAAACTGGTTTCAAAGAGCCTTGGGTCCTACTTTGTGAAGCAGGAAAATGAGTGGCAGACAGCAGAAGACATCCAAAGGAATGGAGCCTCCACTATACTTCCTTATTCAGGAGGTTGTATGAGGACTTCCCATGGCAGCTCCACAGATGCAGGGTTTTGTTTCTTGGGGATACATTCTGCATCTGAAAGAAACTGTGTATCAGAGGAGTATTTTCAACTATAAACAGCATACTGCCCCTAATACAGTCAGAAGGGGGCTTGTAGAGATTAATAGCAAGAAGTATTCTTAAGGCTTACATCTTTCTTTCTCTATAATGTTCATGTTACTATTGCACTTAGTTTTGTGACATATGTTAGTGTTATATATATTCTATTGGATGCAAACATACAACCATGGGCGACTGGTGCCTCCTGAGTCCAGGAGGCGCGTGCCTCCCTCAGTGGCCAGTCAGCGACCGGGGGGAGTTCCCCCCCTGGCTGATCTTGCCAACCAAGAAGTGCCATCAGTGCTTCTCCTAGCACCCCCACTCCCCGGCCGGTGCTTGCAGGGGAGGCACTGGTGTTCCCACCTGCCCCCCACCACTCCCCCTGCCTGTTGCCTAAGTTGTGAGTACTGGCTGTCAGGTGGTGCACCAGTGCTCTCAGGGGGTGCACATGTACCCCGTGCACCCCCTACATGCTGCCAGTGCACACGACACTTTTACTACAGATTGAAATGGCTTTACTCTGCCATTAAAAGTGGAGTGGGCACACAGCACACAGCCATACACTGGTGCAAGTTTCTCCACCCAGGGTAAAGTTACCCCTCAGAAAATGAGAAATAACTATTCACTAATGTAAATTACATCATTGTATCCAGTGTGTGTCTGCTTCCCTAGTCATCCTTGCATGGTCTTTTGATCAATATAAACTAGCTTCCCAATCATGTCATGGCCAGGCACTATGACAATACCCACTGTGGGCAGCCAGCTTGGAAAAGTTAGCCATGTGTTCCTGTTCCTTACTATGGAGTAAATTTCTAATGGAGTAAAATCCTGTAGTAATTTTATTCAGTGTCTGGAGTAAGATCTTACAGTAATGCTTATTCTAGTTGCTGTGCAGTTTTTTGAAGCTGAATATAAATCAGTGGTTGGCAACTTTTTAAGGGGCTGGATTCATGCAGTTCAGGTCAAAAGTGGGCAGGTGCTAGAATCCAGCTGCTGCTGCTGTTTTCCATATGGGGGCAAGGGGAAAGGGAGTGCTACCAAAGACCGCTGCTGCTGAATGCCACCAAATGCCACCAAAGCCCTATGTCCACAGGCTGAATCAAGCAGCATTGAGATTTATAGATTTTTTTCATAGATTCATAGATTGTAAGGCTGGAAGGGACCTTGGAAGATCATTGGGTCCAGTCCCTTGAACCAAGCAGGAAAGATAACTGGAGGTCAGGTGACATCAGCAAGGTGACTGTCTAGTCTCCTCTTGAAGATTTACAGGGTAGGTGATTGCACCACATCTGGAGGGAGATTATTCCACAGTCTGGAAACCCTGGCTGTAAAGAAGTTTTTCCTAATGTGGAGCCTAAATCCATCTTCCAGGAGCTTGTGACCATTACTCCTGGTTATCCCCTCAGGTGCCCTGGTGAACAGTTTCTCACCGAGCCCCTGATGTACTCCCCTAGTGTAGTGGTAAGCGGCTACCAGGTCCCCTCTCAGCCTTCTTTTCTTCAGGCTGGAGAATCCCAGGTCCTCAGCCTTTCCTCGTATTGCTTGCCATGTAAGACTCTGATCATACGGGTGGCTCTTCTTTGGACTCTCCCAAACTTGTCCATGTCCTTGTTAAAGTGGGGTGCCCAGAACTGGATGCAGTACTCCAGCTGTGGTCTCACCAGTGCTGAGTACAGCAGACGAATCACCTCCTCGGTTTTGCTGGAGATGCATTAATTGATGCATGCCAGAGTATTATTTGCCCTACTGGCTACACCATCGCCCTGCCGGTTCATATTCATACTGTGGTCTATTTTTACCCCCAGGTCCCTTTCATTTGTGGTGCTAGTAAGTTTGGTGCTGCCAAGCCTGTAGGTGTGTTGGGGGTTGCTTGTCCCAAGGTGAAGCACTTAACACTTCTTGACATTGAACTTCATGATATTCCGATCCACCCAACTTTCTAGCCTGTCTAGGTCCGCCTGTAACTGTAGCCTATCTTCAAGCATGACCTCTCTTCCCCATAACTTCATGTCGTCCACAAACTTGGCCAGTGAGCTCTTCACCCCCACATCCAAATTGTTAATAAAGATGTTGAAAAGTACTGAACCAAACATTGACCCCTGTGGGACACCACTGCCTACTTCTCACCAGGATGACACAGATCCATTCACTATGACTCTCTGGGTCCTATCCTGCAGCCAGTTTCTCACCCACCTGACTGTCTCAGAGTTAAGCCTACAATCTTCCAATTTTCTCACCAAGACATCATGGGATATTAGAACAAATGCCTTTTGCAAGTCAAGGTATACAATGTTAACCTGCTCTCTTGAGTCCAGGTGGCAAGTTACCTGGTCATAGAAGGAGATGAGGTTGGTAAGGCAAGACCTGCCTGTGATGAAGCCATGCTGGCCATCATTCCGAATCTTACCTTCTGCAAGCTTATTGCAGATAGGCTCCTTGATGAACTTTTCTAGGATTTTCCCTAGGATGGAAAGTAGGCTGATTGACCTATAGTTACCGGGGTCCTCCCACCTGCCCTTCTTGTGGATGGGGAAAACAAAATTAGCCCTCTTTCAGTCCTCAGGGACTTCTCCAGAGTGCCACAGCTTGTGGAAGAGTTTTGCCAGGGGTTCCTCAATGACTTGAGCCAGCTCCTTCAGCACTCTCGGACGAAGATCATCTGGTCCCACTGACTTGTATATGTCTAATTTCTTTAATTGGTCAGAGATACAGCCAGATACAGGGCCAGATGAGGGCCAGATACAGCCCACAGGCTGTAGACTGCCAATCCCTGGTATAAATCATAGAATCATAAAAAAGTAGGGCTGGAAGGGACCTCCAGAGATCATCTAGTTCAGCCCTCCACCAGAGACAGGATCATCTGAACCAGGGGGAGGAGCTCAATCTCGAGTTCTGTCGAGAATTGACAGAGACCGCACGTGCACAGGACATGGTGATCATGAGCGACTTCAATTATCCAGATATCTCTTGGGAGGAACACTCTGCCAAGTCAGACCAGTTGCGTTGCTTCCTCGAAGAGCTCTTCCTGACTCAGGAGGTGCATGGGCCAGCCAGAGGTATTGCTCTCCTAGACTTGATCTTGGCCAAAGGAGATGATTGGGTGACCAACTTGAACATAGAGGATAACCTGGGTGACAAAGACCACAAAACCATCACATTCACTGTCCATTGCAAGGCAGGCAAATTAGATAGCAGGGTTAAAGTTTTGGACTTCGAAAATGTGAATTTCAACAAGTTCAGGACAATAGTAGGAGAAGTGCTTCGGGACCAGGGACCAAAGGTAAAAGGAGTCTGTGAAGAGTGGTTGTTCTTTAAGGACATGATCCTTGAAGCACAAAAGAAGTCCATTCCCATATGGAGGCTGGGAAGGCCTCTTGGCTAAATAGAAGATTTTCTTCTTGAAAAAGAAGAAAGAGGCATGCAAACAATGGAAGCTTGGGACAGTCCCCAAGCAGGACTATACAACAATGGCCCGTACTTGTAGGGAGCAGGTTAGGAAGGCTAAGGCAGTGACTGAAGTTAAATTAGCAACTGAAATCAAGGACAATAAGAACTCCTTCTTTAGGTATATAGGAAACAGGAGGAAAACAAATGGGGGTACAGGGCCATTGCTCAACAACTTAGGACAGCTAGTTACTGACACGCAGGAGAAAACTGAACTCCTGAATGACTACTTTGCTTGGGTATTTCACAGGACCAAGGGGGAAATAATTCTAGATAGTGTGCAGAATGGGCATGGTGGGAATGACTGCTTTCCTGCTACTGATGTCTAACTGGTGCATGATCAATTTTAAAAAATAACCATGTGTAAGTCAGCAGAACTGCAGTTGGGAGTGCTGAAGAAGCTGGCCGAAGTCATTGTGGAACCCCTGGCAAAACTCTTCCAAAACCCGTGGCGCTCTGGGGAGGTCCCTGAGGACGGGAAGAGGGCCAATGTTGTGCCCATCTTCAAGAAGAGGAGGAAAGAGGATCCAGGAAACTATTGGCCAGTTAGCCTAACTTTTATCCCAGGGAAAATCCTGGAAAACTTCAGTAAGGAATCTATGTGCGATACACTTGCAGAAGGTAGGATTTGACACCGAGCATGGCTTCATCATGGGCAGGCCTTGTTTTACCAATCTCATTTCCTTCTATGACCAGGTGACTTACCACCTGGATAAGAGAGAGCAGGTCAACATTCTGTACCTTGACTTCCAAAAGGCCTTTGATCTGGTATCCCATGATGTTCTCACAGGAAAATTGAAGAATTGCAGGCTTAACTGCTTGACAGTTAAGTGGATAAGAAGCTGGGTGCGGGGTAAGACCCAGAGAGTTCTAATGAATGGATCTGTGTCATCCTGGTGAGAAGTGACCAGTGGTAACCTTCAGGGGTCGGTGCTTGGTCCAGTTCTTTTCAACATCTTTATCAATGATTTGGATGTGGGGATAAAAAGCTCACTGGCCAAGTTTGTGCATGACACCAAGTTATGGGGGAGCACGGTCACACTTGAAGATAGGTTGCAGACACAGGCAGACCTAGACAGGCTGGCAAGTTGGAACCAGATGCAGTTCACCATTGAGAAATGCAAAGTGCTCCATCTGGGGACGAACAATCCCCAACATACTTACAGGCTTGGTGGCACCAAACTAACTAGCACAACATCTGAAAGGGACCTAGGAGTGATAATAGACCATAGTATGAACATGAGCCGTCAGTGCGATACTATAGCCAGCAGGGCAAACAATACTCTGGCATGCATCAATTGATGCATCTCAAGCAAAACCAAGGAAATTATTCTTCCACTTCACTCAGCACTGGTGAGACTGTAGCTGGAGTACTGGATCCAGTTCTGGGTGCTGCACTTCAACAAAGATGTGGTAAAGCTTGAGAGAGTCCAGAGAAGAGCCACCCGTATGATCAGAGACTTGCATGACAAGCCATAGGAGGAAAGGCTGAGGGACCTGGGCCTCTTTAGCCTAAAAAAGAGAAGGCTGAGAGGGGACTTGGTAGCAGCTTACTGCAACATCAGGGGAATATATCAAGGGCTCAACGAACAACTGTTCACCAAGGCACCATTGGGGAAAACGAGGAGTAATGGCCACAAACTGCTGGAGGACCCTTTCAGGCTTAACACAAGGAAAAACTTCTTCACAGTTAGAGTGTCCAGACTGTGGAATAAGCTTCCTCCAGAGGTGGTGCAATCACCTACCCCAGAAATCTTCAAGAAGAGATTGGACGGTCATTTCTCTGGGGTCACCTGACCCCAGCTGTCTTTCCTGCCTAGTGCAGGGGTGATGATCTTGTGAGGTCCCTTCCACCCCTTACAATCTATGAATCTATTAATCCATATCCAAACCATCTTTTACAAATACATTGTCTAACCCATTAGCAAAACTACACAGTCAAACCTGACACAACCACAAGATGCAACATACTAACCTGCCACAGGTAAAGAAGAGGGACCATAGCTGCCAAAGTCTTGCTATGACATTGTTAAAATATATTTGACAGGTCAAAAGAGGGCCATGCACCCACTAAGGAGAAAGGCAAATCACCCCCCCACCCCCACCCCAATTTCTCGAAGCTGTACCAATCTGACTATGGGGTAAATTTCCTTTCAGACCCCAAATACAGTGCTGAGTAAAGAGGTACTACTCCTAAATCATCCCTGTCCAGTGCTTGTCCAATCTCTTCTTCAATGCCTCCAGTAATGGAGATTCCACAACTTCCCTAGGCAGTCTATTCCACTGCCTCACAGTTTTAGCAATTAAGAATTGTTTCCTAATATCCAATCTAAACCTACTTTGCTGCAATTTCAAGCCATTGTTCTGTATCCTTCTCTCTGCAGCAAGAGATAAAAGGTGTTTGGCCTCTTCTTTACGGCTTGCCTTCAAATATCTGAAGACTGCTATCATGTCTTCTCTTAAGCACCATTTCCGCAAACTGAACATGCCTATTTCTTTCAACCTGTCCTTGGATGACTTGCCTCCCAATCCCTTTATCACTTTTGTCACCTGCCTCTGGACCCTCTCTAACTTCTCCATGTCCTTTTTAAAATGTGGAACCCAAAACTGCATACAATACTCTAAAAGAGGCCTAACCAGTTGTTACCTCTCAGCTCTGTGTTCTTGGAGAACCCTGGAAGAGTATGCAGCCTGTCTGACTCACAAAGAACTCTCCCCATCCCCACCTCTGCCTGAACAAGAACTGATTAGAGGAGGGACCTACAAAAGACAAGGAAGATGCAGTGGGAGACGCACCTAAAGCCCTCCAGACAAAGTTGATAGGAGTGAAGCAACTCCCCTGCTCTCGTTTGCATCAGAGATAGAACCGGATGACAACTCATTTAAATGGGCGATGAGACAGGCATGCACCTTCATTAGCATTCAGGGTGGAGAACAGAGATTCCAAGGCAAGGACCACACTGAATTCTGGGATCAGAAAAGCAGGGGAGTGCTGCATGATGGGGAATCCTTGCTCCAAATGCTAATCAACCCACATTTACACACTCAGCTCAGCATTTATCAGACCAATTCTAATCTGGATTTACAAAGGACTCTCCCCCCTCCCCCCAGCTAATCAGAACTAAGCAGAAGTAAAGTTTAATAGGCATCTCAGGCCATACATTCCCTGGTCCCACTATGGGAGGCCTATTAAACTTGATTGACTAAAACGTTGTTGCTGGGTTAGGAAATGCAGAGGCAAGAGACCAAGTCTGAGGGGGTATGGGGGACATTTGAACAATGGTTAAGGGTTCATCACAGCATCCAGCTACTGTGCCTGGAATCCCTCCACGGGTCGTGCTCACAACTCTGCCTGTCTGCCAGCTCCAACAACACATGGGAACCTCGACTGGTTCAAGCTTCGCTGAGTGGCGAGACCCCAACTCTCTCTCTCTCTCTTTCTCTCTCGCTCCCTCTCTCTGACTCCCTCCACTTTCTCACTCCAGGAACCTCTTTCTAAACTGGACTTCTGCTGATCACTCTCTCTCTCTGCCTCCAGGAACCTGACTTTTATTCTGTTACTCCAGGCACAGCTTTCTAAACCTGACTTTTGCTAATCAAACTGAAGTTAGACTTCCACAAAAACCTAATTGAAACTATGTAATATTGTAACTGTTTATTTGTCTCTCTTGTATGGGTGTTATTACTGGTATCATCATAAGTTCATATACCTGACAATAAATAACTTGTATGGTCAAGCTGGTTGCTATACTCTCTCTCTGAACCTCACTTACTCTTTCTTCCCCTTGACCTCCTCATTTGCTCTGCAGCAACGCTTCTTTTACCTACGTTAAAGATCCCTGTAATGCCCAATACTATAGTGGGGTCTGCTCATCAAGGGAGTTACTACTAGGACCATTGTGACAAGAGACTGTGACGCTCTGAGTTTTGAGGCACATGAGGGTGTCAGCTGAAAGTGCTGATCGGACCCAGCCTGCTCAGACATACGCTGTTAGCATATGTGTATGTGCATCTAATTGCATTTATTATTGTCCTGATGAAATAAGGTATGAACTGAGTTCAAGGCACATGAGGGTGTCAGCCTATCAATGCTGAATAGTCCGGCCTGACTCAGATGCCCTCTGTTAACCCATGCGCTTGTGTCTGATTGCATTTTATTGCTGCCCTGATGAACTGAGTTCCAGGCATATGAGGGTGTTAGCCTGTCAATGCTATATAACCTAGCCTGGCTCAGGGGTGTCCTGTTAATCTGTGTGTGTATGTGCATACATGTGTTGAACTGATTCTGTGGTTGGAGGAACCCAGCCCCACTGAAATGGAGTCCCGCAAGATAGCTCCATTGGGGGTGAGGACTTGCAGAAGGGAGAGATATAGCTCCATATAGAAGCACAGGTAACACAAGTAGCACATTGATAGAATTACAGAGACCCCAGAAATGTACCCCTAATAGATGAGCACACCCCAAAGTGACAGGCAAATCTGGTAACACAGTGCCTGAGTAAAGAGATTTTTGAAGCTCTTGTCAAAAATTTAATGCTTCTATCTGTTTAATATAATTTTGGGGGTATAAAGCTGTTACCTTCATGTTATGCCCACAGTGGCAAAGAGAAATATTTCATGGTGTCAGAATATTACTTGCTGGCTTCTGCTGTATTTAGAAGCTATTCTCCCTCTTTCATCCACAGACTTCCAAGCTCTTCCCTCTCTACTTATTCTCTGTGAGGCAAAGTTTGTTTTCCTTCTTGGGCATTCTCTCTCCCTGCCTCAGGTTTGGCTGTGTGTTAGTATAGTATGGTTCATATAATTTTTGCATAGAGATTTTAGATCCCCCAATATTAAAGAGATGATGCAGAAGGCAGGGTAGAGATGCACCTTATAGACTAACTGAATCAGAGATGCAAAAGCTTTTGGCTTTGTGTAGACAAAACAAGAGGCATGTGTGCACAACACTTTAAAGTGGGCTAAATGCTTTTGCACCGCTTTAATGGTGTTGGTGTTTGCACACCTTGGCAGTGTATTGCACATTAATTCCAGCTGCTGTAGGAAATTGGGTGCCGTAATGTGCCTTAAATGATTTGGGGCACAGCAAACTAAAACTTCTTCAAGGAGTTTTAGTTTGCTGCCCCCACAGCTGCGGAGTGAAGCACCAGGCTCCATATAGCTCCATGACTCTGCAGGAAGCCCGTGCAGGCAGCCTGGCAGCAGCCTGGGGAGGCAGGCTCCGCCCAAGAAAAGCAGCGAGCCTGATCTTTTTCTGTCCCCCCCCGAGCCTGCCTGCCTGCCTGAGCTGCACAGGGGCCTGGTACTTCCCTCCGTGGCTGCAGTGCTCCCTGGGACTGCCCAATCCAGGAGCCTGTGGGCAAGTGCCACCTGGGGGGGCACCACTACCACAGAGGGAAACACCAGCCCAGAGACTGCTCTGCCTGTCGGCAGCTCGCGTCCCCTCCCTGCCAGAGAGGCAGGTAAGGCAGCAGGGTGTGTGCATGACATGGGGGTTTAATCAGCCTGATATTGAAGCAGTGTTTTTTAAAACCCACCACTTCAGTTTAAGGCCCCTGTTTCATCTGCACATGCCCTCTCTGAGCAAGAGCTCATTTCATCAGAGACTATGAAAAAGAGTGTTATTTGAATACAAAAGACAGGGAAGGCAGGAAGGGAGCGGGGCATGCTGAAAGAGGCAAACAAGTAATAAACCCATAGGGACATAAAGTTAAAAAAATCTAATCAAGCTAATCCAGGCAATGGGATAAGAATCTGTAAGCCTTGTTTAAACCATACTTAACACAATCCAGTCTGTGGATGATTTTTTGTTCTGCAATTTTGTGTTCAAGTCAGCTTTTAAAGTTCCGTTGTTTAAGAAGAGCTACTGTGACGTCAGCAATGGAAGTCCAGGAAGGCTAAAGTGTTCTGCCACAGGCTTTTGTGTGTTTTTGGACTTGATGTCAGGTTGGTATCCTCTCATTCTTTCACACAGGGATTGCCCCGTTTACCCAGCATAAAGAGATCATATCAGATGAAAGACATTCTCTGTTTTCTGGCAGAGTTTCTACAATAATATTGAAAAATAACAATCTTTTAACTCAGGTGTATCTGTTTAATATAATGAATAAAAATCTTTCTTGGGGGGGCTTAGCATTTTCTGGGTTCAAATTCATTTGCGCTCCAATTAATTATGTTAGCAATGGCAAAGTTAGTAATGGCACTTGGCAGACAAAGCAAGTTATAAGTATTTGAGCAATACAAGGTTAGTTAAGTTAAAAGAGATGTTGTGCAGAGCGTTTCAAATTGAATTTGGATAGTGGCAAGCATCTGTGTGTTTAGAAATCTTCAAGTTTCTGCCTGAAGGGTAAATTGAAGCTTATATAAACAAGAACTTGTGATCTAATGTTTGGGCTTCTACCGACACACACAGACACACACACACATGCACGCAGCTATAGGAGGCTGCAACCAGTATGAAAAAGCGGGAAAAGGTATAGGAAGAGATGTTAGATATCAAAATAATGTTTTTCACTCATGTAATCCAGTCTGGCAAGCCTATTTCCATAGTTCCACCAAGCCAGATCTGTGAAAACAATTATCTGTCATCATAACGTGAATCAAGCTTGCAACTGCTGCGTTTTTGAAAAGCATGACAAAGTTAATTGAAATTTAGGCACTGAATAGTTTGCACTTCCTGAGATAAGGTGTGTTTTCAGGGGAAATTTGTTGCTATGTTGGATCCAGTTAACTGTTCTTAAGTCTCTTGTTAAAGGATTTGTGTTATTTCTGTGGGTGGATCATAGTCTCATCCAATTATGACTACAACAGAGCCAAAATTTGTGTCATCTGCTTTACTAGCCCATACTGGTTTGCACATTCCTTTCACTTCACAAAAAGTTAAAAAAAAAAAAGCAAAAAAGAAAACCCTCCCAAGCGATTAAAAGCAAGTACTTTGGAAGTATCCAATTTTATTGAAAATTGCATTTCACTCCAAAAATATCATTTTGGGAACTTAGTGGTATATTATTTTAGCATTTGCAATAAAGCTGTTTGAAATTTGGCATAAACTGTTAGTTCCCAGCCCAGAAGCTGAATACTGTTATATTATCTTGAATGTTTACCATCAAAGTCATTTGAGTTGCACTGCAGCACATATTAGTTTTATCTGGTTTTGCACACACTTTACTTTTGGAGGTTTTTTTTTCATTTAGCACCATACATCAACAATTGAGATGCTGAAGATACTGTGTAATGCTGATAGGAAAAGGAAAGAAAAACAGAACATTCTGAGTCCCAGGTGCATGTTATCAGACTTGCCCTTCTTTCACCTGGTTTTGTGCAGGTATTTTTTGTTGTTGAATTTATTGTGTTCTAATGTTTTTGAGTTTTTTCTAATGTAGACTGTTAAACGCTCAGTTTTTCTGCAAAATGAAATGCCAGAAGTTCTCACTTAGAGTCAGTTGAAAAGTTTTGTTTGGATTTGGACCTTTTCCTTTTTGAAAATTCTTTATACGATCCAAGTCCATCTCAAAACAAAAATAGAAACTAAAAATAGTTTTTTTCACTTTTTTTTCCAAAATTGTTTTGCTAAACAAATTCAGGATCATCAAAATGGCATTCTACAATGGGAAATCATGCTGACAGATATTTTTGAACTAATGCCACATCCTGATTTCA
>NW_005841877.1:2997920-3021263 GCF_000455745.1 Alligator sinensis
GTGAAGGGTCCTCAGCAATACCTGGGTTCAAACCCTTGGTAGGAAGAAATTGAGGCCTAACAGGACACTTCTAACATTTCTCCTTTACAAAGATATCAAAGAGCCAGTGACCAAAAAAATCTCTGTTACCAGTTTCCAACAGTAGAAACAATGACTCTTTGAATCTAACTCCATGGACACCTCAGAAACACTAAAGTATAGCATGGGGCTGTGAATATTTAAGAGTTCCCTGAACACAGTACTTAGGAAATTCCAGGAAATGCTGAAACCTCTGGGGCCACCATGGGCATTACCATAACTAACACAGGATGCCAGGAGGTAATTAGGAGAGTGGGCCCCTCCAGCCTTAAGAACAGTCCAGGATTGGAAGGGGACAAAACTGACTTTAAAGCACTAATGCCCACCTCTGTCTTGCACCTCTGAGAGGCACAGCACAAAATCTCATTCTCAATCACTCTGATGTGCCCAATATGTAGTCCCCAACCTAATTCCCAGGAAAGTCAGTGGAAAGATTCCCACAGACATTAGTAGGAGTTGGATTATGCCATTAGGTTTTAGGATATCCAGAGCAATGGAAAGGACCTGTCTTTTTTTTTTTTTCCCCCCAAACTAAACCATAGAAGAACCACAGGTCCTGAATCTAGTCAAATTAGCTGGATTAGTATGTTGATTCATAAGGTACCGTCCACAGCCCATTGTCAGAGCAAAATTGTAAAATTTTACCCCAGCAGAGGCAAAGAAACAAACCTGGCATGTGAGGGTGAGTACACTCAGAGATGGGGCTGGGTGCAGCTAGTATCAAACACAATATTCTGATTATTCCATGCCCATTATAGTCACAGTGGAATTTCCCAGCATAGACCACTACTGAAACTTATAATGCGCTGAAATATATATATATATATATTGTTCCTTCAGTTAGGGGGTACATTAGGTGTATGCAGCAACATCAGGCTTCCATGCAACTTCCCTATTTTATCATATCTACTTTTACAATCTCCAAACTGTTGCATTTTTAATATTTAGTCACATACATTATTTAAGCCTTACATTTCTTCCGATTTGGCCTGCAGCCATGCCCCTGCAGGCAATGAGCTCATCAGATCTCACAAAGTAAAGCAAGGTTAGTTTAGGTCAGTGTGTGCATGAAACACCTTCAAGGAAAAACAGGGTGCTACAGAAAGTGCTATGGGTGATTCAGTAGATGGCACTCTTACCTTTTGAGTCAGTATTGAACCAGTACCCACCATGGTATAAGGAGGAACTCTTCTGTTGTAGATAATGGGGTGATGATGTATCTGTGATGGTCCAGGATAAATGCCAGAGGCAAGGATTTTTATGGATGATCACATTTTTGTGGATGATCACTCACAAAAAGCCTTGCCTCTGTTATAGATATTGATTTGTGGGTGAAATATAAAACCTAGGGTCAACCATCGCACAGAGTTTTCTTGAGAGAGAAGAGATTGTTAGCAAAAAGTTAGTGTAATTTTCAGCTTGGTGGCCCAGATGTTTTCTCAGCTTCTATGCTGGCTTGCAACTACACTAATTTATGTGTAGACACACAGTGTTGGAAGGCTGCTGTGGCACTACATAGCTATATTTTTACCATGCCAACAGAGCCCACAAGCAGCAGCACCATTGAAACTATGGTTATGACCAAACAGCCAAGAGACGTGCTAATTCAGAACATACCCACGCCCACTTTTCCTGGTGGAAATAAAAGCTCCCCCTCCTCCCTTGCAGCAGAAGGTCTGAAGGATGGTTACAGAAGATACACTCCCTTCTGTCCTGTGCAGGGACAGTTCGCCTTTGTGAGATAGCAAAGTCAGGTCCAAATAAGTGAAATCTAAATATCTATGATTTCCCCTGTTGTTTCAGCTGAATGACTTTCTGCTGCATGGTGCTGCCATGCCATCTTCAACAGCAAAGTTTTAAAGCTTTCTCAGCACTAGCCACAGTTTAGGTAGAAAAGTGCTGTGTAACCAGCAGCTGTTACTATTCTCTTTCCATTTAAAAACCTCTTGGCCCAATAGTTATCATCTTTTTCAGTGTGTAGATTGCTTGGTAAGAGAAAGACACTAATCTCCCTTGTCCAGATTCCCTTCAACCCTGCATGGCTCCCAATACATTAAATTCTGTAGACCACCAGGGAGGGCTCTGTAAACCACTGGTGGTCCATAGACCACAGTCAGAGAGCTGCTGTATTGGGCTACTGTTAAAGGAAAGGAAATTAAACACAGAAAGCTGTTAAAGTGACATTGCATGCGAGTCCTGGCTCCAGATTGAGTAATACTTGCGTTATAATGCACTTGTCTTGTCCCCCTGGCTGAAAGACCCTGACCTTTGAATTCTGGTTATCCTATCTTTTAGTAATAAATATCATGTTCCATTAATATGGAAGTAAAACAAAGGGTAATTCTTTGTCTGAGAAACAATGAAGTGTGAGAAACAGAAATATAATAAGATGTGTATGACTGAGTGCACTACTTGTGTTTCGGCTACTGACATGCACTGAATCCTTTTAATTTACAGTGAAGCTCATTTGAACAAACTTTGCCAAAACACACTTCCTTTTCACATTCTCCATTTCCAAAGTACACCCAAATGCAGCTAGCCACAGACTCTGCCTGCTTGTTCAGTTAAAATCAGGTTTCATCACACAGGCTCTGAGATAACACCACTGTCTGCTGCTAGAAAAGTGCCGTGGTACCTTTGTGAATATACAGTCCATAGCAATCAAATTATGTGCAGCTGCATATGTGACATTTTATTCAAATTATTTATTGAGCAAACTTGCATGGTGGAAGATAATTTTCATATATTTATGAAGCTGATCTTAAAAACTCTGTAGAGCTAGTGCTGGAGAAAGGTGTTGCCAAGCAATAGCCTCTCATAGCCACTGGCCATGGCACACCTTCATAAAACAGCCTCTTGACATTAATCTATGGCTACCATGTGGTTATATATTGTATTTTCTCCTCACAGGAGTGGCAAACAGTTTTGCAACCAAGACCTTCACAGCTACTACATAAACTTTGTCTAGCTGACACGGAACTCAGTCACTAATAGATTTTCTATGATCACTGGCTCGTAAATGGTAACATGACACATTTTGCCAGCAGGTGACACAACCCTTTGTGATACAGAAATAGAGGGACTCCCCCTCCCCAGGCTAACCCTGGCTGGGGGCTGGGGTCTCGGAGGGGCTTTAGATCTCCCCTTCCCCTGCTCAGTGGGAGGTACTGGCAAAGACCTGACACAATCATCACATATATGTGCTGGAGATGGAACTAAGAGAACAGGAGAGGGACTGTTTGGGCTGGTGTGACTAGAGAAAGCAGAGAACTACATTTACATAATAAAATGGCAGGAGACCAGCAGACTCCACCCCCTCCCCCTCTGGCACAGACTGAGGCAGGCAAGCAGTTGATAAGGGGAGGGGAATGGGGCGTGATTCCCATCAGCTCCCCCAGGCCAAGGGGGAGGGGGAAGAGGCTGGGGAATCGGGGCTGGAGGGACTGGTCCCCTGCCACCTGTGAACCCTGGGATCTCCACTCCGACACCTGCTGATTCCCCAAGAAGGACTTTCTGAATACCTGGCTGCAACAAGACACTCTGCCCTCAGGATTATGTAAGACTTATGCAAGGCTTTCTCTTGTCTTTTTGGTTTATTACATTCCATTTTAATGAGACTAAGTTGTCTGTGCTCTCACTGTCTTTTGCTGGGCTGTCTTAGCTTAGGCAAAGATTTTTTTAGTTGTTCTGGGTTGTGTGCTTGAGATTGCAAATTGTTGTGTTCAGTACATGCTCACTTCAGAGAAAGTACTATTCTCGTTCAAGCTTTTATGAATTCAATGCTTTTTCCCCATCCACCCCCTCCTCAGCCTGGCAGCCTTGCATGGGGATCGGGGTGCAGGGAAAGAAGAAGAGGGCTGGGGTCCCCTGTGGGCCAGGTAAAGGATTTAAACTCCCACCCTCGAACAGGCTAGCCCGGGGCTGGGGCCTGGCCATGTATCCTTCATTGGAGCAGGGAGGGGGGAAATGCCTTGGAGTGGCTGGCAGGCTGGGAAACCTGCTTTAGTACCGCCTAACTTGTGGCCTGAGTCACTGCAGGCATCTGGCTGCACTTCCTGAATCAAAAGTGAATGTCTGTTTACTTGCTTCTCAGTTTAATCTCTGCAGCTTCGACTAACCTGCAAAGACTGAATCAATTCAGCCTTGGGCTTTTTGATTGTCTATACTTACCCTAGAAGCAGAAATTTAGTGGCTGGCTGAAGACCCGATTTGATGTTTGCTCTAAAAATCAAACATGACCCAGACTTGGATTTGCCATACAGGGGAATTTTCCCATCTCTCTCTGAGGTGCTGTTGTGTAACTGCCCAGTTACTTTATTTTTTGAAAACCAAATCAGAATGATACTTGTCTGTCACCTTAGACCTACACAAAAATAGGAAGTTCTCAGGCAGAGAAGTCTGGAGGATCTCAAATGCCTGATACCCTACAGTACTGGGTATCCTGGGAAAAATCTCTGTCTGTATTTTAGCAGAAACACAGGCCTGTATAACATGGCTAACTAAAATTTCGGGTATCATGTGAGATGCATGATAGTGGGCAAGTGCTGCTCCACTATGGACTGAGCCCTCACTTAGAAGCTACTGACTTAACTTGCATTATTAATCTGTAAGAGGTTGAATAGTTAAATTTGGTTCCATTTATATATAAAAGAAAAGATAAAGTTATAGGAAACTGCAACAGAACACAAGTCAGCAACCCTAACAAAGTTAAAGAGAAAAAAAGTGACATAAGCAAGGGTCTAACCCACAACCTTCTTAAAGTATTGACCCTTCGGTGACTTGGCTATAGTCCATAGCTCATACCTTCCAGCACTATGTACCTTCCACTAATAAAAATATCTGGGTGGTGGTGTGAAAGCATAGGTAGAGTTCAGGGAGTGAAAGGATGGCCAGAAATGTACTGGCCAGGTCTCCATAGTACTAACTATGTATATACCTGGCTGACTGTCTGAGCTTAGATGGCAGTTTGACTTTGTCAGTCAATAGCATAATAAATGGGCAGATGTTACATCCCACAGTAGCTGGTTTGTACAGCCTGGCAAAGAAAAAGATCCATAAAGTTGGTGGAATTGAAGCCATCTCTACATGTGCAGGTAAAGGTACAATGGGATCTAATGTGTGATTCACACAGTCATGCCTCCTGCCATGCCACACATACATGGGAAGAGGTACAACTGTGGGATCACACGCTAGATCCCATCACACCTTATTGCTGGTGCAGGGGGAGCCCAATGCCAGGGTTCCCTTGCACTGGCAAGAAGCAAGCTCTTATGGCTGTGAGTCGCTCACCACCACGTCCCCTGGGGGTTTCAGACACCCTCAGGGAGGGGTGATCACTGCCTTGGTGATCTCCCTGCCCCAGGGATTCCACACACTCTCAGGGCAGAGTGATTGCTGCAATGGTGATCACCCCACCCTGGTGGTTTCACACCCCAAGGGATTTACTCACCCCTAGGGCTGGGAGATTATAGCCCCACCTTATGACTGCTGGGGCCCAGCTGGGTCTCAGCACTGGAAGACACACTGCAGAGTCCACAGGTGCTGGGGCTGAGAGGGTGCTTATACATGTGCAGCGAGGCTGCTCCGACACGCTGTAATTACAGCTCCAGCAGACTCCAGCATCCCATGTATCAGCATCCCTGCACTGAAAAATGTCAGCAGAAGCACATTAACAAAAGCTTGTTCAACAAGCTTTAGTTAAAGTGCCCCCACCTCCATTTTTTAGTGTAGGGCCACCGATATATGTGATGTTCCTGGTGCTTTAATTAGAGCAGCTTTTAGAGCCACTCTGATTAAAGTGCCTCCCTCCCACCCCTCCACCACCACTCCCGGAGCATGTCTATAAATGCCCAGAGTCCCCAGCAGTTGCAGTATTCACAGCCTGGGCTGGCTAAGGTGCACCCCTGTGCCTGACAGCTGACACAGGAGCTGCCTCCCAGGTATCCCAGCCACCAGAGAGAACCTGCTACATGGGCAAATTAAACCTCAACAGCAACCAGCTGTAAATTTAGTGTACAATTTCAAGGTCTAACTTTATAGCCTGTTGGAGCTTTTTATCAAATAATACTTACTTTGCTCGTGTAGTTGGTCTCCAGGTAACTGCACAATTAACCAGTTAACTGCTCAATACCTGTAACATGTAGAGGGGGCCTGAGAGAAGTATACTTTCAGACACTGTAGAAGCCACTCCCTTCCAGGGACCAGTAACAGGGCACAATCCTAAGTAATATTCTGAATGCCCACCTAAAATCTATCAAAGACAAAACTACCCAATTACCGGTGGGGGCACATTTCTCACAAGACAACCACTCTCTCTCCAATCTCTCAGTTCTAATCCTCAAAGGGAATTTACAAAATGCCTTTCATAGATGAGCCTCTGAACTTCTCTTCGTAAATCTACTGGATACAAAAAATCACGGGCTAAATATAGACATTGGATTTATGGCACATTATAATCTGATAACCCTAGGTAACCTCTCTACATTTTACAAGCTACATTTTATCACTGGTCAACATTCCCTTCTTTTGTTTCCCCCCACTCCCCACCTACCTGTCTCACACCTATTAACTCCCATTCCCTCTGATCTTCCATGCATTTGCATTTTCACAGACCTGCTTTTTGCATATTGTCTTAACCTTCTATTCCACCCAGGAGAGCACACAACACCAGCAGACTCTCCCTGTGCCCGAAGAAGGATGTTTGTGCCCAAAAGCTTGTAAAGAACAATTTTTCCAACTACTGAGTTGGTCAAATAAAAGATACCACATTTACCCAAAGAGCCTTGTTTGCCTATGTTCTTCGACCAACATGGCTAGAACCAACACCCCCAGAACATATATGTAGGCACTTATAGCAGCTCTATCACCAGTGTTTCAGACTCTTCATAGTATATAGGTGCTACTGACAACAGTAGAAGCAAAAAAGTCTTAACTATTCAAAATGTGCTGCAGTACAATAGTCTGTTGTTATACCCCACAGTTTAGTTAACTGAAAACAAGGCATTATAGCATATTACTTTCCTCACCTTATTTTTTTTGCACCTATTTATATGGCTCAGTGTACTCATTGCACTTGGTGCCTTTTGATGATTCATTATAATATATTCAACACATGTTAACACATGGACTGAAATCAATGTGTATCTGTAGTACAATGTGAGTAGCCATGGATCTATGCCCAAAAGGCTGTTGACAGTGACAGAATAACAAATATAGTCAATATTGTATAATGTGAAAAAAAAGCCAACTGAAAAATCCTGTTCCACCAAAAACACAGTGCTGCAGCAGTTCTGATAATGTAAGTCCCAGTTCCACAAAGCATTTAAGTACATACTTCTCTTTAGGAATGTAAGTAGCTTTATTACGTAAAGTTAAGCACAGGCTTTTGTGCTTTGCTGAAACAGAGCTATGTGTGGATGTAGGAGTGTATGGGAATTTCTGTATGGCAGTTCTATTGCTAGTATTAAATTGTTGCAGATTATTGCAATATTCACCGAAATGTCATTATTCATAATTAGATACCACAAGTAACCTACACAATAGATCAGTTTAGATAGATCATATATCTATAGGATTTGGTCTATTTTGCTGAAATAAATATTATTAATCTAGAACAGTGATTTTCAACCGGGGTGCCATAGCACCCTTGGGTGCCTGGAGAACCTTTCAAGAATGCTGCAGGGTGCCACACATTGTTAGCACTCTTGGGTGTGCAAACATGATTCACAACATAAACTCAGACATATCAAATAGGAATCCATTGTACTAAAACATTCTGGCCTGCAGCGGTCTGAGTACTTTGCAACAGAAAAATTGCGGGGCGGGGTTCTGTAGTCAAAAAAAGAGTGAAAACTAAAAGCTGGCATTTTCTAAGGGGCATGAGAGGGTGACTTGGGTATAACAAGGGGCACCTGGAGCCAAAAAAAGGTTGGGAACCACTGCTCTAGAAGAATGTATGATGTCACCCATTTACAAAAAATAATGTCTGTTGTAATCCTAAAGCGTGAGTTGTGAGTTCGTTATCAGTCCTGTCTACATTCTTACCTTTAAGAATTCATATTAATTTTAATATACATAAATAGGTACTGTGCTATTTATGTCCCAGACAGATAAAATAAAAACTGTTTTTCATTTAAATTGTTTTGCTTTTCAGTCAGCTTGCCTTAGTCTAAGCAACAGAAGACCCTTGACTTCATTTGTATTTCAAAGCCTTGGCACTATTTGACATCTGTTTTGCTGGAAGTTTAAACTACTTTGCTGACGTTGTGACTTTATAGAAATGTTTAAAGACATTTCAATAAAGTGCAATTTCTTCAAGACAGGTACTATCATGTCAGTTAGAAGTAATCGTAGCCATGCCTGCCTACATGTTTCTAATGCCATTTGATAGGTGTCATTGACTTTTATGAAAAATCTTTGAGGCACTTCCTTTTAGACTGTGTTTGGAATTACTGTACATATCTCTTTCCTGGCCTCTGGCTGAATCTTGTGATGTAAATAGGTTCATATGGCTGGCATAGGGAAGGATAAGGTGTGTATTACGAGAACCAATACATCAAAGGGAGTATGCATGGTTTCAACCAAAATTAAGAACAGGAGAGCCCTATATAGACACTCCTGTGTTTTGATTTTTCTTTCTTTCTTTCTTAGCTTTAGATCAAGAAGGTCTAGAGGAAAACTTTCTAAAGAAATAGTTTAAGTAGTTTAACAAAAGTTAGTGTTATCTTCTCCAAAGTTAAGAAAAATCTCCTGTAATAAGGGCATAATAGTTCAGCCAGTAATACTGAAACGTGAGGACCATTCAATTATATGCAAATCCACTTATATTGAAGGTGCCTGAATAATCTGAATGGTGAGCCAAGAGACAATATAAATGTTGATACTGGTTATTAACAACCAGAGTATTTTAAATATAGTGGGATGTCCAAAAGAAAATTGGCCATCAAAATGGTTTTAAAAGCACTAAGGGTGCTGATGGACGTGGGGAAAAAAATTCAAAATGTGCTTTACCAGAAGAAGCAGCGCATTCGTTCGACTCAGCTCTGCAGCGTCTCTATAGATTAGGCACTTCACTGGGGCTTTTTGGCACTTTTATCTGAAGCTGATTCAATTAGCTATTAGAAAAAAGTGCCAAACAATCCCTGCTGAAACACCTGATCTATACAGACATTAAGAAAGCCAGGTCCAACTAACGCAATGCCTCTTCTGGGCATGTGCTGGGCTCAGTGCAGGGGCGAACAGAGTTTAAAGTAAAGCACCATTTTCGTCGGGTCTTTTACATTTCTAAGCAGCCTAAGAAGGTATATTCTAGTTAAATATCACCTTTGCTCAAATGTAATATGCTGTTTAAGAAATTCTGTATTCATTGATGTCACATTTCTATTTAGTATAAAAATTTTAAATGTTTTTGTAACATGCTTGCATATCTATAGGATGTAGACCCTGTGGCTTGTGAATAGCTGGTAAATATCAGGTCTCTGGGTTAGATTGTGAAGGGTGGGACATAGTTATGCTGCTCCAGGAGCAACTACATTTTCACTCAGTAACAAGGCCTGAGAACTATCAGCTCATACTTAGAGTGACACTTCTGGAGTCATGTGACTACATCAGCATCTCCAGTTTTTATTCAAAATCGATTTTTAGTTCACAAAATGCTCCTCATAATAGCTTGGAGAGCACGGCCCAATGCCATGTCTGATAACCTGAAATAAAGGTTGGACAGGTGTCAGCTGTCCCAAGCATCTCATTGGGATGTTATATCCAACAATCAATATTCTGAGAGAGCCCTCTAGCACCAGCCCAACAGAGCACTCTGCATGATGCAGGAGGCAGAGTACACCAAAACGCATATTCAACCAACATGAAACAATACAACATCCTTCAATGCTATTCCATGGTGCTCCACGTTCATAACCCCCTGGTGGCGGTGGCAGAGTTCTGTGCCCTGGGCTTCCCCCAGAACATCGAGACCCTAGATGGGACCTACATCCCTGTCATCTGCCTGCCTCATGACAACCACCCCTACTATAGCCAGAGGGGCTTTCACTAGGTTGTGCTCCAGGCCATTGTTGACCACCGCAGCACCTTCACAAACATGAGTGCCAGCTGGGCGGGCAGTGCCCACGATGCCTACATGTTCTGCAATACTGCCCTGACAACCATGGTACAGAGCAGCCACTTCGCACCAGGGGTGCCGGATCTGCAGCTGGGCACCATCATGCCTCATTGGGGACCCCGCCTACCTGCTCCTGCCCTGGCTCATGCAGCCCTACACACGCCAGCTGGATCCCCACCAGATCCACTTCAACCAGTGCCTGGGCCAAACCTGCTCCCTGGTGGAGTGCACCTTCAGCTGCCTCAAGGGACCTGGCACACCCTCACCACCTGCCTTGAGTTCGCCAAGAACAACCTCCCCCGGGTCATCATCACAGTGTGCATGCTGCATAACAGCTGCAAGGCCTGGGGGGAAGTCTTCCACAAGGGCTGGGTGGAGGGGGTGTAGTGGGTGGAGGATGCCTGGCAGCAGGAAAACCACCAAGGCCCTGAGCGAGCCACACACTTGCCCCCAGGGGCCAGGGCACTGGCCATGAGAGGCACTGGCCGACTAGCTCCACCCTGCACTCCCTCCTGTAGCCTGCCTGGGCAGCCACATGTGGACCCCCACACCCCTCCCCAGCCACCATGCTTACTGCAAATACATCTCAGAAGGACAACTGTTGTCGGGGAGGGAGGGAGGAGGGGGGGTCTGTTTGAGTTGAGGGGAATAAAAACTGAGCCCCTCCACCACCCACCCAACCCACCAGCAATAAAACACTCTTGCCTGTGCAAATTATTTACAATGTGATTTGTGTGCTGTCCCAGGGTTGTGGGGCCATGGGGCGGGAGTGCCTAGGGGCCAGAGCCTGGGGGCAGGTGGCCAGCACCCCAGCCTCTGGCTGTTCCCCTGCAGGTGCACATGCCACAGTGAGCCCAGCAGGTGGGGGGGCTCGCCTAGGGGCAACAGCTGTCACCTGGCATGGGGGGTTTCCCTCAGACACCCAGTGTCCAGGGTCAGCAAGGCCAGCATGCAGTCCTGGCCCTGCTGCAGGCAGCTATGGCTCCATGCCTGCATGGAGGTGGGGCAAGCAGCAGGGCTGGACCCAAGCAAGGGGATCAGTGGCACTGGACCTGGGGTGAGGACCAGGCCAGGGACTCCTGGCTGCTGGAGGTGAAGCAGGATCTCCTCCCAGGCCCAGCTAGGGTCTTGCTGCTGGGTGGTGGGTGGGCAAGGCAGTGGGGCAGCACAAAGTCAATCGCCAGGGCCAAAATGGTGTCCAGCACCTGGTGGTCATCATCAGTGTCCTGCGCTACCCTGTCCAGGACTGCAGTCTGCTCCCACAGTGCCTCCACCCACTCGCCCAGCACCTTCTGTCTGCCCAGTCCTGCATGTCCTTGCAGGCCACATGCTCTGCCCGCCAAGCCCATTAGTCCATCAGACAGTGCTCTGATGCCCTCACCAGCTGCTCCAGGAGGACAGTGATGTCCTGGGCCCACCTCTGGCAGAGCCAGTGCACCCACAGGGCTCTTGCTGTGGGTGGTGGTGACCCTGATGAAGTTCAACATCAAGAAATATAAAATACTCCACCTTGGGTTGAGCAACCCCCAACACTCCTACAGGCTAGACAGCACTAAACTGACTAGCACCACAAATGAAAGGGACCTAGGTAATAACAGACCGCAGTATGAATACGAGCCGACAGTGTGATGCTGTAGCCAGTAGGGCAAATAATACTCTGGCATGCATCAATCAATGCATCTACAGCAAAACCAAGGAAGTGATTCTTCCACTCTACTCAGCACTGGTGAGACCACAGCTGGAGTACTGCATCCAGTTCTGGGCACCACACTTTAACAAGGAAGTGGACATGCTTGAGAGAGTCCAAAGAAGAGCCATGCATATGATCAGAGTCTTAAAAGGCAATCCATACAAGGAAAGGCTGAGGGATCTGGGATTCTTCAGCCTGAGGAAAAGAAGGCTGAGAGGGGACCTGGTGCACTAGGGGAGTACATCAAGGGCTCGGTGAGAAACTGTTCACCAGGGCACCTGAGGGGATAACCAGGAGTAATGGCTACAAACTCCTGGAAGACTGATTCAGGCTCAACATTAGGAAAAATTTCTTCACAGTCAGGGTGTCCAGACTGTGGAATAAGCCCCCTCCAGATGTGGTGCAATCACCTACCTTGGAAATCTTCAAAAGGGGACTAAACAGTCACCTTACTGGGGTCACCTGACCCCCAGTTATCTTTCCTGCTTGGTTCAGGGCGCTGGACCTGATGATCTTCCAAGGTCCCTTCCAGCTGTACACTCTATGAATCTATGAATCTATGGACGAGGGAGTGAAAAGTGCAATGATTAAGTTTGCGGACTATACCAAGGTGTGAGGACAAGCGGGCACTTCAGAGGACAGGTCAAGGATGCAGGAAGACCTTGATAGGCTGGTCCTATGGGTTGAACAAAACCATATGAGGTTCAACAGAGACAAATGCCGGGTCCTTCATCTGGGTAGAACCCTCACCATATCTATATGATGGGTGGTGGTCCATTGGCTGGCACTGCACCTAAAAGGGACCTAGGGGTGTCAATTGACCAAAGGATGAATATGAGCCACCAGTGTGACAAAGTCACCAACAGCACAAATAGAACTCTGGTGTGCATCAGCCAATGTGTCACCAACAGATCCAGAGAGGTGCTCCTCCCCCTCTATTCAGCATTGGTGAGGCCACAGCTGGAGTACTGCACCCAGTTCTGGGCACCACAATTCAAGAATGATGTGGAAAAGCTTGAAAGAGTGAAGAGAAGGGCCCTGCTCATGATCAGGGGCCTGGGGGACAGGCCCTATAAGGAGAGACTTCGGGATCTGGGACCATTCAGCCTGAGCAAAAGAAGGCTGAGAGGCAACTTGATAGCCACCTACAAACATGTCAAGGGAGAACACCAGGACCTAGGTGAACATCTTTTCAGAAAAGCCCCCCACCCCCACCCCTGGAAGATATAGACCTATGGACACAAGCTAGTCGAGGAAAATTTTTGGCTGGACATAAGGAAAAACTTATTTTCTGTACGGGTAACTAGAATCTGGAACACACTTCCAGCAGAGGTGGTGCAGTCGCCATCTCCAGTAGTCTTTAAGAGGAGGCAAGACAAATACCTCATTGAGCTCTTTTGAGTCCAATTACCTCCTGCCCATGGCAGGGGACCAGACTTGATGATCTTATAGGTCCCTTTTGGTCCTTCTTTCTATGATTCTATGACCCTGTGTCCCTGCTGCCAAGTGTGGCCTCTCCCCCACATCCATTAATAAGATGCTCTGTACCAGAGGCCATGCACTGCCCAGCCTCAGATCTGGGGTCAGGCATGCATGGGTGCTCAGGGACCATGGTAAGTCAGGCGGGCAGGCCTGGGTCCAGGCGGGCACTAGCCAAGCCTCCCATCCCCACACACTCCCCTGGGGCTGGCAGGCTGCTGGGTGCTGGCCACAAGCAGCCTGACTCCTTGACCAGCTCCCAGGGCAGGACAGGCAAGGCTCCTGGAAGCACCTGCTGCTATGGCTCCAGACCCTGCTGCCCCACTTCTGCTCCTGGAGGCCCACCACTCTCCTGCACTGCTGTCCAGCCCATGGTGGCTTGGCTTGGGGGTCATGGAACTCCCAGATGACTGGGATGTGGAGCTGACAGCACTACTGCCCTCCCCACAGGGGGCCTTTCTGGGGACGTGCCCAGGGGCCAGGCCCCCCTCCCCACACTGGCACTGTGCCCTGAGCATGCCCCTGCTGCACATGTTGTGGGCGCTGCACAAGGAGCTGTTTGTGCTGATTGGGGGGTGCCTGACCCACTACACCCTGCTGCCGCTGCTATGCTGCCCTGGGCGCATCTGCACAACTGATCTTCAGTGGCATGGGGGGAAAGCCCAGGCTGCCTTGTAACCTCCACCACTACTTGGAGGGCTACCTGTGGCTGTACCACATGTCCCTGCCTCCCACAGCTGAGAAGGATATCACCGCTCACTTTAACATGGTCCCTAATGTGTGAGAGGCCCGTGCCCACCTAACTGTGGGGGTATAGGCTATTCAATAAAGTTTTGCACTGACTCCTACCTTCCTGTGTGCTGTGGTAGGGGGAACCAGGAGGCCAGGGGAGTGTAGGCGGGGCGGACTGGGTGGGGAGGGGGGGGCAGGGCCTGGGGCAGGGGCCAGGGCTGGGGTAGGGAGGGCACACCCCCAGTGCAGGGCTTACCACGGGGATGGGGATGGTGTGGCTAGCAGCCTGCATGGTCCCACCTGGTGGCGACGGTGTGCAGTTCCAGGCTGTCTCCTCAGATGGTGGGGCATGGCATGTGGACACCCAAGCAGAGGCCCCCCCAGGGAGGAGTTGGTACAGCTGGCAGCCAGCAGCGACACCGCTGGCCATGCCTCCAGCGGCCATGGCTGGGGCTGAGGCTGCGGAGCTGTCGGGCAGGCACTGACCTGGGCTGGTGGAGGCTGCAGGTGGGGAGCTCAGCAGGACAGGCTGCTGGAGGCCTGAGGGGCCCTCCTCCAGTGGCACGTCACTGCAGGCCCTAGGCTAAGGCAGGGGTTCAGGCAGGCTGCCCGTGCTACTGTACATAGCAGGGCTGCAGCCTGGGTCCCAGGGCACAAGGATTTCTGTCAGCTGCCGTATAAATGGCGTGGGCTGGCAGGCACTCCCTGACTGACGATTGTGGTCGATGATGTGCCCACTGTGCCCGCAAGGCCTTGACCTTTATGCAGCACTGCTGCACTGACCAGTTCTGCCTTTGATCCCACATCCGGCCTGACAGAGCCTCATAAATGTGGGTGGTGGAGCACCTGTCCCACTCAAACTGGCATAGCACTTCTGCCTCACCTCACAGTGCCACAAGGTTGGCAGTCTCCTCCTGGCTCCATCTGGGGCCTCAGGTGGATGGCACAGGCATGCGGTCAAATGTGATCACAGGCCTGAGCAAGGAGGAGGATGCCATGCTGGGTCCTGCACCAGCTCTCTGGGCCCCCACACAGTTGTTCCTGTGTTGCCCAGTGCAGGTGCACAGCAAGGGACTGGCAGCCATGCAGCAGAGGCAATTCCCCACAGTACCTGCAGGCACAAGGCAGGCTGCTGGAGTTTGCTTTAGGCAGGTAGTGCTGGGCCTGGTGCCCAGAAGCTGCCTGCAGGCAGCCCTGACAGCACTGCCTTGGAAGCTGCACAGCAGGGCAGTGGCAGGCAGCAGAGCTGGGGTGCTGGCAGGCAGGCACAGGGGGACACACAGCTGGGGTGCTGGCGTGGCCTGACAAGGGGGACACACAGGGTCTGCAGTGCCCTCAGGCTCTCTGGCAAGTGTGCCCCAGGGCTGAAAATGTCTGCAGGCTTTAATAGTAATGTTCTTTTGAAGCTGCTCTATAAACAGGCAGGTAATATGTGAAATTCATCAATGTCATTTTTATTTAAGACTTAATGCCAAATCATTAAAAATCACTATGTAACCATCCAAGACAATATTACTGATTTTTCTTATAGTCTTCTGTGTTCCATTATATTCCTTGAATTTGCATGCAAGCTTGCTATGTAAAATAAAATAATGTTAAAAGAAGAACCTACAAGGATGAAAGATATCTTGGTTTCTACCTCCTACAAATGCAAATTTGGCTATGTGTTTGTTCAAATATTTTTTACCTTCTATTAGTTCCTGATAATTTAGTTTTCAGCAATCATTACTATGTTCCTTTTTTAGTCAACAGTAGAGTAGTGTAATGTTATTTTCAATTGAAACCCAAACTGTATGTTTTGTGTGTATCTTTTGCCTTTTAGGCTAGGGGCAGACATTCAAAAAGCCTGAGCCTGAATTGATTCAATCTTTGCAGGTTAGTCTAACCTGGCTAGGCTGAACCATTTTGAAACTAGACAGACATTCTCTCTGGACTGAGGAAATTTAGGCACATGCCTGCAGTGACTCAGGCTAGAAGCCGGGGGCAATAAAGCAGCCCTCCCTTTCTCTTCCACAGTACTGAGCTGAGGTGGAGTGTGGCCAGGCCCCGGCAGGACCTCTGATTAGGGAGGTCTGGCTGCACCATCCCAGGCTTTTTCCCACTGGCTGCTCAAGGGATGGGAGTGTTGCCAGACCCCAGTCCCCTGCTAGCACTCTGAGGCAAGGTGGGGTATACAGTGCATGCATAGGTTGATGATGTGGAGTTTTTCAGTCTCCCTATCCCTGCTTCTTTATACTGTCTGCAGCAAACTGACAGGCAAGCGAGCTAGCAGAGGGCTAATATCACCTCATCAGCAAAACAATAGCTCCATTAGTTCAAACTCTTTTTAAATAGCTTAACAGCTGACCTGTTGATTAGTTCCAAAAAGCCCTAAGCAGTCATTGTTCTGCGTGCCTGTCCCAGCGAAACTGGAGACACAAACACACAGACACCTCTCAGCATTAGCTAGCAAATGACATGCCTAGGGATAGGAGGGAGGGAGGAGGGGATCCCTGCTTGTTCAGCAAGCAGCAAGGGTGGGGTAGGAAAGGGGGAAGGCAGGCAGACCTTGCTGTACCTGCAGTCTCTACCAGAGCTGCAGCCAAGGAGCAGAGGGAAGGGGCCAGCCCTGCTGTGGAGCACAGTGCCCCACCCAGCCAGAGAGCATGCCGGGATGCTGGGGGAGTCTGGTTTATCTTAAACCAGCAAGGGGTCTGGGACAGACATTGCACAACCCAGTTTGAGCCAAATCAGCTAAGTCTGATACTGCATTCAACCAGATTTATCTCAAACCAGTTTCAGCCATTTTCAAACTGTTTTATGTGCACTGAACATTTGTTCTGTTACAGGTTTAAACCAGTTTCTGATCACTCAAACCGGTTTATGTGTAATTTCTATCCCTAGCCTTACTGTGCTGTTGTATGTCATCCATCTCATACCTTCAACTTGCATTGCTTCTCTTCACTTTGCCCTGAAAGACTAATGACTATCAGTTTTCCAACAGCCTGAATAATTCTTTTAGCTGACTATTTTCAGCTCTATTCATCAACTCTAGAGATGCATATGATTGTCTCAGACATGGCTCATACCTGAAGTCCTATACTGCTGCAGTTAGGGTTTGGGGTTTTAGACAATGCGGTTTGGTCCTCCACAAAGGACCAGGTATTTCATTGGAGAGTATTCACTTGAAACTTGAAGTGGATGCTTTCTAAAAAATTACATAGCTTGCTTTGATTGGCAATGGTTTAACCTGTACAAGAAAAATAAGAACCTTTTGATTCTTTCAAGATTCTTAAATGTGAATCTAGTGAATGACAATAAGCTCACATAGCACTTACATATGTGTTCAAAGCAATTTTGAAACAGTGGCAAAAGTGAAGTATCACAACATGGGACAGTCACCCAGTGGACTGTAAATGGAACTCCCCCTCAGGCCATTGAGTCTGAATAGAGCTATGTCACTGTTAAAGTCACTAAAGGCAGTTCCAGGTGCTGAACCCATGTCTGTCATCCTGCCACAGCCCTGCCATTTTAGACCCTAAAACCAGGACCTCAGCTTTCCTGAGGTGCTTACTAAATAGGCTTGCTTCCTTGGGCCTTTCAACCAGGCTTTGCCTGTCCCCGAAGCGTCTCTCAGCAAGCCTTAGTACTACACAGTCTTTCACTCTGCGGGCCTTTGCTACCTGAAACACCTCTCAGCCTGCCTCAAGTTATACACAGTCCTTGACCACACAAACCAAGCAAACCAAGGAACCTTATCATCCTGGATCCTGAGACGGGTTTGCTGTGATTTCAGGCTTCCTTTCTCAGGTTTGTCCTCATCCAAGCACAGAAGTTCCCTGCCTATGGTGCTTCTCCTTCACTCCCTTCTCCCTCCCAACCTCTCCTTCGTCTGCCTACTGGGCTTTTTGGGAATTTATACCTGTGCTCCAGGAGTGGGACAGGGGGCACCTGAATTAGAGTGGCCCTGAGAGCCACTTTAATTAAAGCGCCCAGAGCGTCTTGTGTATCAGCATCCCCATGCTTCAAAATGGTGCTGGGGGGTTCTTTATCTAAAGTTCATTGAACAAGCTTTAATCAAGATAGTTAATTGAGTCTGCTCTGACGTGCCAGAATTACAGTGCATTGGAGCAGCCACCCTGTTTGTGTATAGGCACTTTTTGATTGCCAGTGCCACAATCTCATTAGCCTTCCCACAGCTGCAGCCCTTCCGTTTAAATAGCTACCTTCTCTTATGGGGACAGGCCACCCTATTACACTTACATTCATTCTTGCAGAGTTCCAGGGTTCTGTGCACACACTTAATTAGCCCCTTTAGGGAAAATGTGGCACGCACATGAAAAGCACAGGCTCAGCAGCGGATCTCTTTAACCATAGTTATTTTATTTTTAAGGAAGCAGTTGTGTGTTTTAAGGAAACCCCTGTTAATAGTTGTATGAGGCTAGGCTATAGATTATGGCTAGATAATCACCTAGCTGGGGTCATTTGATCCCAGCATTCATTCCTGCCCTTGGCAGGGGGTCAGACTTGATGATCTGCTCAGGTCCCTTCCGACCCTAACAACTATGAAACTATGAGGCACACTGTATCATATACATTGTACCTATTTGGATATTCACAAATGTGTGTACATATAAAATTTAGACACATACATGCATGCATGTATATATTTCAGTAATTTACAAGGTGTCTATTTGCAAAGTTGGTGCAAGGTACACACACATATACTCACATTTGCAAATTGTTTAATTGCAAATGGCTTCCATGTGAGCAAGAGCTGAAAGAGTTCCCGCCCAATCAGAAGGCTCAAAAAACATTCAGTGACCAGAATATGCCTTAATGACAGTGTAAGTGGACAGCTGAATTATGGAACTAAATAGGCAGATTTTCAGCACTCATTTCATGACTGTTATTTCACTTAGAAATACAGTTGATTTTTCTATTATACAGTTGTGTCCAAGGACATACAGTCTGAGGAAAATGACTTGTTCAGTGATTAGATAGTCTAAGTATCCACTCTCACATGAGTTTACACTGAATGAATGTTAACACTCTATCCCTTGCTCAGTTCTAACATTTCTGAAATTGTGCAACAAAATAGTCTTTGTAGAGTAGATTGTTTTTATATAAATATATGTGCAAGTATATAATAAGGATCAAAGATAGGAACACTTTATTGTATATAATTAACAGAAAACAGAAGAATTCCTATCCATGCACCAAGTATACTCAGAGAAAACAAGTAATTAGAACTTAATCTTTGGTAAATTGAAGAAAATATTTAAGAAACCTTTGCTAAAAGCTGACTTCATTGTCTGACCCGCATTTCTCATGTTAACTGGAATAGCCCCGCTCCATTATGTGCCTGCTTAATGGATAAAATGGCTGTTGATTTGTATCCTGGACTCCATTTGTAGACTTCAACCTTTCAACCTATTGCATTTAGGAATGCAAATTTTTTTCTTATTTTTCAAGTCACTGGGTATCTTGTGTCACAATTATAGAGGTGCAGGTTGGCATATGTATTTCAGCTCGCTGTCCACAGGGTATTATTGATGTCACGGGGAAAAATGCAGGTGGCCTATCCTTTCTCATTGAAACTAATCTCAGTAGGTTGGTCCAATTACAACTGTTCTCCAATGCCTATTTTGTTAATACTGAGGATTCAGTACCAAGCATAATTTGAAGTTTATGATTGTCTGCACACATGAGAGGAAGCACAGCCAACATAAATTTGATCTTCAAATTTGCACTCATAAGCCTCTTGGCTTCCATTCTGCTAGAAAAATCTATGTGCCTAATAGTGCTTTCTCAAGATATGTTATGCCTTCAAACATTCATCTTACTCATTGTCATTTGAATGTGCATCTTACATTCCATTTGAGGTGGCAAAAAAGTGCATGTGAGTAATAACTTCTCACCCCCGCTGTACATAACATATAATTAAATATTGGATGTTTGTATTACACAGCTTTTTAAAAAGCACAGTTCTACTCATTGTTGTTTCAAAAAAGAATGCCAGTGATTCAGTACTGAACTGATGCTTCATGATACGTGTATGTGTGTATGTGATCAGTCACTGGAGGCATGGTCTCCCTTGGACAAGATGGAATGCACACGCCTTAATGACTTTCATGTAATGAAATACATGTAATTAAAGTTTTTAAAGAGGATGTAGTGTTAGCTCTATATCCTAGCTGACTTATATCTCTGGCACTTATACCCTACAGATACATACGCACATACACAATTCATGTTTATGCTGTTTTAAAGATGTACAAGCCTGTCTGAGTGCTATCTATTATCATTGTGATGATATTCACTATTTTAAATAGCATTTAAGGCCAGAAGAACACAAGAACATAAGAAGTGCCATACTGGGTGAGACCAAAGGTCCATCTAGCTCAGTATCCTGTCTCTAGCAGTAGCACGAGTGGGTGCTTTAGAGGGAAAACACGTCTCCCTGGTATCTAGCATCATTGGTTTAGAGATACATCTCTGACTGTTCTGTTTAACAGTTATTAACGGATCGATCATCCATGAATTTTAGTCCCTTTTTGAACCTGCCTATACTTTCTGCCACTACAGCCTCCTGCAGTAATGAGTTCCACAAATTAACAATGTGCTGCATTAAGGAGTACTTCCTCTTGTCAGTTTTAAACCTGTCTCTTCAATGGGTGCCTTATAGTTTTAGTATTCTGGGATTTAGTGAATAACATTTCCCTATTCACTTTGTCCACAACCTTTATGATTTTATAGACTTTTATTATATCCCATCCTCAGCCTTCTCCTTGCCTGGAGAGTCCTTGCCTTTTTAATCTTTCCTCATACAGCAGCTGCTCCATACCCCTGATCATCTTGGTTACCCTTCACTGGCTGCATGTACACATGCGCTTAACTGCAGAGTACACTAATTAGCTGCAAAGTAAAGCATCATCAACTACACATGTGATACTATTAGACAGCAGTAAACTAATTAATACTGCTGTAAGATAGTACAGTCAGAGACAGTACTATCTTTTGGTGGGGTAATTAGCTATGATTAAATGCATGTGTAGATGTTAACTGCAGGTGTAAATTGTGCCCAGCCAGCCCAGGCAGCAGGGGACCAGACTCCTGCCTGCCACCTAGCTACATGGCTCCATACTTTCAGCACCTTTGTGCCCCAGCCAGCCCCTCCACTGCCCAATGCCACAACCTGGATCCCAGGGCTGACCCCCTCTACCCACAGCCATGGCATAAATTGCTCTGAACCTGCTCAAATTGCTGCCGTTCTAGGTGCATGTGTAGATGCTGCACCCAAGAGTAATTTACTTTGGCTCAGACTTCTCTGGAGTTTATTGCTTCGAATTAATTGCACGTGTAGATGCACCTACTGAACATTTTCTAATTCTACTACATCTGTTTTGAGATGTGGAGACCAGAACTGCACAGTGAAAAGACAATTATATCATGTCATAGCCTACTAAATTTCATTCAGTTAACTCTGTATTGAGATCAATTACTTGGGTTTGAATAAATCACAACTTGTATGTAGCTCTGGCCAGGAATTTCCATCTGGTTGACCCTTTGTCTCCAGTACAGTCATCTTGCTGTCTCTCTGCACTCATTATTGCTTAAAAGAGTACAGCAGTTCCTCTCACAGGACCAAATTCAGTTCTGGTTTACATTGAACAGTACATTGAACAATAACAAGTTGTACTCATTAACACCAGGTTTGATTGTGGCCCCATCTATACCCTTTATTTGCTTCTCAGTGTTATGGCCCGCATATATATATGACCCAGGGCTTTTGTCAGTTTGTGCCTGATTTGATCATATTCTCTTTGATGCGTTTCATCCAGTGTTAACCCTCATTACTTTGTGACATGCAGGATAGCATGAGACAAGACACTCTGCCACCTATGTCTCTGTGTAAAACAGATCCTTGCTGATTCAGTATCGTGTTGATAGTTTAGCAAAATCTATATCACAGACATGTGACTGGATTTGCATGATAATATTTCTGTTAATGGAGTTGCTTCACTTGCTGTCAGCCACTAGCTCCAGAGAAATAGTAACTCCAGTACACTTCACACATGCATGCACACACATACAGAGTTGTTCTTCCCGTTTCCCATTGCTGAGTGTTTTTCTACTTACACTTTATTCTCATTAACTTTTATTATATATGATATGGATCATCAATAGTTATGTCCTGCAAACATAGGACATATGTTTTGGGTTGATGACATGCCTGGATTGGATATGTTCACTGCCAGCATCCTTGTCAAAAAGCAATCATTGAGTGGTTTTCTCCCATTCCCATATCAACCACCTAGCTAAGATTTGCATGTATAAAGAGTCCTGAAGTCACTGTACAAAATCAATATGAAGCAAACACAATTTTAAAACCTCAGTGAAATACACAAACCTTCACTTTGACATTCACAGAAGAAGATGAGCCAGTTTCACTTATTGCTTTCTTGATAATTTCCAGTTTACCAAATACATATCTGTTGAGGTGATGGGAGCTGCTGAAGATGGGCATTACCATATTGCTCTTTGCACAGGAAGATGACTCTGTTGTGCTTGAGAAAAAATGCCATTAGCCCTCCAGTGATTCTTTCCACAGCTGGCATGAAAACCCTCGGGGTGGAGGCACCATCCAGAGGCATTTCCCACCTTCAACTCAGTTTTTCTTTTCCAGGGCAAGTCTCTGTTGTAATTCTATTAGATTTGCAAGTTCTGTGATGTTCACAGTTACTTTGGAAGGGGGTTAAATTCACTTTCATCATGATAGGAATGATTGGCACAGAAAGGCCTTTAGCATTTCCCAAAAATCTCAACAAGAGCTGTAGGGAAGGTGACCGTGTCAGGGTGCTCTTCAGCTCATGATACCATGAGTGTAGCTCAGCAAAGAAGATGGAGCTCAGCTAAGGAAGTAGGGTTGGCTTGTTCCATTGCTATGTGATGCTGCACTTCAGATACGTCATTAGTCTTAGTTTAAGAGAATAAATTACTCTCCCTGTCTCCAGTGAAAGTCACCCACACAAAGCCAATTCATTCCACATTGTCCACATAGTTTTCATTTTCACTGTGATGCAGATTTTTGTCTTGACTTCAAGTAACTGAATTGTAGATGCTATTAACAGAAATACAGAGGTTCTGGTGGCTAGATAGAGTAGTAGGGGTCTACCCAAGAAGGCACTGAAGGGCTTGATGAGGTTTTCTTGGTATCTGTGAAGCAGTTGACACTGTTGGTTCTAAAACAGGAATGCAGATCCTCTTT
>NW_005841877.1:3021294-3023160 GCF_000455745.1 Alligator sinensis
TATTTTGTGTAAGGTCACAGATGACTTTTAAGTTGGGAGAACTTCTCCACTCAGCAACCCCTACTGACAACCAGCTGTGTATCTGAAGTGCAATTCTACTTCAAAAGCACATTTGTGCTAAAGTGATCAGTAGCAAAATTGTTCTTGGCATGTAAATGATCACGATTCAGAATTAACACTCTACCAAGATGAATAGCAGAGTTCACAGCCCTCTGAAACATTATTTCATGCTGTGGCAGATTCAGACAGGCTTTATTGGTTTATGCGTGGTTCATATTTGGAGGGTTTTCTTATGGTTGTAAGGAGGCAACATTTTTAAATGAAACCTCAGAGCATTTTTACACGTGCTTCAGGAGGTGCCAGGAGGTGCTTTAATTAGCAAGTGCTTTTAATTCAAAGTGCTCAAGTGCCACACTTGAAAGTGGTGGTGGGGCACTTTGAACTAAAGCCCACTGAATGAGCTTTAGTTCAAAGTGCCCCACTTCCATTTTTCAGTGCAGGAACACTAATACAAATGATGCCAGAGTCTGCTGGAGTACGTTTATTTCCAGGCTCCAGCAGACTTGATTAATGGAGTCTGCTCCAACATACTGGATTTCCAGCGCATTGGAGCTGGCTCCCTGCATGTGTATAGGAGCCCTCAGATTCTACAAAGCAGTCTGCAAACATTTTTAAATATTTCACAATTTTGTTACAATTTATACAGTCATGGAATTGCCATTATATGTGAAATCCTAATTTTGATCCTTTTCTTCTTCAGGAAGCCCTATCACCAAGTGTTATTTCTACCAGGGCTGCTTGGTCTTCCATCACATTACCTGACCAAAATCTTTAGGTATCTTCATTTCACAAAGTAATATAATAGACAGATAATTCTTATTTAAGAGTCAACATATTCTGTTGTCTTTCCCCACAAACTGCCAAGATGTTTTACAATGCCTCATTCAAAAAAGATTCACTCTGCTCATTTTAGCAAATACTTCCTCTGTTTTCCATCCAGCTACTCTATCTGGCAGGTTTTTCCTAAACCAGTCTCCAAAGTAAATATATTGGATATCATTCAGGTGTTTTTCTACCTATGTTCAAGGACAGCATTTTTATTTTAGGCTTAAATACTAATAATTAATTGACTATACAGTCTAAATTAGGTGTTACCTTTAAATAGAGTCATAACATGTACCTTACTTGCAATAGCTAATTTAGGCATTTCCTTCCCAGTACTTGATCTCCCTGTTTCCTGGCCAAGGTGACTCAGTGCTAAGAGTCGCTTGTGAAGTGTTGAGCTCCCCTGACCGCCCAGTGAGTTGAGGGCATTTAGCATTTCAGCAGATCAAGTTAATAGTCCTAAAAAGTGGCTGCAGATCCACCTGCATGGCAGTGAGCTACATTTAAATCTTGACAGTTTTGACCCTATCCTCACTGGGGTAAGAATGATATGAAGATGGTCACTCATCATCTGACAATAATACCATGATAGTGTACTCTCACAGAATGCTCTTGTGTAGTTTATATTTTTTCAGCCCTGCATTACAGCTTAGAACACTGAATGAATGTGAATACAGTGGCATCTGTGGGGGGGTCCATTCGGGTCATATTCAAAATAATTAATCTGGCTGATTAACCTAGTTTCTCAGTGGGGTGATGACTGATGAGATACGTAACTGCAAGCAAAGGCATTACACAGGAAAAAAACAGATTCACTATTTAATTCATTGTACATGTGGGTTTTAATATGCATTCACGTCTTGTATGCAGAACAGAGCTTTCACCTACTAGTAACAAGTTATTGTTGCACGGTCTTCACAACAGTCAAGGCAGATTTTGCTTCCAAGTATCTCTTTGCATAAATGTAGCTAATTCAGCAGG
>NW_005841877.1:3023191-3026676 GCF_000455745.1 Alligator sinensis
AGGATAAAGCCAGACCAAAACATCAAAAAAACCTTAAGATGATCATTTCATCCCAGCTGCTGTATACTTTTTTGTGCTTACATCTTGCATCATGTACAAGCAAAATATTATGTGTTAATGTTCTTTGTTCTTCATGTATAGCTATATAATGGGCCTACATAGGCAAATAAGTTATAGAGCATTTCAGTTTATGTTCTTGGCCTCATAATTTCCTTTTACTTTTTCTTCTGCATGGAGGAAGACACCATTTCCATTACAAATTTAAGTCTATGCATTATGTCTGAAGTAAGCCTGAGCAGCCAGCATAATGCCCATGAAACATACATTACTCAGAAACCTTTGGACCTAAGGTTTATGCTTATATCTAGTACAATCACATTGCATTTTTGCACCCACAATGAGTTTTAGTGCAACATTAAGCCTGCAGTGATTTGCACTTACAGGTCATGTATGGTCTGATTCAATGGCCATTAAAATTAGTAGCTAAACAAAATCCTATGCTAGCACAGATTCTACATCTGTAGGCCATTTACTGATCAGTTATGTAGTACAGTCCAGTAGTTTAATGTTTCAATTAAATACATTTCAGGCATAATTTATTTTGGAACAAAACTATATCTACAGTGATTTTTTCATGTAATTTGCAGGTACAAGTCTGAAGGATGAGTTCTCAGAATCTGGCCCTGGAGTTTTCTCCTTCATTTTTTACTGTATTTTAAATGCCAAATCAAAATTATCTTATTTAATTTACTTTAGTCTCAGTAGGTTTTTCTTAGATTTATGAATTACCTTGGATTAATTGCCATATAGCATTCTAGTTTTATAGTGTAATTGGGTGTGTCTGGTGTATCTACGTGCGTTCCATTTTATGACTCGCTTTAGGGTATATTTTGGATGAACTGCACAATATAAAATACATTTGTTGTTATGTTTTATATAATGCCAGAGAAAAGCACAAAAACTGCATTTATGTTTCTAGGTTTATAGGATCTGTGTCTGGAAAACTTTGGAAGATAAATCTGCTTTTTTCAATTTTCCTCAGTCTCACTCTCTTTTTTTTTCCTTTTCAATTTAATCAACGTTTATTTTCAGTCAGATGTAGTGAACGGGTCATAACACATGATTATATAATCTTTTATATCTCTTATCTGAATTTCTAAAGCTCCTACCACATAGCATCTCAGATATTGATACCTGATTAAGCATCTAGCAATAATAATATTGTTTGCCCTTCTTTAATACAGCTTCTTAGTGTCTTGCAGGATAGCGCTGCCAGATTCTTCTTTCTTTTTGCCATTTAGAGATGCTGTAGTGAAAAGTGTTGCATCTTGCATGTCTTGTGTTACACCTGACTGACACCCCAAAACTAAGAAAGTCTTCTCAAAGAGTGTTCCCCTACCAATGACGCTTTAAGTCGCACCCAAATAAAAGAGGATAGTCAACAGACCTTATAACCTTAATGACCCGTAGGATCTTATAACACTTTTAACTTTAATAGCCCAAGTATGTAGAGCTTTCCTAAGGATTTTGGAGGTATTGGGCACAGTGTTGATTAGGGGCCTCTGTGCATTTAGTCACATGATCATTATCACAGTGACTGTATTTGACCATATCTATGGATGCATTCAACCTTTCACATATTTGAATATTGATATATCTCTGTGCTTATGCTCTGTCTTCATTTTGTACTCCCAAATGTTTTTACCTGTGGTGGACCAAGATGGGGTGCCCCCCGCTTTGAATGTGTAGCACACCAGGAAGTCAAACCCCCCAGTGCTAGAGAGCTCTCCATCATACTACCTGCTTTTCAAAATCTCAAATCTGCTCTTGTTTGCACCCTACACAGAGGCACATGTTAAATGTACCTTGTTTCAGTACTGGTCAATGAATCTTGGGGCCCTTTCAGACTGGGGGCTCAAACCCTTTAGGTTCATGTTTTAAGGCACACTGAAGGGCAGAGCAAGGCTCAAACTCACACCTTTGGAGCCATCACAAAAAACTTTAACCACTCTGTACCACGCCAATTTCTTAAGTTACAAGGTAACATGCTATTGCTTGGGCTCTCTTCCAGCTGTTCATGGTGTTTATCAGAGTATAAAAATATTTTACATGAACCAGTGTTTTTCTCTGAAACCTGATAGAAACTGAGGCATTTGGCTTCTTTTAGGAAGGGTTTTTCCTTTTCTGCTTTGGTCAGTGAGTCTCTCTCCCTCTGTGCCTTCTTCTATGTGAAAGAGAAGCATCTGTGTGAAGAAGACTGCACATCAAGCTAAAAGGAGCTTCAAAAGTTAGGTATTCACATGACCTCTTTATCTGCTTTGGAATTTCCACCAGTGACTATCACAAACTTTAAGGTTTCTGAGATGTACTATCTTTGTGAACACGTAGTCAATGTATGCAAAATTAAATGCATATTTAGGCCACTATAGAAAAATGCCCATCTCTTCAGAGGAGTTGAATTCACAGCTGCCATGGAATATATACAGGTCTGTAGGCTGCGGTTTTCACATTGGACATTCAAGTTTGAAATTTTTTTACCCCTGCCTGGAAAGACATCAGATTTAGAGAAATCAAATTACCAGATAAGAAAAATACCATTCACGAATCATTGATAAACAGAATTAAACTGAAATGGCAAATGAGTCATCATTAATGTTATGTTAGAAGGAAAACCACAGTGTACTGACCTGTTTGAGTTACTGTACCAACAAAGAGCAGAAGTTTTCCATGTGAATGTCATGAGGTTGGCACTGACATCAGAAGTCTGACTAATGATCACTGATGTGATGTAACAACAGTACTTGATACATTGCCTCATAACATAATGTACAAGAGAAATACTCATTTCTCAAAATTGATTTAACGTCTGGAGAATGAATCATTCTAACAAAACGAGAAAACGTAATATTATGTTGATTAGAGGGCACAAGATAAATAATGTGAGATCCATTTTGTAGGCCAAAGTAACAGCTGGCTCATGGGTCCCCTCATTGATTTTTGAAAATGGCATCATTATAAAATAGTTCTACAGTTTGAAATGGTCTTTGAAGGTCTCCTAATAGCTCACTTAAAAGAGCATAATATGCTAAATAACCATACTTTCACTTCTATAGGTCTTTCCATCATAGGCTTTCAAACAGCATTACTATCTGATTGAGCCTGACCATGAACAGGATACAGGATATATTTTCTTGCTCTGGTGAGAAAGTTGACTTTCTCACTGTGGCATCCGTGGGCCTCACGTCCGGTACCGCCCTTCGTCTGGTAGCCCCTCCCCCTCGTCCCGCCTGCCACGACTTGGATGTTAAGTGATTCGAAGGGGGGTTCAGTGGAGATCTTCTGCCAGAGGGGCTTGCCCGACGTAAAGGGGGGTACTCACTGTTGGGTCCTCAGATGTTCCACAGGGCTCCGCCACCCCTACACCCCGTCCACTCGCCAACCGGTCACTTGTTGATGAGATGGTCATCCGCCGCTACTTGCAGCAC
>NW_005841877.1:3026985-3038171 GCF_000455745.1 Alligator sinensis
AGCTTTTTAACCAGCCAGCGTAGTGCCGGCTCGCGCGGCCGTAATGGCGGCTGTGTCTGCTGCTGCGGTCCCAGCTCCGACGCCGCCGTCCCTCCCGGGGGTGAGTAGCCCAGCCCGTGGCTTTCTTGAGGGGGTGTTATTGCCCCCCTGTCCTGCCTATCCTCCGCCTGTACCTGTGACGGCGGCCCGTCGATGTCACACTCACCTATGTCCAATGACATAGGACACCCCTATTCCTAAAGTCTTCGCAAGTTGTCAGGTGTTATTATCCCTGTTTTACAGATAGGAAAACATGAGCAGAGACAAGCTAAAGGGACTTCAAATGAATTTTGGTGTTTAGAGATGCAGGTAAGTGATGAGTGGGATTTCAAAAGCAGGTTAGATTAGGGACGAGCAACCTGCAGTCGGCAGGCTGCATATGGCATGCAAAAGAGGTCCAATCTGGCATGGGGATTGGTAGGACAGAGCTGCACATCATTTCTGCAGCACCACCACCTTCCCCCGCCCCACTGTGGAGGCTGCTGCTCCACCATGCTTGCACTTTACACTTGCTGCAAAAGCTCAACAGTGGGGGTAAGCTTAGGTTGGGGAGGGGCAGAGACTTGCAGCCCATGGAAGGGCCCAGGTTGCTGAAATTAAGGAGGCTGGGGCACTTAACTAGCTTGGGTCCTTTAGAATGTCCCAAATTGAATCTTCTGGAATTTCTCCACTGTTAGGCACCTCAATGCCTTTGAAAATCATTTCTAAATTATTTGTCTAGAGGCACACAGCCAGGCTTTGACAGTATCCAGAAAAGCAGCAAGTGCAAAATGGGTAAAACCGGAACATCTCAGATCATGTGCACTGTAAATAACTGCTCTGAGACTGCAAATTAATACACACCTGGGATTCTGCAATGTTCCATTGTGTAAAGATGAAAACATCTGCCTGCTATTTGTTCTGCGCTTCCAGTAATTTCTGAAAGTTTGTGACACTTCTATTTAGTATGTTTTTAAAGGAGTAATTTGATTTCAAGTGTGCTACACACACATACAATACATATCAGTATATAAGAATAACCATCTGTGTAAAGACTGAGACATAGTGAAGATTAAATGCTAACTTTATCTGGGAGCTTTTCACACTCCTACCCAATCAGCTGCCCACAAACCACAGCAGTTCACCACATGAGCAAGCAAAAATGTTGCTTGGAGGGACAGGATGATGATTTCCAGTCCATAGGATATTTATCCCCAGACATATTCATTCATCTGGTGCATATTTAAATTTCTGCTTTTGACCATTTGTTGCAGACATATTGAAAACAAAAGAGCACCTCTTTCTAATAATGGTCCCATTCTGAACTGACTTATAAATAAATACAGCCTAATCTAAAGCAGTAAAAACAAAGTGCCTGTTCAGGAAGTACAAGCCACCAGGAAGGGTATTCTATAGCAAAGATACAGATGCACTGAAGGAGGCACAGTGAACTGTCTAGAGCATGAATCCACTGAGCCAAAATCTTACATAAGGAAGAAAGTCTATATACACTGCCCACCTTTAACTTGCAGTACAGTCTACAGGCCTGACTGGTGTTTATCACAGTCTTCATCTTCCGTCTTACATGATCAGATTTACACTCAGCTGAAGGCTGCCCCCAGTTGACACAGCTGTGAGTGGACATATGGTCATCAAGTTGGGGAAATGATGACAGCCAGATGTGATGCTAGCCACATTGCTTCCTTTCGTGCTAATAGCTACAAACACTGTCGGGCCTTAACCACGCTAGTCCAGTGATTCATGTAGGCTCATAATGGATCTAGGACTTGTTCTCAGATGAGGATTTGGACAATAGAGGGATTTATTTTAAATGAGCAAAGTTAACAGGGTTCTACGAAGTGGCTTAATAAGATGATATTTTGTTAAGGGCTGAGTTAGTTTGTACACCCATTTAAATGAAGTAATTTAGAAAACTATTAAATTAAATTAATGCAATCCCCTTTGATCATTTTAAATTGGTTGGAGAATGTTGTTTGTTTAGTTTGGCTATACCAGTTAGTGCACAAAGTATGTTTAGGTGATGCATCCTTTATGAGGGAAAAGTGTATTGACAGACATGTCTTGTGCTTTGATATGAACAGCTTTGAGTCCAGTTTCATCACTTCCAGTAAGGAATTCCATAAATAGGACCCTGCTGAGAAACATGTGTAGCCATAGCATCTGTGACGCTAAAGGAGGGATCTCTCTCACTGCACCATCCCTGAAACTTACAACTGACTTGTAGGGTACCAATGTATAAGGATGGCCCTGGCACTGTCGTGTCCAACTTTGTGAACAGCTTTGTAAACCACAGCCAAGACTGTGAATTCTGTTCTGCTATGAATATACAATTTCTGAAGTTCCCAAAGCTCAAGCAAGATATTTGCACGCTGACCCTGCAATGTCTGCTGATATTTGCACACTGACCCCACACTGTCTGCTGAGTGCTGCTCTGGCCTTCCTGTCTTTGCAAACAGTAGTTTTATTCAGCTCTGGGTACCATAAATTGTATTTGTCTAACATACAAGTGATAAAGGAGAACAGTTAACTCAACACAACAGGACAAATGGTTCTTCATTATTTCTTCACATACTTCAACCACATATGACATGGGCCACGATGCTTTTCTTACTGTACTTTCCCCATCCATCTTTCATCCTTTCTAACTTTAAAATAATACCTTTCAGTTGAGGTAGAAAATGCCTGAGAAGCTTACTGAGGGACTGACTTACTCTGTAATGTTTTTCATCTAGTTCTTTGGCTCTATCTTGTCTAATCATGGAAAATGTCATTTCTAACTGCCATTTACAAAATGACACTGCTGTAGTTTCTTTATAGTGATCTGCTGCACAGGTCTGGGCAAGACAAGAAAGTCTGAATTACAGCATTCTGTAATTCTACTCTCCTTTTTCTCTAATGCCCTTTTAAGTGTTCTGCTAACTCATTCAATGCTAGGTGATAAGGAGCTGATCTAATATATTTTCCTATCTCTTGAGGAAAATTTAAAATTCCTCAGAGGAGGAAAAAAAACATTGTAGACAACCATCCAAAAATGAATTTTCCTTGCAAATCATGTGCAACAAACGTATTCCTTGCAGGCCCAGTAGTTTCAGTAGCAGAAGTATTTGTCATACAGACCACTCCTGGGCACCTGGAATAAGCATCAGTCGCAGCTAAGTACATTTTCTTATTCGCCTCTGCAAAATCAATGTGTTACCTTTGCCAAGGACTTAGTAGCCCAGGGATGATGTGGCACTGTCTGTGATGTAATTTGGTGACTACTCAGAGTTAATATTGTTCAATTTTAGTACTCTGGTCTAAGACTAGTAACCAAAAATAATGTCTAGTCAAGCTTTGTATTCTTTCTATGCCTTAGTGACATTTATGTAATTTAACCAGCTTCTGAGAAATTTGGTATTGCTACTTTTATATCACATTTCTTATGCTACTTCATCTTCTGGCAAACATTGATGTGACATTCTCAAATACTGGAACCACAGATACTATTAATTTATCTGGGTACAGAGACTCCTGTCATTTTCCATACTTTCTTGCTACTTATTATTTATGGTAAACTAGTGCCCAGAAGTCCCAACAGCAACCAGGGCCCATTCTGCTAGGCAGAATTTGAAATTCAATCTCCTGAGTCCCTGGCCAGTTCCTCAACTGCAAGACTAGCCAACCCTCTTTGCTGTAATGTGATCTTCACCTCACATCTAGGGAGGAACGAACTCTCTCTTTATTTACCAGACATTTTGCAAGCCCCATAGCTATCTATATCCACTGATTTTTCCAGTTTTATCAGTGAAATATGCCCAAGTGAGTCTCATTGAGACATGAATCCTGCCTTCATAGTTCCTGGCATCTGTTCTTAAGGAAAAGCTAGTCTTCTGCAAAAAGGAGTCAGAATGGAGAAAACTAATTGTACTTGTTATGCCCTTCCATATCATGGGTTTAAAAACACTCCTAAAGTCTTTGCACAAACTTCAGAATCTTTACTTTTTTCAAGTAAAATTTTCTATTTTTCCCATCATGATCACTTTTATCTTTATGCTTTATTTCTCAAGACTTCTAATTTGCCTGCTGTCACCCCACTCACTTTGTTGTTAGAAAGGAATCCATCAAAGTGATCCCATCTCTTCGCTGTTGCCAGAGATTTTTGTGTTAGGCCTCCCAAACTCTTGATCATGTATATGTTTTTCAAATTGGGGCCAAAGCCATCTGGAGCCAATGTCATAAATGAATATTTATAATGTTGCTCAGAAATAATCTTCTGAGGAAAGATGATTTATTTGTCATACAATGCTAATCCCAGTTACTCTGCTGCTCTGTGTTTTTTTGTTTGGTAAAGAAACTATAAGGAAAAAAAAATAACAGAATGGGGCATACATACATCATCTTATTGAAGTCCATGGAAGGGTTAGATTATTGGAGGAGCATAACTGTACCCACATATTGGGGAGAACAAAAGGACATGTGGATTAAGTTTTAGGTTAAGTTCTGTTTCTGTTTACCAGAAGCATAAAAGTAGACCCCATCCATCAGAAGAGCTATAGACTGAAAAGGTACAAACTCTCCTGCCATTAATGTATGCTCTGATACTGTTATTTTTAGTGTTGCGCACTTTCTTCCAAAGAGAAGTTTAGAACTGATCCCATAATTTGGTCATAATCGCCAAGATACTTTCAACACAACAGACTTCAAAACTAAGAGACATATAACCTTGGAAATCCTTGTTTACCTTCACTGAGTGCCCCCTTAGGAGAACATTGGCAATAAAGTTACAGAAATATTTCTCTTTCCTCCCTCTTTTCCAAGTACTGTAACTTTATTTTTCAAATTTGAGGCCTATTTTGTTGTCATTGTACAACTTCATTTGGTAATCTTCAGTGAATACTGCTTTTTCCTAAAAAAAATATGTACACTGTTAAAACAACAACAAACTGCTTTTTTGTAGCTTACGGTAGGAATTGGTGGGCTGTATCTGAGAGCCAGAATAAATTACCTTTAAGAATAGTCTAAAGTTATTACCCTCTCCTCCTTCGTAACTCTTCTAATGACCCAGGTTACCATGATGCTGACAAGGAATTGCCAAAGAAATGACATATTAGAGAATCAAGAAAAATAAAGCCTTTCAAAAAATTATATACACATATAACATACACACACACACACACACACCATATAAATAACATATACATATATATACACACATTTACACACCCCTAGCTAGATATATAACATATACATATATATAATTCCTTGCTTAACCTTACTCTTTCTGGGTTGCTTGTCTTCTCAGATAGAGAGTTCTTTGGGATAAGGACAGCATGTTTAGGAGTCACATAGCATATTGTTGCTACTACAATTAACTAAATAATATGCAAGTCTTTTTACTCTTGTGATCTGCATTGTTGGCTGGGCTTGTGAGGGCTTGGACAGCAGCCCTCAAAGGAAAATCCCACCGTGCAGTAGGAAGCAGTGCTGGTAATGATCCAGTAGGTGCCACTTTATCTCTGAATCCAATACCTCAGGATGATGCTTGTGAGCACTGAGCTAGTGAACATGCTGCCTTTGAATGAGATGTAAAACCAAGATCCTGACAAGTTGCCCTTGTTTGAGACCCCCAGGCACTCTTTGCAAAGGCCGCTTTCAGAGCTGCTTTCAATGTTGTTAATTTTCAAAAAAATCATCATTGGAATTAATTACCCAATTAAAAAAAGCAATAAAAGATATTTGAATAATTATGAAGAACTTTTCTTACCACTGTTCTAATCAGTTCTGCTACAGATTTAATCTTTAGTGCCCTGGCAAAGTCTGGGAAAATATATCCTGACTGCTAAATTCTCCCTGCAGTTTTAAGTGGAGATGTCATTCTTCTTTACTTTGTATTTTAAGCCATTGGGTATTGTATTGCTACAGCACTACTGAATCACTGCTGCGTGGCACCTGCATAAAAATGCCCCATGAGCATATGTGGAAAGGCACATTATAAATGAAAAAGCTAAAATCTTATATGAAATCATAGGACATATTTCCTGTACCCAAGGTCCAATCCCGCTTCAAATGAAGTCAGTTTCTAAAAGGGAGTATATGACATGGTCACCTTTGTTGTTGTGGACCAAGCTCAATGACCCTGGAAGTTCCTTTCAGTCTTTAACAAAATTCTCATTCATTAGATGCTAACACATGTAACCTTTCCAAATGATTGAGACAAGGATTATTATATTTACTTACGTGAGGAATAAATGGTGAAAATGGAAATGTGCCGTCACATTGAGACAGGAATAGGTAACAGAGAGAATTCCTAAAGATCCTCTGAGAGTCAGATTCTGCCTGACCCTCCTGACAGGGCTACATACCGTGTGAAAGGACACAAAGGGCCTTTTACTTGTGCAGCCCATTTTCAGATCCGGGCATCGTTGCTGAGAGGAATGGTAAGACAGAACAGAAGCTGCTGAATGCACTTCCCTGTAGAGGCATGCCTGAGATTCAGGGAAAGCAGGCTGCACCCCATGAACAACTGCAGTAGTGTGCAATCTTTCCCTGCAGTCAAGGAGCTCCAAGACACTGCCTACTTCTACAAAGAAAACATCCAAGTGTCCCTCTCCAGGAATGATGCAATTCCACATCAGCACCTAGTAGGCACAATTTATTAAATCTATTCATTGTTCCTGTTATTTTTCCTCATTCTCATACACAAAAAAGGTTATATTTGTTTGGATACATTCCCTGGGAAATTGAGGTTTCAACTAATTTTGAAAGGAGAGCTAGCAAGCATTCATTTTCCTGAAACAGAATATAGTCTGTTTTCTCATAACCCTTTTCATTCTGGCAATTCCCTCCTGCTCTAGATCTCTTTAAGGAGAACTAGTTCTGCTGGAACAATATTGGAAGTTGACAGGATGCAACATTCTGAGTTGATGTTATATTTACTATAGTTTCCTACTAGTCAAGCCAAAAGGTCACCTAGGAATCATTGACTATCCATCACTGTCAAGAAATGATGTAGTAAACCCCCACCCCCAAACCCCCAAAAAACAAAGAAAACCCCAAAACATCCCCCCTAAAAAACACATCTGTTTAAAAATCAAAGTTCTTCTAAAAAGGATTACACTGTCAGTAAACTTGACAATGTAAAGCAACATTTTATATATATAAAATGATATATAGATATCTGCAGAAAACAATGAAGAACAAGAAAAGGAAACACAGGTCACCAAAATACATGGAAATTATTCCCCACAAAAGTTTATAAATTGCATTTTGTTATTAGGTGTTGTCTATGCAGCACAATAAAAGTGCCTGGTGTCTGAAACAAATCAGAACTTATGTAGGGGAATAAAGGAGCAGGGTTTCTGAATTAATTGGAACCTGAGCCAGTTTCCAGGGAGTACCAACTTGGGCTGTATTGTGAATAACAAAGGTTGGCCCAGCTTTTACTGCAGATAGTAACTATGCAAAGCTCACTGGTTTCTCATAGCTTCAATTTGAAACCAAACAGTCCTTCAGGTTTTGGCTGACTTTACTCTGAGCAAACCCAAAACTCAGAATGAAACTCAGGAGACCACAAAAAATGTTCATATCAACCCCCAGCAAACCCAAGCATCTGAATTTGCACAGCTGTCCTAAGTAGTCTGGGAAATGTAAAATCACTGCTGAGAACACAACATCAGTAAAAACATGATAAATCTTTTACAACCTATTAATATATGTATGATTCACACTTGCCTTATAGATATGTACAGAAGCCAAATTCCCAACAGAATAGTAATGTGTTGGCTATGATATGCCTGTTTTATCTCTTTCTGCCCACAAGTAGGACAAAACAGCCGTCTTTGCAAGGAAGGTAATTCTTCCAGTTGTAAATGGAGGAGCTGGCTTTTAGCATAGCCTATGTTGCGGTGAGCATTCACACCTAAATTTATATTCACCCATATGTTGTAATTTAGAGAAATATTCTTTTCAGGACATGTAGTATTTTTTGTTTTGATTTCCTAGTGCAGACAGCCTAATGAAAAACGTCACAGGACACCACATTCAACTATGGACTGTCAAGTCTCCAGCCAAAAAAATACATACTAGTGAAAATGCATTAAAATCAGAGGGTGTTGAAAATCACAAACTTCATGTGAAGATATAAGAAAGAAAAAATAATCCATTGATAAAAAGGAAAAAAAGGGGAGAGAGAAAAACTTCTATTGAAAATGACCACAGAGCACTTATTACTGACACTGTTTGATTGTCACTGCTACTTTGTGCATGATGCCTTTTCTCTTGCATTAAATCTGACTCAAAATGTGCATGTGTATGTATGAAAACTAAAGTTACTCAATTAAGAATCATTTTAAAATGTAATAGGTGTGTTTTTAAAATTTGGTTTTAACTAACATTACCTTGTACTTTTTAATGTTCGGGCTTTATTAATTAAATTGTAAATTAATTGCAGCAACAGACAGGAAGCAAGGGGAAAATGAGGTATTTGCAAAAGTTGTGCCATAGTTTATAGAAGGCTTCAGTTGCCAAATTTCACAGCGTATACCATAGCATTTCATTGTCATACAATATCACATCTTTTACCACATGTTTAGAAAGTCTGGTATGGTTGATTTTTAAAGATACAAAGCTGAAGCTTTCCTCAACTTAGCTGAAAATAGAGAAGGCAAAGGTAGCTTTAAGCCACCCCATGGTTTCTGTGGCTGCAGGAGGCAGTTCATTGCCTATTGTCTCCTGCTTTGAGTTTTGCTGATTTCTAAGAGGGTTGTCACACCAGCTGGAAAGCACTCTATCCATACGTGTGCTCTGGCATGCTGAGCGGCTTTCTGTGACAGGGCTGGCCACAAGATAGTGTCATAAAATTTGCTGTATTGCCTTTATGGAAACAAGGATTCATAGCATCTGAGGGAGTAAGCTGTAGCCTATGAAAGCTTTATATTAGGCCTGTGCAAAGTGGCAAGTATTCGTTTCAGATTCAGATTCGGCCGATTCAGAGGGGCAACAATTCGATTTGGTGATTCGCATCACTGTCCTGATTTGATTGGGCTGATTCAGATCCAAAGATTCAGCACTGATTTGCAGATTCAGCCATAGACTAAACAGGCAGCAGTCCTCACCACACTGGACACAGCTGCCCCCAACTGGTAAGTCTGTTGTGGTGGGCGGAGTGGGGGGTGGGGCGGATCAACGCCCCCACAGTGGGGGAGGGTTTGGGGCTGGGACAAACTGCCCAGCTGGGGCGGAGGGGGTGCGGGACTCAGTTGTGGGTGCACCGCCAATCCAGGAGGGCATTGGAGCAGGCATGTGCCCTTGGATCTGCATGGGGAAGGCTGGGCTGGGCTGGGCTGCACTCCAGATGCGTGGCAGAAGGTGCTGGGAGGGAAAGTTATGCTGTCCTGCCACTTGCCCAGCCTCCCCATGCCTTCCAGACAAGCTGTGGCTTCGCTCCGGCTGGGCAAGCAGTGGCAGGGCATGGAGTCGGGCATGTGCACACAGATCAGGGAGGGGCCAGTGGCAAGAGCTATGGGCAATTTCAGAGTGGCTGCAGCCCCTCCATAGCCCCTGCTCCACTGCACTCTATGGGGCAGGCAGAGCCAGGGATGCACTCCAGGCTGCAGCTGGGACTAGCCACCCAGAGTGCAACCCCGGCTCCACCCGCCCCATGGAGCACAGCCTGGTAGCTGGCAGCTGGGGCTAGCCTCCCAGAGCTCAGTCTGGCCCAGCCCACCCCACACAGCTCTGAGGGCACATGTCCACTCCCATGCCCTCCCGGACTGGCAGTGCACGGCAGCTTGCAGTGGCGTGAGCCCCCCTCCTTGAGTCCCGTGCCCCCCCTACCCCTGCTAGGCAGCTTGTCCCAGCCCCAGCCCCAATCCATCCCTCGCTGTGGGGGTGTTGATCTGTGTCCACCCCATTCCCCTTCCTTCCCCCCTCCGCCCACCACAATAGACTTACCAGCTGGAGGCAGCTGTGTCCAGCGTGGTGAGGACTGTTGCCTGTTTAGTCCATGGCCAAATCTCCGAATCGGTGCAAATCTTCGGATCCGAATCAACCGAATCGAATTGGGACAGTGATTTGAATCACTGAATCAAATCACCGCCCCTCCAAATCTGAATCTGAAGTGAATACTTGCCGCTTCGCACAGGCCTACTCTGTATCTCTCTTCACCTAGTTAGACTCTAAAGTTCCACCCTGCAGGCCTTTTTCCTAACTTCAGACTAACACTGTTAACTACCTCTCTCTAAAAGATTATGGCTATATATTTGTGATTCTGGCCATGCATTTGTGCTGCTGGTTCAAAATGCACACTGAAGTCAAATCAAAGCTGACTTTGAATGTCTTCAAGGCCCAAGTCAAATATTCCACTTGCTTCTGGTTTAAAGTGGATAATGAAAACAGATCACAACTCTTAACCTAAGAGTCTAAAAGATTAATACATCACTTCTTGACATTTGTGACTCTTTGTATGAGCTTAGTTGCCTGGTTTCTGCCTTCACAGAACAACACTTGCAATTAAGTTATAGATCATGGAGCTAGTGATTATTAGAGCATTAATTATGCATTAGTTATTGCTGCTGCTGTTGTTTCCGATTTTAAATCATGTTTGTGCCCGCCTCTGTTCTATTAGGCGCTCCCTTGCAGCCCTGGTCCAAACTAGTGATCTTTTCTGTCCAAGTCCTGGAGGTGGACCCCAAAGGCTACCCCGGCTGACATCCGGGGTTCCCCTTATCTCGCCTGCCACGACTTTGAATGTAACCTCAGTGGAGGGTTGCCCCCTTGAGGTAGCCTTCAGGGCCGTCACACCGCGTGGCGGGCACTCATGGGGCTCTGACCTTCCCTACCCCCCGGCCATTCACCACCTTTGATCGTGGGTCTTCTGGCCCTCTAGCACCCCTGGTTCTTCTCGGGCTCTCCCCTGGTCTCTCCTGGCTATCTGGCCATGAGCCTCCAGTGGCCCGGGGTCTCAGCTCAAATGTATGGGCATCGAGGCCCTCTGTCCTAGCCTCGTCTATCCCTGGGCCCAGCTCCCTCTTACCCACACTGTGACTCACTGTTCACTCCCCACCACCGTGATTGCTACAGCAAAGTGGGAACCAGCGGGCCTGGAGTTCCCCTGAACCTAGTGGCTGGTCCCACTCGGGGCTACTCCCTACGGTAGCTTCTCAGCTTCT
>NW_005841877.1:3038207-3079856 GCF_000455745.1 Alligator sinensis
CCTCCCCCTTACGTTAGCTTCTCAGCTTCTTCCCCTATCAGCCGCCCAGCTGGCTAGTCAGTCGACTTCCCTGCCAACCTCTCTGCCGACTTGCCAATTGATCCTGCTGTTGGCTTCTCTGCTGATTCCGGCTCCATTGCTGGCTTCGCTGTCGATGCCTCTGCTGGTGCCTTCGCCGGCTCTCCTGACGGCGCCTCTGCCGGTGCCTTCGCCGGCTCTCCTGACGGCACCTCTGTCGGTGCCTTCGCCGGCTCTCCTGACGGCACCTCTGTCGGTGCCTTCGCCGGCTCTCCTGACAGTGCCTCTGCAGGTGCCTTCGCTGGCCACGCTGTGAGCTTCCCTGCTGCAGCCTTCACCAGTTCCGCTGCTGGCTCCGACGCTGGTTCTGCTGCCGGCTTCTCTGTCAGTGCTGGCTCTGCCCCCGCCTTCTCGGCCGGCCGGACACTGCAGTTGCGCCCCTCAGGTTCTGGGCTTCCCTGTGGAGCCTCTGTTTCCCCGCTCCTCACCTGCGTCCTCAGGGCAGCCTTTTATCTCCGCCAGGTGGCGTCTCCCACTGATGTCACCTGGCCCCAGCTGGATATGGACGCGGCTGACGAACCGTGCAGGCGGTTTTGCCGCGCACGTTTCCCCACGCCTTTCGGCCCCTGCAGGAGGTAAGTGGGGGCTTTCTTTCATTTTAGCCTGGGGTCCTCCTGTAACCCCGGCTCCCCTGGACAATGTTCAAGGCCTACCACTAGGCTGGCAGAGGAAGATGTCAATTTTCCAGACCAACTTCTAACAACCCATTGGGAAGTAAGCTTGGTACCATCCTCTGCCAGAGTTAATTAGGTACCCAGTCACAAGTCTTCCCCTTATATCCCCAGCACACCTCTGCACTTCCAGAGGCCCTTCTGTCTCCATCCTCTCCCAGGCGTAAGGCAAGGGAGCAGTTCCAACTGAACCTTCTCACAGCTTTCCATGCCTGGAAAACAAATGTTTTATAAGGAGGGAAGGAGGATAAACAGTTGCCCAGAGCTGCTATGCTCTTTGTACTTCTTTCTCTCCCATAATATGGGCATCAATTTTTGATCACTTTTCTATGCCTAAGTTTAGGAAGGCTCTTGAACATAAGGAGATTGTTCAGCCTACCTCCTGTGGCAGCTGTAAGTCTTGCCCAGGAAGCAGTGGTAGTGAAAGCAGCCAATCACAAGACAGTTCTTTTGAAGGAGAACTTTAAGAGCTGAAGTCAGCCAGCATTAGTAGTTTCAGTGTCTTATTTTATTCTCTATGGCAACCTTCCTGATCAGCTATTTTACAGCTTCATCTTCAAGGGGAGCTAATTGGTCCTCAGCATTTTTCATAATCAAAACCCACTTCTTTTGAAGCCTAAATACAGAGTGGCATGGACAAGCTGGAACCAGCTGTTGTGTTGCACAGGGTCTCATATTACACAATGCTGATTAGCTGGAAAAAATGACTCCTTGGCTCTGAGTGATTTCTGAACTGGAAGGAAAATCAACTGTGACAATATCCTGAATGGAAGAATGGAGCAGTGGAAAGTTCCAGAGTTGAAACACTGCAGAAATGTGGATGACAACTGGAGAAGATTTAAACAGTGCTTCAATGTATATCTGCCAGAGAAAAGAAAACCAGTCAAGAAGTAGCCTTTTTTCTGACAATAGCTGGTTCTGAAGTACTTGATGTTTTTAATAGTTTTCAGTTAACTCAGGCAGGGGAGGCCAACTATGGGACTGCATTACAGAAATTTGAGAAGTGCTTCACTGCATGTAAAATGAAACATATGACTGATACTGTTTAAACAGACAGTACAAAAAGATGTGGTAAACATAGAAAAAATCTGTGACTGACCAATGATTGAAGAGCCAATCTTGCTCTTACTAAGGGCTAAATAAATCCTTGACGTGACTGAGTCATTATTGGGATGCAACACTGTGACAAAACATTCAGAATTAACCCTCAACAAAGCACCTAGAATATGCCAAGCAGACAAAGTCATCCAATTCTGACAGGAGCTCTGCTGTAGAGTGGACACAACATGGATATAGAATATTAAATTAGAAGACTTCTTCATACGAGCAATGAGCAGTGCTTCAGCAAAAGACAAATGCGCCACTAGCCAGAAAGTAAATGGGAAATGTATTAATTTTAATACATTGGAGACAGATGCGCAAGCCAATGGGGTGCCATAACCATTGGTATTAGCTCTAAAGAAAAGCCACAAACACTTGAAGGTAAATGAGTAAGACTCAGGGCTTGAAGAGGATCTTGTTCCCATAAGAAATTATGTGAACTAAAGCTATGAGTAAGTAACAAACTGAAAAAGAAGATGCAACTTATAATAACGGCATGGGAAAATATATCCATTGTTGAGATGTCAAGTCCTTGGGCTCCATAAGGGTGTTCTCACTAGGCAGGCAAAAATCACAAAAGGTTGAGAGAGCTGAGGCCCACAATATGGAGTGACCAAAACTAATGGACCTACCACTGCCAGACAACAATGATACTTGCATGTGAGGAGAAAACTGATGGCTCCATGCAATAGTGCAGGACATCTCAGAGGTTAATTAAAGCAATACATGTTAGTTTAGGGGTGGGCAAAATCCGGCCCATGGGCCAAATCCAGCCCACCAGCTCATTCTATCCAGCCCACGGGGCTTTAAAAAAAAATTTAGAAAATTAATTTATATTTTCCCGTGGCCACCTGTCAAAGATGACAAGTGGCCAGCAACAACAGGACCCAGTGGGAGCCTGTGGCTGAGCAACAAAGCTAGCCCGGCTCCACCCAGCCCCCTACCCCCTTTCCGCCCTCAGGCCCCATGGCCCTGGAGCTGTTCCCCCTCCCTCCATCTGAGTGGAAAATAAAGTAAGATTGGACAGAAATGGTGGTTGTGGGGAGCGGTGGGGGCTGCATGGAGCAGCGTGGTGGCAGGGGGGCTGTGGCGAGCAGTGCGGGAAGTGGCAGCTGTGGGGAGCAGCAGGACGCACATGGTGCACAGCAGGCAGCAGAGCCACAGTGGGCAGCAGAGCCACGGTGGTCCCTGGTGGGGAGTGGGGCTGCGGCAGGCCCTAGCAGGCAGCACAGTGGGCCCTGATGGATGGCAGAGCCATGGCTGGGCCCCAGTGGGTGGCGAGGCTGCAGTGGGTCCCGAGAGGCAGCAGAGCCACAGCAGTCAGCAGAGCCATTGTGGGCCCTGGCAGTTGGTGGGGTTGTGGTGGGTGGCAGGGCTGCAGTGAGCAGACCCGCTCTACAGGCCCTCCCACGCTTATTTAATTAGATCACTTTCTTGATGTTGCTCCTGGCACCAGTGAATATGCGCACAAGTGGGGACATGTTCTATCATCACGTGGCTTAAAGTAAGCTGTGCTAGGGCTTTCTTCTCCCTTGCCTCCCCTTCCCTCACCTCAGGATCCCTCTCTGGGGGCTCTGTAGTTTCTGAACCTCACATCCTAGTTAGGTCTCAAGGCTGCAGCTTCTTTTCTTTTCTGACAGAAAGTTTGCATCAGATCCAATATTTCAATGCTTCTGATAAAATGCAACAATTGACAATACAGCTACAGACACAGGAGAACTAGGAGTGGGCCTCCAAATACCTTATTGAATCAGGGCCCAAATCCAATTCAGTTCAGAGTATCTAAAGAAAGAATATTCTAATTACAGTCACTTGGAGCTAAACATTCTTATTTATCCATTTATCTTTCTATGACATTTTCCAGAGTTTTGTGATTTCAAATGGTACTTTGATTACAATGAAAGATATATGGTAATTCCTTTTTTAATTGTTTGATACGCAATAAACTCCATTGTGTACATGTGAGCTAACTTAAAAAAGACACTGCAATCAATATTGGTGACGTGCAATATGAGGCCAATCAAAAAATGACACTAGAACTTAGTATGAAAATTGTTTATGTTAACTTTGATATCCATTCTCTAGAGAAATTTTTTTTTCTTAAAAATCATAATACATTTCTTTTGTTTTTATCAGGCTTTGTTACCAGAAATAAAAGCTACCATGACTGTGTCTTAGTATCCCTGAGGTAACTTGAATTTACAAAGGTGCTCTGTAGTAAACTGCCCTTCAAAATTTAACAGTCTGCTTAGATGATCATTTGGCTCCTCCTGACAGGTTACTTGGAGTCATAAACAGAGGTAGCGGTAATAAATAAAACTAATAAAACTGTTCATTTCCTGGAACAGTGGAAAAAGATGTGTAGGCCCAATGTTACCAGAACACCATATTCACTCTTGCAAAATTTCAAAAAAACAAAACAAAACCAAACAAAAAAATGACATGTTCTAAGGTGATTACTTCTAACTCTCATTAGTTTTATGAAGTAGCTGCCCACAGCTTTGGATGCATAAATACTTTAAATACACCTTCCTGTCATTTTCAGCACCTAAATCCAACATACAGATACCACTGACATCACCAAAATCCCAGTTCAGGTCCAGGCTTACCTAATAAATGTCTAATTTTCCACTAGTAAGCATCTGACACCTCTCAGCAGCCTGAGGGGTGCCTAAAAGTTAGACACTTTTAGGAATTCACTTTTAGGCATTTCAATGCCAATTAGGCCAATATCTAAATATCATTTGAAATATGGGCCTAATGCAACTCAAAGGCATTTAGATGACTAATTCCCATCATGAAGATCTAGTTTAAAGTGCTTTGCAAACATTATCTGAGACTTACACAGACTTGAGATGCCTAAGTCTACAACTGCAACCATGATAACCCCTATCCAGCTGCTGCCTAACTATGATGATACTTAAACTCCACAGGTGTCTTACTTTTTAACTAGAAAGTTCCCAAGGTGCCTGGACTTCTTCATTTGTACATGCCGAGAATAACCCCTATCTTGGCAAGGTCAGTACCTAGCTCTCATACCTAAGCTTAATCAGGATCTGAAAACTAGGCATTCCACTACCCAAATATCATGAGGTCTTTCCTCTGGCTAGGTTTTCTTAGAACACACCTAACACACACCACCAGGATGAAGCTCCTGCAAAATGTATTTCTTTTGAAGGAAAGAGGAATATGAGGAGGTAGGTCCCTCCTTTTATATGCTATCCCCTTAGCTAGAGCATTCTCCCAGGATGTGGGAGAACTGGATTAAAGCCCCTTATCTGTCAGAGGGGTTCAAACACACATCTCCCACCTACCAGAAGGATACCCAGTCATGAAACTATAGGCTTTTCTGGGTGGAAGGGGGCACTCTTCACCCTTCCTGTTGAAACTGTACTGCTCTGCAGGGGAAAAAAATATTCAAGATTCACTAGGCCAGAAGCAGAGAGAGTGCAAGAGGGAGCAAGACTGTAGCTAGTGGTTAGGTCATTTGGTTGAGGTCTGATCTCTGGTCCCAGCACTTTTTCTCTATTTTACATTACACAAGTATTGGGTTTGGTATAGGCACAGAGGGGTTAAATGACTGGAGAACAAACACAGCTGGGGCTAATGAGCCTATTAGGCTTAGTTGGCAAGCATAAAAAGGAAGAAGCCTAAAACACTTTGGGTGGAGAAAGTGATTTGGGGTTTTACTTAGGGGGTAGGGCTGTGCTGTTCTGTCTGGATTGTAAAGTGGGGAAGATTTTATTTTTTTGTTTGGTTTGAAAAATAGAGGAGTTCTATATTTTTCCAGTGAGAACAAATCGGGTTGGTGAGGAATAGCTGACACTATGATATAAGACAACTGTAGCTCTCCCTTCAGCTAAACAGCGAAAAGAACATTTAGTTTTGTGCAATAGTGAAATGAAGAGGAGTAGCTATATAGTAACATACAGAGTATGAGAGCAACATATATGGTAGTGAGTGTTACACTACAAATGTGAACTTCAGACTAAGTTAAAAAAAGGGAAAGTATTAAACATATCTAGAGTAAAATACATTTTATAAAAAAGATGGGGTGGAGGACAGAGTGTGCAAGAGAACAAAAGAGAGAAGTTCAGGGAGGTAAGTGAGGCTAAGTACATGCATTCAAAAATCACAAGGTAGAAGCTGTCTAAGTTTCACACATCCTAAGTTAGGTTGGAAATGAACAGAATAGATTTTTTCCCTTCAGTGGAGGGCGGGCAGGGGCATGTAGGCTGCCTGCACTGACCAAGGCCAGCAGGTTGGGAGTGCTCCCACATGCCTCCTAGCAGGCTGCTGGAGAATGCCGCAGCATGGCCCCGGCCCGCCACCAGCATCCAGATGTCATAGTTTCATAGTTTCATAGTTTCAGGGTCGGAAGGGACCTAATAGATCTTCTAGCCCGACCCCCCGCCAGGGCGGGAGAACAACCCCAAAAAACAAACAAACAAACAAACAAACAAACAAAACCACTCACCCTAAAAACAAAAACGGGACTCAAATGAGTCCAGCCAGGTAAGTATCCAGCCTCTTCTTAAAGATCCCCAGGGTAGGGGCCAGCACCACCTCCCTTGGAAGTTGGTTCCAGCTCCTAGCCGCCCTGACTGTGAAGTAGTTTTTTCGGATGTCCAATCTGTACCTCCTCTCCATGTCAGTGGTGGCAGGCACAGTTGTGGAGGAGTCCACATAGCAGGGGACTTCCCCCATGCTTGGTTGCCCAGCCCAGTGGAGCCCCCAGCCCTCCAAGACCTGGGTGTCAGCAGTGGCAGGGATAGGGAGAGAGGAGTGGAGGCTCCTGCCCTGGCCTCCCCACACCCAAGCCAGCACAGTTGAGGGGGCTCTATGTGGCAGGGGCTTCCCATCTTCCAGCTGCCTGGCCCAGCTGACCAGCACATCCTCCAATCTGCCCCCGTCCCACAGTGGCCAGGTGGAGGGTGGAGCTAGGAGGAAGCCCCCACCATGTACCCTCCTCAAGATGTGCTGGCTCAGGTCTGAGGGAGGGGTGGCTGGGGCAGGGGCCTTTGCTTTCCCTCTCCTTCCTCCACTGCTACTGACAGCTGGTTGCTGGAGGGGGGTGGGATTGGACTGGGGGCCATGCTGGTCAGCATGGGGGGAAACCCTCGCCACATCCCCCCCGACCCAGCCCCATCTGTGATGCTCAGGTCTAGGAGGGGGAGCCTCCATCCTCCCTGCCCCCCACCACTGAGCCGCCCAGAGGGACAGGGCTGGGGAAGAGGAGTCATACTGGCCAGGAAAGCCATACAGTGTGGGTGAACCCCTGCAATGCAGCCCCCCTCAACTGTGCTGGCCTAGGCTGGGGCTGGGGCTGGGTTTAGCCAGCCCCCATGCCACTCAGATGCAGCTGACATCTGGCACAGCCTCCAGCCCCACCTCCTGCCTGCAACTGGCTTTGTGAGAGCCTGCTTGGCCAGAGAAGATGAGTGCAGCCAAGGCTAGTCTGCCACCCTGCAATGGGGATGCTAGCAGGGGGCCACAAAGCATCCTGGTATTCTGGGGGACTGACCTAACTTGACTTGGGAGGGGATCGGGTACAGCTATTCAATAGACCATTTTACCCTAAATCACTTAAGTCTGATACTACATCCATCCAGGTCTACCTTAGACCAGGTTTCATTATTTTTAAACTGGTTTATGTGCACCAAACTTCTGTACTGTTACAGGTTTAGATCAATTTTCAGTCACTTATACCAATGTGTAATATATGTACCTGGTCTGAAAGTTCAGGAATATGTATCCACCTTCATGAAACATGAGTCAACTTTCATGTTACTGAATCACATTCAGATCATGATCTCTCTGGTCAGTTAAAAAAATCCTTTTCTAAGTTCCTTGCTATTCAGTAGGTGTGGTTTAGTGAAGAAAAACCAGGCCAATACCAACAGCTGCAAAGAACTTTTCCACAAATGAAAGGTGAATAATTATCTAAAAAGTTATAACTGCAGCCCCCGAAGGGGGCTGAGTCACTACCCCAATTTAGAGTTATGTTATCTTGTAATGAACAATAAGAGGGAAATCTATGCATGTCCTAACAGTTCCAGTGAGACATCCTAAGCAGTGCCTCAAAAACCTCAGGAAGGGAGTGCATCTCCAAGAACAAAAAAAAAAGATTTTGTGCAATTTATTAGAAGTCAGAAGAAAGATCACTTTACTATGGTTATGAAAATATTCACTGAGAGGGAAGCTGTGGGTTGAAGACAAAGGGGAAAAGAAGAAGAGAGATGAGTTGTTCTGACAGAATTTTACCAATTACATAGTCAGATGCGTCTTGTGTAAGAATGTAACTGCTATTATCTAGTCCTTTGAAAATCCATGCACGTGTTAATCAATCCTCTCAGCACTGACATGAGGGAGATAAAGAAGGTATAGCTATTTCCATTATACACATTGAAGGAAAAGGTTGGAGCTACAAAGTGCCTCTCCCCTACTTTCTTTCCATGGTTTTTTAGTTAGTTCCTTTTGATTTTTCAGTACTTTGTGTGCGGGCCGGGAGTGATCCGGGCCCTTTTTGTGCTCTGTGCGGGCTGTGGCCAGCAGCCCGGGCATGCTGGATCGGAGAGAACAGGCAACACGCTAGAATTAGGCACGGACGCTTAATGGTTGTTGAAGATTATTTTACTTACACCGAAGATGGTCACGGTGCAGGCAGGAAAACTTGCTTGAGTTACAGTTGCAGATAGAAAAGAAGAGAGGCGGACTAGGGTTCCTTCCCATGAACATTCTTCTAGCCCATCCGGTTGGAGGCTCTAAACCGTGAGCCCGTCACGCCAGCCGAAGAAAGTACTCAAAGTGAAGAGCTCTGAATAGACTCACACGAAGTTTGCTAGGCTCCGTGGAACTTGTGCGCGCAGGGAAGAGGGATACGTCGAGGATTGCGCTCGGCGATGGGGAGAGGCTAGAGGCTGATCAGACCCCTGTTGCCTGCTTGAAATGAGCTGGGTCCAATAGGCTCCGCAGCGCTTAGAGATCTTCACACAGTGTGAAGTCTCCTCCTCCTGATGTTCGTGGAGTCCTCCAACTTGGGCGGAAACCACTCAAGCCTCTTATACGGCTAGCAAGCCAATCGCTAGCCGCCACGGAGGAATAATTTAGAAACAGCCAATAGTGGGAAATGCTTTAGCCGCCACGTAGGAATAATTTAGAACTAGCCAATGGTGGGGCACAAATTTGAATACGAATGGCGGGAACTCCTTGCAACGTGCATTTCTATGCTGCAACAAAGAAATGCACCCTGCAAAGAAAGCTACTGGTGGCGGGAATTCTTTTGCACCGGGGTTCTCCTCTGCAGCAGAAAACTCCACCGTGCAAAGAAGCTGCAATTTAGCGGGAACAATTTAGCAGTGCCAAAGCACTCACAAAACAAAAATCACACCCTTGGGTTGTGACACTTTGCAGAGTGCTCAGGATTATAATTTCACGAGTCTTTAAATATATTGCACAGTAGATCTAATATATAAGTTCAATTTTTCCTTTGGGGGATCAAATCAAATTGTTCCACCACACAGTGGTAAATGGGGATGTAATCCTGACTTTTCATTTTCTATCTGCAGTGTGAGGGAATGAGTACCTCACATTTTCTTCAGCCATCCTATTCTGTAGGAAGCCATGTTTCTTCTCAGCCAGATCAGTCCAAGATGAGAGGAAGATCATGGGTGACTGTCTGACTGGCAGGTTTTTCAGAAGGGTTCAAAGGAGCTACGTTGGAAAAAGAATGCAGACAGCCTGATTGAAATCACACTCAGTTTGAAAGAGCCAGGCCATATGATCTCAGTCAAATAATAGGGTGGGTTTTTCACAAATAGCAGCATAATTAAATATGTAATTTTTTGAGATAAAGGAAATAAATGTAATGCAAATTAAAATGACATAAACTAGAACAATCTGAATATCTTGCTCCTTTGTGGGAAAGGGAGTTAATGTTGATGAGTGTGCTGCTGAGTAATTAAGGAAGTTTAAAAAAAACCCCAAACCCTCTCTCACCTGTTCCACAGACATAGTTACCACATCTAGGGTCAAAAGGCAGTCACTAACGTTCTCTCTACTGTTGTTTTGTAGTATCATCAAATGCTGACTTCCTTTGTGCTTTTCCTGGATATTTCAGTTGTGCCACAACAAATTCTGTGATCAGCTACAAAAAATTTCCATAATACAATAAAATACAATAAAAATAGGCAGAATTTAGGAAAGAAAAAATTGCATGATGGGCAATAGGAATGATTAAAACAGTACTCATATCTGTGGGGTACTGAAGACTTCCCTGTTCACAACAAATGTCCATGTTCAATGTAGGGCAGTGGTTCTCATCCTTGCTGGATTTAAGAGACCCCCTCCAGAGCATTGTGAATAGAATGGCATGCCACTTCCAAAACTATATTTTACAATGCTTACCTCCTTGCAGGGGGGCTGGGCAGTCAGTGTGAGGGACTGTTCAGACAGGGACAAGCCTAAGCCTGTGTTCACCTACTTAGGACACCTGTTTATCTCTTCATACCTTGCTTATCTCCTCACACCTTGAGGCACCCTTCAAAACATCTGGCAGCACCCCAGGAACCCCAGGACCTTGCCTGAGAATCACTGGTACAGAGGATAGCTACTTTGAGACACTGCATTGCACTATTTTTTCCCTGCTGGGAGGAAAGGAACTATTGCTATAAGACAATAGAGCCAAACCGCTGTGTAAGCCTTGGGCCTAGCTGAATCCCTAGGTCTTGGAGGGATTGAGCTCCCATGACTACCTAATGAATAGTGAAAGGTGATTGAAGGATCCACATTGGAACAAATTAATCATTTAAACCACATTCACGTAAAAAATGCCCATAAATGAGGATTATCAAATAAAATCACTGTTTATATTTGTCTCCTAATGTCTCACACATTTGTCAAAAGGAGTGCCTGGCTCTTTAGACAGAATACCAGCCACATCCCGAGTAATAAGCTCCTACTTTAACTGATATTTCAGTGAATTGTTTTCTTGCTACAGCTCAGACAGTATTTTTTTTAGCCTTGACAGAACGGCTAGACTAGGTAATCCACGCAAACAGCTGCTGCCTGCAATGTGATCTTTTTCTCAAACCTTTTAACAAAGAGTTCTGAACTATTCTTTGGTTTGGGATATGGTAGAAATAACTGGAAGCTCAAATCTCTCAATATAAGTATAATTTACATATCTACTGTCTGAGCTATACTGCTTGGGACTTGAGAGGTGTTCCAGAAATATTAGCTAGAATTGTATCAGCACCTTATGATGAGAACACATGGATCCCCCTGTTTCAATCCTAGTGTCATAGAGCAATTGTTCATTAAATATCAATGGTTCTGTATGTTTTCTAATCAGAAGGAAACTGCCTGGTTCTTGCTAGTCTGAGCTTTGCAAGTTCTTTCACATTTAAAAAGAAATTTGAGGTTCAGATTTGAAAATGTGAATGCTGGTTTTTGTAGGAAACATAGCTGTTTTTGACCAATAATAATAAACACTATTAGAATCCAAGAAATATTAAACCTTCTAGGCAATGGGGAGTTGGAAATATCAGCAAGGAGACAAAAACAATAGAAAATCAGCTCAAAGAGATATGAAAAACGAATGAAAGATAAAAGATTGAACTCTGAAAATGCGATTAAATGTATTTATATTCATGGTCATAGAGTCAGTGGACCAGAAGGGGCCTGTAAGATCATTGAGTCCAGTCCCCTGCCATAGGCAGGAGGTTAAAGAGTTCAAACTAGCTCAACCAGGTACTTAGCAAGCCTCCTCTTGAACACCTCCAAGGATGGCAACTGCACCACCTCTGCTAGGAATATGTTCCAGGTTCTAGTTGCTCTTATGGAGAATAAGTTCTTCCTCATGTCCAGCCTAAATCTTCCCTCTATTTGTTTGTTGGTCCTCATCCTCCCAAGGGGTGCCTTCCTGAAGAGTTGCTCCCCCAGATCCCAGTGTTCCCCCATGACATATTTGTAGGTGGCTATCAAGTCACCTTGCAGCCACCTCTTACCCAGACTGAACAAACCCAGCTCCCAGAGTCTCTCCTCATAGGGCCCATCCTCCAGGCCCCTGATCATGTGGGTGGCCCTTCTCTGCACCCTCTCAAGTTTATCTGCATCCTTCTTGAAGTGTGGCACCCAAACCTGGCACAGTACTCCATTTGCGGCCTCACTGATGCTGAGTGGAGAGGGAGAAGCGCCTCCTTGGATCTGCTGGCAACACAGGAATGTTGAAAGAGGCAGGGAGGTGAACAGAAAATTAGACCTACATTTTTCAATAGGATACAGCAATCACAGGCTGCATAGGTAGAGACAACATCCTAAAACAATCATCCCATTATATCCAACTCTGGTACAATCCCACCTTCAAAAGACCATTGCATTTCAAGCACCCTGTTATGTGAAATATATTGTCAAACCGGAGAGGACTGAGAATGTAATGTTCCCCATTACAAACTGATTGTAATGGGGAAGATTGGTATTAAATATGAAAATCTTGACTATGAGGCTAAGTAGCAAGAAATAATGGCCATAAGCTAGCAGAGAGCAGATTTAGACTAGACATTAGGAAGAACTCCTTCACAGTTAGAGTGGCCAAAATCTGGAATGGGTTCCCAAGGGAGGTGGTGCTCTCCCCTACCCTGGGGGTCTTCAAGAGGAGGTTAGATAGGCATCTGGCTGGGGTCATCTGAACCCAGCACACTTTCCTGCCTATGCAGGGGGTTGGACTCGATGATCTATTGAGGTCCCTTCCGACCCTAACATCTATGAATCTATAGCTAAATACCTGAAGAGTGCATAACACTAAAGGAGTTCACCAAGTGAACATGACTGAGATTCATCAGATTGTAGAACAGTCTTCCAAGGAGAGTGGGAAGGAAGACATTATTTGGAAAGAGCTGTCCAACTGGCAGCCCACAGGCCACCTGTGGCTCACAAGCAGTTAAACTGTGACCCATGGTTCTTGTCATTGTAGCTGCTGGAGCCAGTGTAACTCCAAAATGCATGGGGTGAATGCTGGTACTCACCCTCTACCCACCACCGAAATCAGGGTCTTCTATCACTGCTGGTGATTTAGAATCAGCAACAGGTGAAAAAGGGGAGGCAAGGAGCAGTAGCATTTACCCATGGTGTTCTGGAACTATGTCAATGCAGCAGCTCTGGCAGCTGCACTGATAAGCTGCTACTGTTCACCCCATCAGCAGAGGATGGTCATCTAGCCCACAAGAAACCACAGAGGCCAGATCCAGTCCACAGGGCCAAATGAGTTGGACACCACTGGTATAGAATATTGAAGAATGGAAATTGCACTAGTAACAGGAGGGAACATTTGGGAAACTTGCCTAATGTCAATGATTCTGTAGGCAAAGACCCAGTTGAAGTATTTCTAAAAAACCCTCTTTCTGTGGAACCTACCACTACCACTAGCTGTCATATATCAAAGATCTTGATGGGCGAGTGGAATTTGTAGTATACTCTTAGCTCTGAACCTGCCTATCTGCTTACAAAGGATCTGTGTGACTGATACACTACTTTCTCACCCAGTGCCAGTTCAGCATCCTGCTCTTGCATGGCAATTGTATCACATTACACTATACATTTCCATTAGGGCTGTGCAAAGCTTTGGGTGGTGATTTGATTCAGAGGAGATTCGGCCCAATTCAGTGGCCAAATCTCTTAATCCGAATTGAATCAGGGGACCAATTAAAAGTGCTGAATCTATTCAAAGCTCTCCAAATCTTTGAAAAATATTTGGAGACCTTTGATGATTCCGACAGTCCCCAGTGGTTGCAGCAGGGAGCTGCAGCCAGCCTTGGAGCTGGTAAGTAGGGGATGGGGTGGAGGGATCTGCAGGAGGGGGAAGGGGACCAGGCCCCCCTAACCTCTGTCCACTCCCCTAGCACCCCCCACCCATGGCTGCCCTGCCTGCCCCAGCTCCTGGTACTTTAAAAAAAAGCCCCACTCACTGGGTGCTGCCAGGAAGTGGGGAAATCCCCACTGCCCCGCACTGCCCCACGGTATATGGGGGCTCTGCATGAGCTCCCCACCCCACCTTGCTCCCCTAGCCCCCCCACTCGACAGATGCCTTGCCCTTAAGAAAAAAAACCTGAGAAAAACCCCAGGACTCTCCACTCCTGCAGTGGCCTCAGGGCTTTGGGGGGCTTATATAGACCCCCCACATGGCGCAGGCAGCAGGGATTGCCCCCTGCTGGCAGGAATGGTGAGTCCAGGGTATTTCTCTTTTTTTTTTTGTCCTTAAAGGGCCAGAGCTGCGGCCCAGGGGAGGCACTGGGACAGCAGGGGGGTTGGGAGGCTTGTGCAGAGCCCCCCACACAGCATGGGGTAGTGGGGAGCAGCGGGGATCTTCCGCCACCCAGTAGCACCCAGTGAGTCAGGGCCTTTCCTTTCCAAGTGCCAGGAGCTGGGGCGGGCGGGACAGCCATTGCTGAGCTGGGAGAGGAGGCTGATTCAGAGGTTAGGCAGCAGTCGAATCTCCGAATCAGATTTGGCCGAATCGATTTGGGACAGTGATTCGAATCATCAAATCGAATCACTGTCCCCCAAATTGGCCGAATCTGAATCCAAAGTGAATACTAGCCGCTTTGCACAGGCCTAATTTCCATGTGTAACTCATTAGAAGATTGAGCAGGCAGAATCTGCTAAATAAGGCCAATATACTAAACCTTCAGTCATTGCTTTAATCTGGAAGAAATGCATCTGCTGTGCAGAGTTCACGGGAATGAAGACGGGACCATAGAGATGTTTATGTTCAACTCATTACAGTTGAAATTCCCATTGCTATAGAAAAAGTCCAAGTAAAACAAAGATTTCCTTACCAGGAGGCTGAGGTAGGCAAAATAAGGATTGGCAGGACTATTTGGTTTCATTTCTATATCCTAGAGTATTGTGCAAGTCATGTTCTTAGTTACATCCTCCCATTCTTAGAAATGCTAAGAGTGAAAACTTTACTATCAAATGTAAGCAGGATTCAGAAACATGTCCTGTGGCATGGCAGTTCACTCAAAATGGATAACACCTCCCTAATGGTGGCCATAATATTAATACCTAGTTGTTAAATTGCATATCTTATGCATAGATCTCAAAGACCTTTCCCCCCATTTTATAAATGGACAAAATGAAACATGCCTTGCTCATGGTCATTCCGGAAAGCAGTGGCAGACCTGGGAAGATAAATGCTATCTCTTGCACTCCAGTTTATTGCTCTGTCCAGTGGATTATGCTGCCTCAGGTTTTATATTACTTTTGTAATTTCTAATGACTTCTTGTAGAAGCTTGGAATCAAATCACTGTGGTTATTATTTGGGGATGAGTCCTGACTCTGAACATAAGACTCTTAAAATTGCAAATGCCAAATTCGACTGAATTTACATCTGGGCAACCTCTCTTGAAGGCACTTGGGGTATTCCATCTAAGTATTTTGTAACATGGGGCCTTCTCGGCATCGTTTTTCCTGTGGCCCACCCACCTGTTTCTGGGCTAGCCGCCTGCCTTCTCACCCACCACACCGTTTTGCTAATTAATTGATTGATGTTAATTAAGTGGGAGGCTGCCCATTTCTTGCCCCGATGCCAGGGGACACTATCTGTGGCTCCGTTCCTCCCCTACACCGCAGCCCAAGCCTCGCAGATGGCATCCAGCTGTTGTCAAATCACCGGCCCCACACTGGGCCCCAGAATCCTGCTCTTTGAATCCCACCTGGATACCTTCATTCAATCATCCTGTTCCACCTTCATTCCAGGCTACATAGCTCCCTGAGCTGCTTCCCCCTTATGGGCGTGGTCCCCCCAGGACCTTTGGCTCTACTGGCCCTGGCCTCACCTCCAGGCCAGTCGGATCCCCAGACCCTCAGCTCTGGGCGTTCCTCATGGTGGGCCCCCAGCCCTTTCACCCTTCCGGTCCTAGCCCCAGCATGGAACCAGTCGGGGGATGTCAAGACAGGTTTGAGTCTATGGCCCCACTCTCTTGCTGGGGTCCACCTTCCAGACCCTACAAGGGGATAACCCACCTGGTTGTGGGAGCTGGGGTTAAGGCACCCTGACCTGCCTTTCACTGGGGTGGTAACTGGCCTGGCATTTCCTGGGGGCTCCCACACCACTGAGAGCCCCACCAGGCCACCCACTCCCAGCAAGGTGCAGTTGTAGGTCATGCCCAAGACCAGGAGACTCCTGACCATCCCCTACATCTCCCTTACTTCCAGATGATACCAGAAGCCCTGCAGCCAGGCAATGTTGTTGCCTGCCTTCCAGCAGCAAAATGCCCTGTTTACATGGGCAGCCCTGAATCCAAAATGGCTGCACCCATCAGGCACCTGCCGGCTGCTGTCTTCAGGCCCTTAAAGTAGCAGGCACAAACAGTGCCCTGCCACACATTTCAAGGTACTTCCTGCTGGGTGAGTACCACCAAATTTACACTGAACAAAATAAAACTACTCTGAAGATGATTCCCTTTGATTTCTAATCTTGCATCTGCAAAAAGAGGATGGATCATTGCTTCTATGCTATTTTTATTCTCTTTTTTAATCACAAGAGTAAAATTACTATAAATAGTAGGCAAACTGCTGTTGATCCAGTTTTGCATTGTTACTCCACTAAAAATTGTGATTGCAAAACTAAATTAATGTGATGGTATACTGCTGTGTCCAAAACAAATCACCTGAGCATGAAGAGATGTCAGTCTTCACCTACCATAACACTGAGAGGGATTGTCTGTGGCCATATACCCACCAAATTTTAGAGTAAAAGTGATTATGCACATGTCCACAGAGGCTTGTTGTGATTAAAAAGAAATAGAATATAAAAGGGAATAATCAAAGCACACTATATTTTAATTGTAGATCCCAAAACTCCAAATACCGTGTTTTCTTACATCTAGAAGCTTAAAATATATCATAAAATAAATTCAGAAGGAAAAAAGGACTAGTCTGGGACACATGAGACTACAGTTCTGTTATTGGTTCTACCACGCATACCCTTGGTGACACCTTTGACTACAGTATGAGAGGGGAAAGAGATGAATGAAGCTTATGTTGACTTACCCAAGACAGCTTACCCAGGTAGCCTCAGCACTGATAATAGGGTAACCCTGGCATCATGGAACTTAATTCACAGTCACTGCCCAAGCATTATATCCAGGATAATTTAACAACATTCAGGAGGAATAGAATTTGAAAATAAGTCATCAGAAGCACCTACCTTGTCTTCTCTTCAAATTTCCCTTTATTTTCTATAGTCCATACTAAAAAAAACAGTGAATCATCAAGATAAAACAGTTGCTTTCTGGTTAGCAACTGCAGAAAGTTTAGGGAGGACAACTAATGGTTGAGGTTTCTAAAAGCATCTCTGGGACCTAGCCACATGCCTTCCATTCACTTTATGCTGCCTTGGGATGCAGATCTTAACTGGAAATCTGTTCCTAAACTACATCCAAATCATGAAATTAGATTACCTTAAGTCAACAGGGCAAGAGTGGCTGGGGATGTCAAACCAGCAAAGGACACATGTTAAAGAAAAGCTGTTTATTGTCATGTAAGGGACCAGCCAGATGGTAAATAACATTGTATCATAATTACATGTATTTTAAAAAAGCACTTGAATAATCATGCAGAAAAAAAGAGTGATCTACTCAGGTGTTTATGAAAGGGAAGCAATAATATGATCTAGATTAGTATTAAAAGCAAAAGCAATAACTAAATTATTCTGGTACATCTTCCCTTTTTCCCATAAAACCTAAATATATCTTGTGCTGCCTTAAAAAAAATCATGGAAAGCATACACTGATAGTTAGAATACAGATAATGGCATTAGATAGATATGATAGTTGCAAAGTACAAACATATGTAAGAATTGTTTCAGAAAGTATTATGAGAGACAGTGTAAGGGAAAAGCAGTATTAATGTCAGAAAGGGAAAATGAACTATGAAGTGCACACATGTTTGAGGAAGGTGTGGGCATTTGGAACCAGATGATCAGTTGCTGAATATCAGTTCAGACGCAAATCCATGGAAGTATGTTGATTTACACCAGCGCAGGATCAGGCACTTGGCTTTGATATACCTGCAAAACTATCCATGCTTAACCGTGTGCCTACACTTTCGAAAGGAGGCCGGAATTCTTATAGAATAAGGAATCCCAGTGATATTTCTTGGTTTTCTGTATTAAATCACAAACACAGTGTGAGCAGTTCTATTGGTGGGACAGTACTTCATTTTTTTCCCAAAAACCTGGTGAAAATCAAGAACAATGAAGAATAAATCATTATTAAAACTGAAAAAGAGAAGTTTTAATATAACTTAAGTTTTATTTTAAACTAATCTGTGTTCCCATCCCTAATTAGATGTAGGAAATGGCATGTTTTTTCTGTAGTCCGTTTCCATGGCTGAACTTTGGAACTCCCTGTCGTGATTCAGCTGTCACTCACAAACACTGCAGTTCTAAATAGCAAAAATTATTCATTTGGGAATATAAAATACATTACATAAATTCCTGCAAAAAGGTGGGGATTTGAACCACATGACCAACTGGGCAACCTACAGCTGGTCAAGATCCAAGTGCAGGAAAGTGCAACTAAAGAAAAGGCCATTGTCCAAATCAACAAGATCCAAATGGGATCTTCATTTGTCTCCCAGATTTTGGATTCTGTAATACTTTTCCCATGACCCAACTGACAACACAGGCTTTCCTGCCAATGGGCAGATACCAGTATACCCTGGTAGGAGAAGAACTAGAAGTTAAGTAGATTAACACCTGGGACAACAGTATACTGTTCACTATGGTGCTGTGCACAGGGGGACTTGTACACATGATGATGTTACCATGTACACATGACGAAAATTTCCCTTTGTGTGTCTTAATGGCATCACACTTTACACTTATGCAGGTTTTGGGGGTTTTAAATAAATTTGCATTGTCACAAACTAAACCACATCCTGATGTAGTTTAGTTTGCAATGTTGCATCTTGGAACATTGCAACCATTAATCTATCAGCTCACCCCCCAGCTGTGAGAGAGGCAGGCAGTCTCCACCAAAAAAAAGCATCAGGCTCCTCGCTGCTTCTGTCTTGAACAGGTACCTGCAGACACCAGGACAATGACATGTATACAGTGACAGAAAAATAAATCCCATCGTTTCAATTAAAAACTCACCATTTCAATTTAGGGGGCATAGAATGCAACCCTGTAGAACTAAACCCCCATCATGTGTACAAATGCCCACAGACAATGAGAAGCTTCTTTCTCATTCTCTTTTTCTCAACAGTTTGTCATCCCTACCATCCTTCTCAGTTGGGTGGATCAGGCTAGATTTAGGAGGACTCCAAGTTCACTGCGGAGTTGTCTATCAACTGGAAGCAGTTCTTAATCTTCCCCTCCTGTTCATATCCTACCTGTGCTGACTTGTATTAGAATTAAATCTCCGTTGAATCTATGACAGGTGTAGTAGGGATACTGTAAATCATACCAAACTTCTTAGCACTCACATTATAGATGGGAAGAGATATGGGAAGTATGAGGTGATCAGACATACCTGGAAGTGCAGTGTTATTGATCCTGCCTCCAGCTTAGGGTTGGTCTGAGGACAGCTCAGTTCCTCATTCCATTCCATGTGGAAATTGGGCATACATTTCCCATCTGTTCTTTTTGAAGTTGTAGCTTTACTTTGACAGTGCTTTGAACTGCCTCCCAATCCACATGAAAAATTCCACAACGTGCTCTGTTTAATCATGCTCGGGGATTTTGGGGAAATAGCTCTGATTAGTTCCAAAATTGCTAGGAAGTTTTGTGCTATGTTTTTACATGTAGAAGCTATTGCATTTCTAAATGTATTGCCTATAAGTACATGACCCACTGAAACATTACCTTAGGAAGGCAAAAGAACAAACAAGAATATTCACTGAATGTTCATAATCCTCTAAAAGATAAAGATGTCCTCATCTCAGCTGTTAGTTCTGTTTCCAGGCTATTCAAATGGGAAACCAACATACAGGTCCAGAAAAGCTGGAGTATTAACTGAAAGGAAATCTGGCCCTGATTTCACTCCCACTGTAGCCAGTGGGTGTTAATGGCATGTGATACATAATAGTTTCTCAATGTAGGAAGAATAGATATGAGTTACAATATGACTAAGTACCTCTGGCTTTTATTTAAACAAATTGCTGTAGTGTCAGCAAAGCAAAGTAGCCTATGAGGTTAACTTAATTAAATAAACATGTGAAAAATGGGATTCATGAATTATAACTGACTATGTGGGTTTCTGATAACATCTTTCAGTGACTCTTGTTGTATGTGAGAAAATATGGTAAATAAGGGAATCTCAGGTAGGAGTAGGGATGTGGCATTAACTCTGTATTTAACAGTGGAGTGACCACTGCTGGAATACTGTATCTAGTTCTGGTGTCCACAGTTCAAGAAGGATGTTGATAAATTGCAGAGGATTCAAATAAAAAGTACAGGAATGATTTAAAGGTTGTAAAATATGAACTATAGTGAAAGATTTCAGAAGCTCAATCTGTTTAGCTTACTCAAGAGGTTATGGAGTGAGTTGATCACAGTTTGTAAGTACCGACATGGAGAAATAAATCTGATCTTTGGCTTTTCAGACTGGGAAACAAAGGTATAACAAGATTCAGTGACTGGGAGCTAGATAACACAAGAAATAAGGAACATATTTTTAATGGTGAAGGAAATTAAAAGTAAAGGTAAATTAAGCATGTACTAGTGTAAGTTACTATCCCAAATCAAACAAATCACAGGAAAAAGATTACCAGTTATAAAATAAGGGCTAAATGCTGAACAGAGAAGAATTAGACTATACTTGCAGACCATTAAATCATATACCAATGGGCTCAGTACAAAATTACTGGAAGTTTACCTACTGGATTTCCAAACATCTAAGAACATCCTGGGAAGAAAAGTCTTGCCCACAGATATCAACACAGGACTTTGGACCAGAACAGAGATGGGATTTGTTCCTAGATAAATTGTGCCTGTGTTTGTCCCAGAACAAAAATATCCCAGGATTGGGTGTCCCAGGATATGTATCTTCTATACATATCTGACATTGATTCAATGCTGCAATCCCTGGATAACTGTGTAGACATATTTGGAAATGTCCCAGGTAAACTATTATTACCTTTTATCTAGGAAAATCTGTCAGGATTCATTCTGGGACAATGGATGCAAGCATCTGCATGGCTGCACTTTGACGCAGGGTAAAACAGTTTATCCCAGGATAAATGCAGCATCTGTGTGCAGCCTTTGAGTCTGACTCCAATTCTGTCTCTAACTCCTCCTTAGACAAATCACTTTTATGATCTTTAACATTCTTAGCTTAGAACTGACATTTAAAAACATTAGAGATGCGAGCTATATTAAAGGTGAAATTATTTTATTTTCTCAACATTGATCTGTCAAAAGCAGGCAGCACAAAGCAGGAGGGAGAAAAAGTTCACCGTTAGAAAACTTTGGGATCTCAAGATCAATAACAGTGCATTCAGTCCAAAGGAGAAAGGGGAAATGGAGATTCTGAATCATTCTAAGCAAGCTGGGACCTATCCTTTCATTGATTCAGGTTTTTCCACGTGACACAAGATCAGAACTTTGCTATGCATTGTACCCAGAGACCATCTCTAACAGGAAAAAAATCCTACCATGTGCAATAGCAATTCCAATCAGATGAAACACAAAATAAACCTATCCTAAAAACTGAAGCAGAAAATGTATTTTCAATGCTTAAAAACTAAAGAAAGGATTCATATAGAGAGAAATTGTCTAGTTTTATCAGAATAAAAAAGATAAACATAAATAAACCATATTTACCTGGATGTAAGTCTGATGTTTCAAATTCTGATCTAAAATAACTGAGAGCATAATTTGATGCATTCTATTTCAGCTATGAAGGAGAATAATCCTATAATCATGTTTGTAAGGTCAGAACAAGCTATGGCTTAATTCAGGGATGCTCAGCCTCCAACCTGCAGAGACTTGGAATCCAGCCTGCGGGACTCCAGAAGGGCTGAGACATTTGGTGGCAGTTAATACTGCCATCCCTCTCCACTGCTAAAATCCCAAATTCCACACAGTGAGTTGGAGTCAGGCCATTCCCCATCCCCCTGCGCAGCTGACTTGGGGCACACAGTCCCTTCCCTCCTCCTGTATGGGTCTTGGCCATTCCCCACCCCTGCATGCCCAGTTTGGGGCTAGCCATGACCCTTTCCCCACAGAGCTGGATCAGGGCTGGATCATGCCTCCTCACCCGCTCCATGTGGCTATGTGAGGCCCTGCTGGGCCTGTCCTGGTTCCGGATTGGGTCCATTAACCAGATCTTGGCTGCAGAGCGCCTAAGCATTGTCCATCCGGCCTGTAGGTCAAGAAGGTTGAGCACCACTGGCTTAATTGCCTCAAAGGGGAATTAACTCTGACTTCCTTTTTTTTTTAAAGGCACACTGCATGATCAGGACAGCAAGACATCTTAAGTTGTACAACCATTACCATATTATAATTAATGTATATATATTGACAATTATATACTCCAGTAACTGGAGAACAAACAAGTGCTCTCCCATAAAGCACGATATAGTTCACATTTCCCACAGAGGAAGAACAATGCAGGGACTAGGGTTAAGCATGCAAATTGGAAGGAATGCCCACAATTCCCTGTTCTACCCCAAGCTTTCTGTGTGACCTGGAGCGTGTCATTTCTCTACATAGCAAACTTCCTACTTACTACTATTTGTTCTAAAGATACTGTAATGTGGTGTCTCTGATTCCAACACAGCTGCAATGATGTAAAAATTTTTAGCTATTCTAATATTTTGTTTTACTTTCAGGTGGTCTTTTGTTTGAATTTGACATTTTACACAGCTAAAGAATTACTTTAGTCAAAGAATTACTATTCAAAAGTCCTAAAAAATCTCTGTAATATTCTTTTGCTTCCAATGAACCCCAGGAAAAATCCGGGTTTTCTTGCCCTCTCTTTGAAACCTCCACCCTAGAAGTATAAGCAACACATGTGAAGAATGTCTGAATAATGAGTAATTCTGAGTCATGAGTAATGCTTCCAGATTTGCACTTTTGGCAGCTGAAAGAAGGATTCCCTGTTCATGGTATGTTTGGTGCTTTCCTGATTATTCCCCCTCTGAGGCCCTCATCTTGCTATGAGATCAGGACAAACCAGGCCTTATACCTACAAGGAGCCCTATTGATTTTTGTAGAGTTCCACTCAGGTATAAGGATTAGGGGATTGTGAATAAAAGACTGAGTCAAGTTTTTAAATGTATTTTTAATGTATTCATTTTAATGACATCTTAGGGTGCGTCTACACATGCATTTAAGTGTGACTTAATTTAATACACATTATGCTAATGCACATTAATCAATTTTTGGCAAGTGTCTATATGTGCAGAGACTTAGCACTTAAGTTAGTCTCAAGTCCCTGCTGCCCTGCCATGTGCCCCTGTGGCTGCCAGGGGGAGTTTCAGCCTCCAGTCACATGGCTGCCAGCACTTGGCAGCCATGTTGAAGCCAGAGCCATCTGCCACCACCTGGCAGCCATCTGGGAAACTCTGGTCCCTAGCCAGCCCCTTCTCTATCCAGGAGCCACATGCCCAGCACAGGGACAGGAAGGCTCCCTCCTTGCTGACTAGGGCTATGCAAAGCTTTGGTTGCTGATTCAATTCAGAGGAGATTTGGCCCAATTCAGCAGCTGAATCTCCAAATCTGAATCGAATTGGAAGACTGATTAAAAGGTCCGAATTGATTCAAAGACTCCAAATTGATTTGGAAAAGGTTCAAAGAAGATTCGTAGATTCAGGCAGTCCCTGCTCATCGCTGCAGGGAGCTGGACCCAGGCTCCATGCTGGTAAGAATGCAGCAGACTGGAGGATGGGGGAGGAGGCCATGGGGGGACCCCCACCAGGCCCCATCCCCTGCCTACTCCCCCAGACCCCTAATCACCCCCTGACCCCTGCCCATTCTCCCAGCTCTGTCAATGGTTGCCCCACCCAGCCTCAGCATCCCAGCACTTTAAAAAATAAATAAATAAATAAAATAAAAAGCTCCGCACTCACTGGTTACTGCAGTGGCCATTGGTGCCTCTGAGGGCTCATGGAAGAGCCCCCCTCATGTAGTCAGTGTGGAGCAGTGGAGGGCAGCAGGGATCGCCCCCCTGCCTGGCAGGAGCCAGTGACAGGGCTGGGAGAGCGAGCGAGGGATGGGACTCGTTTGATTTGGAAATTCGGCCGATTTGGCGGCGGCCAAATCTCTGAACCAGATTTGACCAATTTGGTGGCAGCCAAATTTCCAAATCAGATTTGGCTGAATCGATTCGAGACAGTGATTTGAATCACTGAATCGAATCTCTGTCCCCCGAATTGACCGAATCCAAATCTGAAGCGAATACTAGCCACTTTGCACAAGCATATTGCCTACACTGCCAACCCATGATGGGGCTGCCCCTGCCAGAAATGCTCAGTGCCCTGTTGCTCCAGCCCAGCCCAGGCCAGCAATGACCAGTGCCCCACGCTCCTGCTGGCTATGGTGCTGGCCCTGCTAGCCCCAGCAGTTCTCCCCCTGCCCAGGCCCCAGGACAGCTGTGCACACACCAGCAGGAGCTAGGGCACTGGCTGTGGTAGGCCTTGCCCAACCCCTTCCTCCTGCACTCCCTGCTCCAGCCCACCTGCCCTGCCACCCACACACCCCCTACCCACCACCACCACCACTCTCAGGACACACACATGGGTGAAACAAAAAAAAACTTTATTACCCTCACAACACCTGCTCCCATCCCTTCCCCCTCAAACAGAACCCCTCTCCCCTCAACCAACAGAGCTCCTCTACCACCCTCCCTAACCACCAACAATAAAAAACCTGCTTACAAGTGGGAAATGATATACTAGGGGGAAACTATTTACAGTATTTTGGGTATTCAAGCCCAGAGTGGGGGGCCTGTGGGGGCAGGGCCCTAGGGCAGGTGCCAAGCACCCCAGTCCCTGGATGTTCCCTGGGGCTGGGCTCAGGCCAGCCACCTGATGGCAGGGCAGACCCAGCACTGAAGTTAGTGCTGGGTCACGTCTACACGTGATGCACATTAACTAATCGCACCTGCATTTGCAGGTATTAAATTTAGGCATGATTAGCCTAAGTTAATGTGTATTAAGGGTGCACATGTGTAAATGCACACCCATAACATGCATTAACTTAGGCTAATGCACATTACATCGTCTTATATAGACACACCCTTAAAGATGTAGAGTGGGGTCTAGTTAGATCCTCTAAAACACATAGGTAACAAACTCCTATTGAAATTGTATAGAAGTTCACACCTTGGCACCTGTGAAAAATCTACTTTGTGCCTCTCTTTGGGTGGCTAAATCCTGTTAGAATTCTCTCTCTCCATTTCATAGAGCATGGTACTGATATCATGTCAAATTCTCTATTTCGTCTCTGTTCTTGTACTATAATAGGACTGAATATTAATTAGCAAAAAGAAAACTGAAATACAGCATGGACTAATGGCTCGGTCTCTTAGCTATGAGCTATGGTGTGAATGCTGTTTCATCCACAACTTACTACTTTAAATTCAATCCATGTTACTATCCAATAACGTACACTATTACTCTGATGACTCCTGGATGCTCTTTATGATACAAAATGGTGATCTCAGCCCACTCCCCACTGGACAAGTCACACTACTTTACTGATTTATTACACATTACAAAACTCTTTCAGTTGATGAGAAATAAAAGAGTAATTCCCCTAGGAAGTCAAAGATGTTTCTATTGTCTGTCTATATGGATATAATGAGAACAATCATCATTTAATATTTGACAGTGACTGAGGAATTTCCCTATTAGTAGTGGCTGACTCTTGCAAGGATCTTGCCATACGCAACTGCTTTGCTTGCCACATAGCTGAACATTTTTTACTTGACATTCAGTGTGCTTTCAAAAAAGGAAGACAAACAATAGATATGATCTTTGCTGCACAGCAAATACAAGAGAAATGCAGAGAAAGGAATATTGGCCTCTTCTGTTTCTTTGTTGATCTTACAAAAACATTTTACGCCATCAGCAGAGAAGGCCTGTGGAAACTTTTATCTAAAAATAGCTGCCTTGACAAATTCATCGTGATTAGATAAATTTCATGATTACAATAGCGAGACAGAAAGAAAATGGAAATATCTGATTTATTTCCATTAACAAAGTGTAAAGGAAAGGCCATGTTCTCACACGCACATTATTTAGTGTCTTGTTTGCTGCCATGGTGTTTGTTGTTTTCCATGATCTTGGTAAGGAATTCAGATTACATTTGGGATTGGTGGGAAGCCGCTAAATCTCAGATGGCTACAAATGAAAATAAGGTTGTTTGAGGAACTTGTCCATTAACAACTATTTCTCAATGACTATGCCTTGGTTTCTCATTCCCAGGAAGATACATAAGTCATCGTGGACTGCTGTGTAACTGCATGCTTATGCTCTGGACTAACTCTTAGCCTTAAGAGAGAGCTTATGTACTGGCCTGCTCCATGTAAGCCATGCACACCACCAGTCATCACCCTTGCAAGGCATATGCTTAAATCTGAAAATAAATGCACTTACCTAAGTGTACAGTTCACATTGAGGATGAAGTCTCCAACAGTTTCCGAAGCTAGCACAGCCTTTAGAAGACTTACATGATGGTCTCTGGGATAGAAAAGATAATTTTTCAGATAAAAATGAAAGTCATGATCTCTTTAGTCTATGCCAACAAATTATGGACACCCTACAGCCATCACATCAAAAATCCAAACTATTTCCATCTAAATTGTCTAGAAAAGCTAACAAAGATAAAATGGGAAGATTGGAATCCTCCAGCGAGCAAATGTGCCAGGTATAAGCACTATGATTATGAAGGCATAATAAAGACGGTTGAGCCATCTAATGAGGATGTCTGATAACCAGCTCCCTAAGAAAATTTTCTACAGAGAACTGTACTCTGGCAGACAAGATTGTTTTAAAAGCAACTCTGAATCAATAAAGTTTTGAAATTCATAGCTAGGAACAACAAACACATGAATACAAAGCATTGCAAAAAGTGCCCCATCATGGTGTACCCAGCTTTGAGAAACATGACATGAGGGATACAGAGCACAAGCTCTAACAAACATTTTAGCAGCAGGATCAAACTTCACAGTTCACAATATCAATCATTGTCTGTCCAACCCATAACTGTACATTCCAGGCAAAAATTGTGCTTATTGGCCATCGGAGAACCCATTGCTGAATACTTCTACCATAAAATGAAATATCATGGTGGAAGTTATCCTTGCTAAATGGCAAGGATAACTTAATCCCCCAAATGAAAAGACAATTACATAATTTACCAGTTTTCTTTATTCCCCATCATAGCTTTTGGCATACATGTCATCTTTAAATGCTCTGGGCCAAATCTTCCAGCTAAGGCCTATTAGCAGAAGTCCATTGACTTTCAGTGCCAATAGTATTATGTCTACCTTAGTAAAAGGCTAGACTGTAACATTTGCAGGAGGTGACTTATCTTTGCTTCCCCACTTGCTACAGAAGGGAAATTATCCGCTACTGGTTCTTGTCAATAGCAAATTACTTCCGTTTTAGTGATTGCTAACCAGCATGTTTTGTGGGAGAAGCCTTCACTCTTACCATTCCCACTCCTGTGAGGATATTTGCTGACTGATTACATACAATGACAATGCAGCTTATCTCCCATTCCGGGACCCTTGATGACAGTAGCATTTGCAGGGGATTAAACAGGAACCTTATGCCCCTTTACTCCCTTGCACAGCTGTATAAGGCAAAAAGCCACTTTACTAAGGACCCAAAGGATCTAAGGAAAAGGTACAGCTCTACAGTGGCTCTCCCTGCATTTGCATTTTAGTCAATGGGAAAAAATATCTAAAACACACAAGTTGAATTATTTGTTATTCATTTTCATGCCATAAATGTTTCTGCATTGATGTGAAACACTCCATTGTTCCAACATGTTGTAAATCTGAGCAAAATATTATAGTAAGCAGATAGTTTGTGGGACTATAGGTTTTAGCTGTTGCTTAACTACTTCCTCCAGCCTGAGAATTTTGAGTTCAATCCAAGGCCAAGCTATAGCTGAGTCAGTCTGTTCTGGTGACACAGCAGTGCATCCATCTGCTGAGTGAAGCAGCAAGGGAAAGGAGGTTGGGAACACTGGATCCAGCTTCATAACTTCACTCTGTGGCTACAGAGCTCCTTTAAAATGTGTGACACCATTACTAAGACTATATAATGAAGGGAGAGGGATGAAAACCTTCAGGAATATTTGTACCAATATTCCCAAAACTCAATATTTGAGTTTTCAAAATCCAGATCAGAGATGGAATGATCACTTTTTGGTGTGTGCATGGATCATGTTATGATGGAAAGAGACACAAATTGTGTTAAAGAACTGAATGTGAACATTGAACATTTGTTTACCATGATTCCATGAGGCCAATAAATGGACCACAAGAAGCATCTGTCAGATTTCCAAGAAAGCGATGGTAAAGCCATATCATGTAAAGAGTATACTTTGTAAATTTGAAGCATACCAACTCATAAAATGACATTGAAGACTTCTCATTAAGGAATCTGGTTTTGTTTGCACCTTAAAAAAACAAAGCAAAAAAAAAAACACCACTAGAAAAATGCTTCACAATCAATTTGATTAAATTAAGCAAAAATAAATACAAAGTCCTGCACTTGGGATGCAATAATTGCATGCACAAATAGTGATTGGGGAATGACTGACTAGGCCACAGAGGAGGATCTGGGTTTACAGTAGACCATAAGTTGAAGATGAGCCAACAGTGTGCTCACTGAAGAAAAAAAAAAGAACAAAAAAAAGGAGTCAACAACATTCTGGGTTGTATTAACAGGAGTATTACTTGCAAATCAAGAGAAGTGATTCTGCCATTCTCTCTGGCACTGGTGAAGAGACAGTCTCACCTGGACTTCTGTGATCAGTTTTGGGCCCCACACTTCAAGAAAGATGTGAACAGATTAGGAAGAGTCCAGCAGAGAGAGATAAAATGAACAGAGGCCTAGGAAGCATGATCTTTGAGGAAGGGCTGGAAGGGTTAGGGTTATTTAGTCCCTCAGAAGAGAAGATAAGGGGGATTTGATTACGGCCTTGAAATACCTGAAGGGAGATTGTAAAGAGAATGGAGGTAGTCTGTTCCAATGCTTCGCCACTTTCACAGTCAGAAAGTTCTTCCAAATCTCCATCTCAATTTCCTCTCCTGAGGTTTCTGGCTATTGTTCCTAGTCCTGTTCCCTACAGCCACAGAAAACAGACTATGTAAAGAAGTTGTGGAATCTTAATCCCTCTAAGTTTTCAAGAGCAAGTTAGACAGACACTTGGCTGGGATCATGGGTGAATTTAGGATTTTGAAAATGGGGATTCAGATGGTGTGGCACATCACCCATAACACAACACATTTTTCTCCAGTTAAAGAAAAATTAGATGCTTTACTAATATGCTAGGGAACTAGCCCTATATTATTTAGTTTAAGATTAAAGCAAAAACAGCTAAAATTATCAGAGCATGCATTCATGTGCTAGATTATATATTAAGTTTTAAAAAAGCACAACAAACTCAGGAAAAAATAGTCAAATGATACTGTTTCATTAGTTTTGTGGTCATTATAGTTAAATGTCCATCTCTTGTTCAGATTCATACAAGACAATCTAGTCTTGAGCATCTGGACAGTCCCTCCAATACTTCACTGTCATTCATTTCTACATGTAAATTAATATTACCACACCCGAGTTATGGTTTTTAGCTAGAGATATAAACAGTCTTCAGGGCTATAAAATAGGAGAGAGACATTACCATGAATGGCTAACAGACAGCAAAATTGCAGAAGAAAGGATAGGTTGAATGGTGGAACATAAAAAAAAAAAGAGAGAGGGTTGTTAGCATCTTTAAAGTGGAGAGGGATTACCAGGAATCAGGGAGATGATAATGAGCCATAAAGTCAATAGATTCTCTCAGCACTGCCTGAATAGAAATGCCACTGCACCTCCCAGGTTAGTTGGTTTTAAACTTTGGGTGGAGCAGGAATCAAAAGGCAGTGGGAGAGAGAGAGTATACAGCTGCACCTCTCCTGCATCTGGCTCCAGCTGGGATGACTTAATCAGGGATGTTCCTGGTTTGAGCAGAGGGCTGAACTAGATGACCTTGTGATGTCCCTTCCATCCCTACTTTCCAGTGATCCTATACAACAAACCAATACTAAATGTTTTATTTATTCTTTGGGTTTATTAAAATGTTTGGTCCATGTAAAACAATATTAGTGACATAGCCTGTCAGGTTGAAATTCCACAAAAAGCAGTGCTCGTTTTCAGATCCATACTCGTTGTTGTTGTTGTCATCTACGTAGCACAGTAGTAGCACTTAGTTCACACCAAATGCCTTGATGAAGCTATGTAAACACATAGTAAATATCTTTTTAAGGATAATCCATTCCCCTGTCATCATGGACAACAGTAAAATAGATGTTTGGCTCAAAGGGGTCCATAAAAATATCCATTCCAGACGCTTGCATGACTTGCAGTCCAAAAATCACCCCCAAACCCTCTAAGACACATTTAGGATTTTCACTACAAAACCATAAGCCTCAAACACTACAGTGTGCCACAGGAGGTGAGTAGATGATGTGACCAATACAACACAAATTATAAAGCTGGAACACCTGGAAGTTGCGGATTTGTAGGGGTGTGCAAAGCGGGCCCTATTTGATTTGGATTTGGATTTGGTCTGAATCTAGGACAGTGATTTGATTTGTTGATTTGGATCACTGTCCCTGATTCAATTCAGCTAAATCCAAATCTGAAGATTCAATGCTGATTCAAAGAATCAGCAAGTTGGACATAGACGCAGCTTTAAATGTATTTTCTACATACCTCAAGGTACCAGCATGGCTTGTGAATGCTGCAATGCTGGGGCACATGGAGCATCCCACAGGAGTGGGGGGGCCTTCACATGCTCGGCAGCAAACCCAGAAGTGGACCGGAACTACTTCTGGTCCACTTCCACGTCTGCCAGGGAATGCATTGAGGGGGCCCCCCCCACACCTCCCTTGGCTCAGCGATTGTCCATGGGGGGACCCCGGGTGCCCCCCCCAACCCAGGAGGCACCGGTCACTGAGCCAGGGGGACGTGGGAGTGCCCCCCAGCACACTCCCTGGCGGACCCAGAAGTGGACCAGAAGTGCTTTTAGTTCACTTCTGGGTCTGCATGCTGGGGTGCCTCCTGCGCTTCTATGGAACACTTCATGCACCCCAGCATCGCGGCATTCATGAGCCACCTGCTACCTAGAGGTATGTAGAAAAAACATTTAAAGCTGTGTCTATGTCTAAATCGCCAAATCTTTCTAAATCGATTCAGAGGGTTCCAATTTGTTTTTGAAAGATTAAAGGGTCCTCTGATTCAATTTGGATTTGGAGATTCAGCCACAGAATCAAGCCAAATCTCCACTGAATTGAATCAGAGACCAAAGCTTCGCACAGCCCTAGTGGTTTGTTCTTTAATATAGTAGCACCTCTTGTTTCAATAAGATGAGGGTAACAGGGTGGTCTGTCCCTTTAGGAAGGAACTGACAGCCCTGTTAAGAGAGTCCAGCTGCAGGGCAGGGATAGTCAGGGAATGGTCTGCTAGGAGATTTTAAGAGGTCCCAGAATAATAAGCAGGAGAGGAGGAAGCAGGTTGTAAATACAATTGCTTGCTACAAGAAGGAGGTCAGGTTGCTGTGCTGGGAGTCAGAGCCAAAGTGCCTGTGATAAGGCAAAAGGGTCTTTCATAGTTTCATAGTTGGTAGGGTTGGAAGGGACCTAAGTAGATCATCAAGTCTGACCCCCTGCCATGGGCAGGAAAGGACGCTGGGGTCAAATGACCCCGACTAGGTGATTATCTAGCCTCCTTCTGAAGATCCCCAGGGTAGGAGCGAGCACCACTTCGCTTGGAAATTGGTTCCAGATCCTAGCCGCCCTGACTGTGAAGTAGTGCCTCCTAACATCTAGCCTGAATCTACTCTCAGTCAACTTATGGACATTATTCCTTGTTACTCCCAGAGTCTTTGTTTTATTGGTTGCCTAAATACTGTATTATAAGGGGGCTGGCTGTGGCGCTCCTCAGAGAGAAAAGCCCAGGCGCAGGAGCCAGCAGGCTAGGGAACCTGCTTATATGATTGGTTTCCCCCCCACCCCTTCCCTCCCCATGTTACTTAACATTTTGGCTCTCTTTCTATAACTCTGTTAATTAATTTCATTGACTATGTGGCTTATCACTTCCTTCAAAATACCAGGGGTCTAATTTTTAGCTCCATATAATGTTAAATGATACTTTATTCACCTGATCAATGGGAGTGCCTTTGGAGTAACAGATATCTTGGTGTTAGCACAGGTATCAGAACAGACTGTACAGGTAAAACTCAACACATTTCTGGAAATTTCCTGATGACTATTGTGCAAGGCAGGCAGACAGTTCAAGTCATGAGTGCTCCGAGATCTTAATACTTTCAGTTGTAACTTACACAGAAATTATATTGAAACTCATATCGGCAAAGCACATTATGTAGTTATGAGCCTCTAGTTAAAGCAACAGACTTTAAAGGTGTGCAAATTGTTCACCCCAAAGCAGCAAAACAAGCTCCTGTCTGGTTTTAGACTGCATCAAATACAAAACTCAGAGGCAGTTTGCCAAAAGTTCCAACAGGTTTTGCAAACTATTGAAGCAAACCTGGTCTCATCTTTTTTACCTATCATGTGAAAATTCTAATTTTGAATTATAGTGACCAAAAACAATAAAAATTGAGTCAAAACTACTTTAATTTGTTCTGCAATGACATTTTGGAATTGTTCAAGTTCAGAACTCTAAGTAGAGCTCAAGGTGAGAATAACTTGTAAGGATTTAAAAATATTGTTCAGTTAAACCTCTGGGGAGTATGTATGAATGATAAGTTTTGCACAGCTCTAAAGAAAACTACAGTTTTCAGCTTAATTAAGAAATACATCAGTTCACTGTGCTCTAATCACTAAAGTAACTTTCTGGATTATATGTGAGCATTTGTTTTTCCTGTATCCGGGTGATTATAGTGTGCCATAAACCCATGGAAGTTATATTTCTTGATTATGGTAGTAAAGTGCCTGCCTGGTGACATCAGAATTTCTGATGATCTGTTTGGTGGTTCTCTAATTTTTCCATCATTCTACACAAATTAGTACAAAACTTTCCTTGACTGCAGTGAGGGTTCTGTTTAAAGAATGAAGGCAGGAATTGACCCATTGTAATGAGCTCTAAGTAGGATAATATACCCATGCTCCACATTATTACACTTTTAGTGCCAGATAAATGGCTTTGTCACTGATATGAAAATTTACAGCAGCTGAGGATCTGCCTCCAGGAGTTTATACTAGGGTAAATCCCTGAATCATTTCCCCAAGATGATGCCAGCCATACTGCCCTTTCAGCTCCCTATTTACTAACAACTCAGAGATCAGGAATGAAGGGACAAGATAAAATCTGGATGAAGGAAGGACAAATAAAAAGAAAAAGGTTCTTATTACCAGAGACTTCTCAAAGCACTTTATTTTTGTTTTCTTGGTGTAGAATGGCTGGGTGGGTGTTTTCGGGAGCAAACTTAATTCCTTTAAGTCTCTCTGATCTTTAGGAACTTTCTGTGCTTTGAGACCACTCAGAGCCATCTCCTGCTCAGGAGGAATTAGGGTAAGTTCTAATAACAAACAGATTTTTGAAAAGCCTTTTCTATTTTATTACAGGACCATCAAAAAGGAAACAAAAAAGGCCTGAATGGGGTTGACTTTCTTTTTGGCCTGAACAAAAGTCCCAGAATTTTTAAGACAAAAGCAAACAAACCTAATTCAAAAAAATGACACATGCCAGTGTCCCGGCTCAAAGGATAAAAACATTCTCATAAGCATTCCATCTGAAGGGAGAGCTCAGTTGGGTTCCGCTGGGCCCAGTGGAGCTAGGACTCTTGAGGATGATAGGCAAGTGATTTAGGAACTGGCCAGAGGTGTTCCAAGCTGATACATGTGGCAGAGAAATAGGAAGGCCAGGTTTGGAAAAAGTTCTAGCAAGAACTCAGTAAGTAGATGCTCTTCTTATTAGGTGAAATGTGCACTTGGAAAAGCAAAATTAAACATAATAAGAAGGAATGGTCAATAAAGTGATCTAGCAGTTCTAAGAAATGTAATTTAAAATATTATTTTAACTTTTTAGTTATGGCATTTACTCATACTTCTCTTTATCACAAAGGTGTTCATGTCTAACACTGTGGACTATTTTTTCACAGAATTCAGAAATGCAACATGAAATTAGAGTTGGATACAAGTTGCAAAATTCAGGTTTGTACCTGTCCAAATTCTGGGGACACTGAGATCTGTTACCCTGGCTTGGGCTCATTAATTAAAACTACTCAATTAGTCAGTTATTTATTGAAAAAAAATCAGTGATCTGCATGTGATGTATATATTGATACAGTCTCCTCCTCCTCTCACTTACTTCTGACATACTAATGTAACCCCAATGTTCTACATAGCACTTAAATCTCTGCATTGTTGGTTTAGGCAAATGGGTTTGTCATTGAGCTTTGATAATTTACATAGGTTGAAGAGCTTCCCTTTGGAGCTTAGCAAGGTAAAACTCTATTGTAGAATTTGCCATAGGGTTGGAATCTCTCTCAGTAGGAGTGCACTTGATGTACTAGTGGCTTACTGAGGAAAATGGAAGTTGATGCCAAGGGTTCACTAAGTATTCCTCTGCATCTAATGAATATGATGGAAAAATGGGTTTGTGATATATCTGGATGATTAGATAACATGATATATTTAGTTTGTAAAATAAGAATTATTGGCACTAATGCAAAGGTACTGTAAAAATACAGGTCAGAAAAGAAGACCATTAATAAATTGTGTGCCATGGCAGAACATCACAGAATCTTATGAACCCCTCCTCAAGTCAGTAAATGCAGTCATCAAGCTGAAGGGACATGTCATAAAAGTACAGGGGACAAAACCTAGAAGTTTTTGAGCAGATCTGGGAAGTTAAACAATGATAATGTGAGTCTGGCTGTTCAATGTGTAATAGGATCTGCAAAATGCCTGGGAATAACAGACAACTGTCTCCAGCAGTTATTAGATTGGGCATGCTAAGAATACTAGGAAACAGGAGATTGAAAATTGAACCACCTAACTGGGTTCAAATGGAGACTCACTAGGCACGTCCCCATAAGCGGGAACGTGCATTCCCCAGGGACAAGTAGCAGCAGCACATTTGTGCTGCTTCTGGTTGTCCCTTGGGTTATGCCCCTGCATGCGGACTCTGGAGCACAGCAAGTTGCCCCGGGTGGGGTAGGGGAGGCTGGAACCAGCACCTGGGCTGGCCCCAGCAGCCTTACCTGGGATTCTGGGGGCCTCCCAGGGCTTCAGCAGCGGCAATTTGGGTGTGTAGAGACTGGCTGAAAGACAGAGCATAGCTCTAGTTGGCCAGGCTCCAGTTTTGGACAGCACACACTGCTCACATTTGCACCGCCCCACTGTAGAAGAATGCTGCAGTGCAGGGACTGCCAGCTGGCTAGCCCCACAGTTGAACACCCTTGTGCCCCAGCCAGCCTCTCTGCAGCATATTGAGCCAGGGCAGAACAGCCATGGACTGGCAGGCTGACACTCTGGGCCCCGTACCAGCCTAAGGCTGCTATACCTTGGCTCAATATGCTGCGATCCTGAGTGAACACGTAAATGCTGCACCCAGGACAAAAACTCCAGCATGAACTGCACTGGAGTTTATTTCTACATGCTAACTGCACATGTAGATGCACCCACTGGGCGCATCTATACATGTACTTTAATATGTAGTAGACTATTTTACTGCGCATTAAAGCATCACATAATAATTCTGACATTACACTAATGCACAGTAAAATAGTCTACTGCACATCAAGCATCACAAGAAAGTGTGCAAATATTAGCACAGCCTAGTGTGCATTAATTTACCACCTCACATTGGAGATGCTAAATTTAATGTGCGTTAGAAAAGGTGCACTAACACACGTGTAGATGCACCCACTGAAACATACATCTCTCTTTTTACTGAAAAGTGGTAACATTGAGTAAGATCATTTTGGACCTCTGAAATTCTAGCAAGAGGTTTGGATAGACGAGATAATAAACCAGCTAGTAATCAGTTTGGATTTCATAAAAGCTAGTAAATGTGCAATCAATTAAAGGGAAAGTGCCCTGGAATTCAATTTGTGGAAATACTATACAAAGTCATGGCCCAGGTGAAAAACCTGGTTTGTAGGCAATGCATTTGCAGTGAGCAAGTTGTTCTGCCACTACAAACTGAAAAATATAATAATAGCAACATGCTGTGCTAGGTTTCCAGCAAAGGAGATAAGATAAACCAGTGAGTGATGGGCATAAGCGGCACTAGAAAATATTTGGGCAGGCTGGGCGGTGCAGAGCATGCTCGCTGGACTCTGCCCCTCCCTCCCGCAGGGCCGTTCTGGGGCCAGCATGCACTGGTGCAGTGCAAGTGCATGGTATAGCAGCAGCAGTGGTGCTGGAGCCACTGTCACCAGCCCAGTTTAGGGGCACTAAGCCCCATTAGCTCTGGCCTTCCACCGCCTATGGTGATGGGTTTGCCTGGTTGTAGTAGATACATAGAAAATAGAGGTTCTGTAGTTCTGTATCAGCTTGAAAGCTATTGGACATAGTTTTTTTTTACATCCTCAAAACCTAACTAAGCAAGAACTTTTATTGGTAAAACATAGTAATTGTGCGCAGGAGCCATGATGCTTGCATTTCGTAAAATCCCCCATGCAGTAGTATCTGGTGAGGGCACCAATGGAGTTATATTGCCTGGGAAAGGAATATTGCCTGGGAGAAACACATTTAAGGACTTATGCTTCTACCAGACCAGGCACCTTTTACTTATGACGCAAGATCCATGAGCCTGGCAACGCAAGATACACCGTTGTCTCTGATATTGGCACCATCCTGAAGGGAGTTTCTGCCTGTGTTAACTCTATCCTATACTTGTCCGTCACCAGAGCAGTCAGCTATTTGGAGGAGACCACAGATTTCCTCAGAAACTTGATTTCATTGACAAACTTATAACAGTGACCACATGACATCTCTATACCAACATCTCCCATAAGGAACAATTACATGACATAAGGACTATTATCCCTGATGATGGCACCACTTCTGTTTCCATTAAGCTCTCCCTCACACAGCTATTTCAGATGAGAAGATTCACTGTACCTACAAACAAATGGCTCTGCCACAAGTATGTGCATCCATCTCCCTTGCCTCCCTGCACTGATACACCTATGGGAAGAGGTTTGAAAGAGTTGGCTTGGAGTAGTTCCACAAGCCTAAGTAGGACCCCTAGATATGCCTTGGGAAGGATCTGGACAGTGCTTACCTGATTAGAAACAATTGGGTCTCAGGACCAAACCCAAAGTTAGGCACAGAAAGGAACATCTGAGAAGATAGAAGAGGGACAGCATTTTTATGGGTCAACACCAAAACCAAAAATGCAGCTGTGGAAGCTGAGGTCAGGAGAGCTGTGGCAGGTTCCCCAGTAGATCAAAATGCCCAGAATCTCTCCCAGCCTGTAGATTTCACTGAAAGTAAATCAGGCAGAGAGAGAGAAGCTCCGAGACCATTTGAATGGAAATAAAATTACTATGGGCTGGTGATGTGAAAAAGTTCTGACAAAAATTACCAAGGACGTAAATAGATACATACATAGTTTAACTGGCATCATGTGTAATTCATAAAACATTTATTTTTTCTGTTGAGGATGTGCCTCTGAATACCACTACCTCAGACTCCATTGAGCATTGGAAAGAGCGGAGATTGGGGTGTAGTTATGATGGGGTTTAAGTAAAGCCTCAGTGATGCTGAGAAGCAGGGTCACCATTCTGTATTTAGAATGTATAAGTAAGACTTAGATCACCTCTTTTCTCAGGTCAGACAACTATAGATGCTACCAGTCAGTGCCAAACAAGTGAGTTCAGCCAGGTGCCAAGGTATGGATGTGGGAAAATGTTGCCGATGGCTGAATGCAAATACAGAGAGACTGGTTATTGTTGGCGGAAGGTATGCGGCTGAGAGCAGAAGTAGCCAGAAGCACCAACAAAAAAAATAAATAAATAAAAGACGGAAAGAGAAGCACAGAAAACCAAGATAACAGTGAGAAAGGATTTGCACAGCCTTAGACACAGGCAATTGATATTTTGGCCAAAATGAATTAAAAAGAAAAAAAAATCCAAACACACAATTCTGATAAAAATGGAACAAACTATGAAGCAAGAACCCAGGTGTCCCCTCTCCCAGGTAACAGCCCTAAGCACGAGCCTATAGAGCTAGTGGGCGTATCTACATGAGATTCTTCAAGTGCAGTCGACTAATTCGAGGCACTTTCTCTGGATGCTTGGAGACATCTAGCTTGCCTGAAAGGACTTGAACCTACATCCCCTATCTTCCAGAATAGTACTTTAATCACTCCTATAGACACATGCAGGCAGCCTGCTCTGACATGCTGGAAATCCAATGTGTCGGAGCAGACTTGAGTAATCGAGTCTGCTGGAGCATGGAAATTGATGTGCTCCGGCAGCTTTTCACATCACGTGTATCAGCGTCCTTGTGCATCCCCATGCTGAAAAAAATGGCAGCCAGGTGCTTTGAAATAAAACAAACATTTTCAATGAGCTTTAATTCAGAGCACCCTGCCGCCATTTTTTCAGCGAGGGAACACTGATGTACATGATGCACAGGTGCTTTTCATTCGTACGGCTTACTAAGTAAAGCACCTAGTGCTGCATCCGAGACAACGTGTAAAAAAATGCCCTATGTTGTATTGTATTCTGGAGTAGGTCTCTTGTTGAAGCTGTTCCACCTTATATAATTACTTAAAGAAAAAGAGACAAAGTGAGAGTGGGTGCATCTACACATTCAATAATGTGCTGTAATTACGGCACATTAAGTTAAGTACCTGTAATGACAAGTACTAACAATGCACCGTAATTGGTGCTACTGTGCATTAACTCAAATGAACAGTCTCTTTGTGACATTAATGTGCAGTAGACTAAGTCTACTGCACATTAGCATGAGTTTTGCTTGCTGTGCTAATGTGCAGTAGAGTTAGTCTATAAAGTGAAAGCATTCTATTTGGATATTTTCAAAATTGAAGTTTTGAGTGTGAGTTTTTAAAAAACTTAATTTGTTTTTAAGTACAAGTTTTTTTTATATTTAAATAAGTCCAGATCCAAACTAATTGTGTTCAATTTTTGTAGATTTGAAACAAAATGTTTTCAAAATTCCATTTTATGAAAGTGTTGATATTATTGGTTTTCATTCTAGAATGGGAAAAAAATTCCAAATAATGGAATTACTTGTGAAACAGAAAGTCCAATTCCTGACCAGTTTCAGTTACCTCTTTGGTATGCTCTCCTGTTTGCTCAGCCCCACAGAAGTCTCTTTTAGGGATTGTTTGGAAGAGATAAGAAGGGGGCCTGGTAGTGAAAATATGTGGAGATGTAAGCCTAAAGTTATGTTTATTATAGTATTGCATACTGTGTAAAAGAAAATCTTTTTAGAAGCCATTACATGAGTCATGATGCCAATACTGGCTACCCCAAGCCTCTTGATGCTACATAAATATGGCACAGTGTATTCTACTACAGAATGTCAATTAATAAAGAGCTGTAAACTACAAACGTCAGCACCTTTCTATACCACAAACTTTCTGCTCAAGGTATAAGACATTTCTTCCACCTTCCCTTTTCCAAAGTAAACCTACAACACAGTGCATATTTAAAAAAAGGTGGGGGGGAGGAAAAAAAGAAAATTTTGCCTTGGTGAGAAAAAGACGGAAAGAAAGAGCAACTCATGAAAAGTCAATTAAGGCCAATACCTAAAAAAAAAAAATACAAAATCTAAGACTCAGCACACTACAAGGTGTTCAGAAGCTATGGTGATTAAACTTCACAGAAACATTAATAGACTAGTCTAGATAGGCACTTAAGTACATGTGACCTGATTTCTGAGATGTCTACTAACCACAACCCCACTGATTTACACACACACACACACACACACACACATACACACACACACACACACAAAATCTAACTTGAAACCAGATCTCGTTCTTCATTCTGTGCTTTGTTCATCCTTCCTGCCAAGAAGATTATGACAGATCTTTTCCTTCCTACAAATGCTCAGTCTGTCTCTGGGCTGCTGTTAAGTAAACAAACTAGCTTAATATTACACAAATGACAATAGTATCGTCATGATAGAGATAAAACTGCTTTCAATGACACTGTACTAAGGAAAATTCAGAGGAAAAATGGAATGGGTTTGTTCTTGACAGGGGTACCATAAAAGATATGCAGCTTGGTTGCCTTTAGGTATTATCTTTCTTAAGGAAGAAAGTATTTATACAACAAACTTTTATAAAACTTTAAGATTTTAGGATTAAAGACTAATTTATTGAAGACAATTGAGAAGATCCCATTAATTGCAATGTACCATCATCGTTCTCCTTATTCTTTTCAAGAAGATATTCTTCTTCTTTGTTCACTACATATTTATTATTTACAGGGTATTAACCCATGACACCATCCTCTATTTCAGGACTGTCCAACATCCAGAAAGCTGGGGACCACAGAGCTGGGCACCACACACTGCATGGGAAGATAGGCTCCCACCCACTGCAATGGCTACCTAGGGCCCACCCTTCCTTCACCCCCATACTCATACAGAGTGGGCAGCCCAGCTCCCCATCTCTCCTGGCTGTGCACACCATGCAAGTTGCCAAGCTCTCTACTTCATACAGCAAAGGCAGTTTTGCATTGTGCAGCAATGCCCTCCCCTCCTCCTCCTGTGGGCATACTCACCTGCAGTGTGAGCAGCTGACTCCCTTGCTTTTTGCACATGTAGTTTGGGCACTCTAGCTCCTTCCCAGCCTCTGAGGCAGGAACAACCTGGGGTACAGGGAGTGGCAGTGAGGTTGGAACCTGAGGGCCACATGTAGCCCAAGGGCAACTAGTTGGATGACACTGCTTTAGTGAAGGAAGGCAGGCTAAAGAATGCCCTAACACTAGGAAGTATTAGCTCTTGGAATACAGGTTTCCCTCCATTTATGCGGTACATGAGTTCCAGGAAAAGTGTGCATAAATCAAATTTGCATAAAGGGGGCAGCACCTGGCTCTTCCCAGCCCTCAGCAGAGGCACTGGGAGGGCAGGTTGTGGGGGGGAGCTACAGCAAATTTTGGGGTGGTAGCAGCCCTCCTCCCATTGCCATGGTCTGCCCTGAGCACCAGGAAGAGCCTGGTGCCACCGCTGGCCCCAGACAGTAGCGGCAGCCTGCTCTCATCCCACATGCAGATCTGGGGGCACGTGCCCCCCAGGAAGAGCCCAACAGAGCCCCCCAGCCCTCCTGGGCTGCACGTAGCAGCAAGAGCCATACCCCTCTCCCGCACCCACTCACAGTTTCCTCTGCTTTTCTCCCTGCTGTACCTCGGGAGCAGCTGACAGGCGGCACCGCACCCCTGCCACCTGCCCCTTCTTTTATAGATGTCGCAGAGCACCTTGGTGCTCTGTTCCTAGAGGGGAGAAACTGCCAGGGAGAGAGACAGAGCCCTGGCAGGTCATAATGAGCCCAGCTGAGTGTTGCCAGGGTAACGAGCCCAGCTGCGGGTTGCCGGGGCAACTAAGGAGAGCCAGCTGC
>NW_005841877.1:3080369-3084337 GCF_000455745.1 Alligator sinensis
CATGCTGAACCCTAGAGAGGGGCAATATTGAGGGGCCCAAGCGGGGCGATAGTTAACAACCCGAGATGGGCATAGTGAGCCCGGCCGCAGGCTAGTACAGCAACAGCCCTCAGACCGAGGCAGGGCGCTGCGGTGGCCCCCGCGAAGGCGGGGAGTAGCAGCGCGGTGAGCCAGGGCCAGAGAGGGTACCCGTGCGGTTGGCCTGTACGACCAGAGGCCCGCTAGAGTCCCTGAGTGGGATCACCCCGCCGGGGAAGTCCCAGAGTAGTTGAGAGTCCCAGCGAGAGGCTGGGTACTACAGAGAGCCCAGAGTGGGCTACACTATAGAGGAGGCCCGGGAAGCGGGCATGGAGACCCAACAACGTCTATCACATCAGCGAGGCTTGGGTCATGGTATTAGGGGCTGGTAGGAGCCATGCATAGCCCATAAGGCTAGGGTGCTTGGGGAGCACCCATCATACCGGGTGACCACAGGAGTCTGGGAGAACCGCGGGGACAGAGGTCCCGAGTAGCTGTGCCCAGGGAGTCATAGGCAGCCTCCCAACTAATATTAATATATTCATATTCCAACAAGACGTGGCGGGCGAGAATTAGAGGGTGCCTTGGGCTGGCCTGACACGGAGCGAGGGACCTTAAGGAGCACACGGCCCTCTGCAAGGACCCCGCCGTGACAACAGACTTACCTAACTATGCCCCAGGCCTCCACTTGACCCCACTCACCCCAGCCCCTGCTGCAGCGGCCCCAGGAGCAGCCGACACCCCCTGCCTACACCACGGCATGGCGCAGCCCAGGGGCTGGGGCAAGCGGGGACAAGTGGAGCCCCAGAGCCAATCACATTAGAGCGAATTTACCTTGCATATAAATGAATATGGGGTATAAAAAGAGTCATCGCATAAGAGCAAATTTCCATATACAGAACCCACATAAAGTTGAGGGAAACCTGTAGTTCCTCTAGAAAATTGGTTAAACTCACTAGTGAGTTTTAACTATATTGAACTAAACACTATTAAGTTTAAAGTAGGGAATAATCGAATAGTGGCAGGGAGACAGAATGGATGATCTAGTAGACACTTCTCATCTCTAAATCCTATGATTCTACAAAGCCAGTACAGTTTCACAGGATAGGTTATTTGTGTGTCAGAATACAGTGCGCCACCTGAAAAAAATTAAGAGACAATAATATTTCAATCAGCCTGTGAATCTCACCAAAAATTGCAGTAACAGTATCCTAGGTTTTTTAAGAGGAAGTATGCCTGGTGTTTGAAAGAACATTCTTTGTGCACAGTGACTTTTAAAATATGGGCTACATCTCTGTTATACCAACCTTTCCAAATTAATGAGTGATGAGGAATTTGAGAAGTCTGGTGCACATGTGGCTTGGCAGGTGCTTTATATTTAAAGGCACATGCGGTTGTGTCAAATTGTGTAGAGCTGCTCTAACGATAACCTCTGAGAATCAGTCATTGTTTACTTTAACACTATCATAAGCACATCTGGGTAATTCTTTAAAAGAATGGTAAAGGTAATTAATAATGAATTGGATTGCAAATCTGATAAAGTACTTATGACATCCATATTAGTACCGAATGAATTTATCATGGTTACTGTTATTATAAAATACTAAAAGAATAATAATTTGGGCCAATATTTGAATGTGTTACAGCCAGGTATAATAAATACTTTCAAGAAGCATTGTATTTTTTTGGAGATATTATAATAGCCTTGCAAATGATTTTTTTTTTTTACATTTAAAGGAAATATACTTTTTCATCATTCTCCAGACATAGGACATAAATTGATTCTGTATATTTCATCTGCTAAGTTTTCATGATAATTTTGCAAGATTTTATTACAGCAATGGGACAAAATTCACTGCACCTTCAACTGTCTTTACAAAGGCTTTATTGTACGAAGGGTATAGAAATACTGCGATTCTAAATAATTGCAAATGACTAGCTACAATGGCCCCCATTCGATTTTATAAATTGGCCTGGCTACATTTAAGTCAATGAAGCAATGTCAGTTTACAGTAGCCAAGGGTCTGACCCAATGTGCCAATGAAAGTAAGAATACTGTATGGAATCTGGTGAAAGCTTAACATTAGAAGTATGACATAGTTGAGCCATGCATCAGTAAGAAACCTTGAACCAGAATATCACATACTCGGACTAAGCATCTAGCAGTTAATATATAAAGTTTCCTAAAAAAGAAGCCAAAAATGTTTTCATTATTCCCCACTGACATAAAAGTCATTTAACACCAGGATGGGAAGTTTCTGCCACACTCACCCAGAGAAAGAGGTCTTGTGATAAACCTGCTTGGGAACAGGAAGAAAAGACAGTGTACTCTTGACATATATTATCCAGCTATTTCCATTTACAGCAATGTCAATCCTCAACTGACTTTGAACTGACTAGTTTTGAAATGTCAAACCCTGTGGGATTTCCAGAGCTTAACATCACAGTAAGTCAGCTCAGTGCAGAAAACTGCACACACCATGTCCCTTCAGGAGCACGAGGTCAGTTCTTCATATAGCTCTATCTGCATTTCTTTGGCAGTTACTCCCACATCTACTTTTCTACCCACTTCAACTTCTCCCTTTCTACATAACCTCATTTTGCATCTTCATTTCCAAAACCTTCTCCTGGATGGCCTCTTTCTTCTCTCAAATTTGCCGTGTAAAAATCTTGCGCTTGCCCTCAAACCTTCTCTTCTGCTCCTTTAATTAGCTAATTACTCCACTAACTTTTCTAAGATATCTCCTAACAAATGTAGGTACGTGGTTGCATACCAATTTTGCATCTTTATAACTCCATTGGATTCATTAAAATGCTCTTGATTTATATCAGTATGAGATGTGACTCAGACTCAGTGGCCATGTCCACATGTGGTATGAGAGTTTGGTTCACCAGGGTCAACTAGCAGCAGTGCACCTTGAACTGCTGCTACTTGCTCCTGGGGAATGCCCATGCCACCCAAACTCTGGCATGTGGCAAGTTACCCTGGAGGGAAGGCCGGGGCTGGCACTATGCTGGCCCCAGCAGTCTTACCTGGGGTTCTCGGGGCATCCCCACGCTACAGCAGCAGTAATTCTGCTGTGTGGAGCCTGGCTGGCAGCCACAACACACCTCCAGGCGGCCTGGCTCTGCTTTTGAGCAGCATGTGCTGCTCCACTTTTTTTTTTTTTTTTTTCCTCCATGTTTATCCAAGGGTCAAAAACCCCTCCACACTGCTCCCTTGTAGCATGGAGAACAACTGAATGTGCAGTATGTGGCACCGGAGATGTCTGCACCACCACATACTACACGGCTGCACTAGTTTGGATGCAGCCAGTGAGTTTTTTCTTCTCTTTCTCTCTCCCCCTCCTTTTCACAAATCCTGTTGGTTTTCCTCTACACTTCATTTAAAATATCCCTCTCCAATTCCACCACTAATATCTTAGCCTATGCCTTGGGAAACATGTATCTTGGTTTGTACAACTTCTTCCTCTCTCATCCTCATTTGTTTTAGTCTGCTATGATGAGTTTGCCGCCTACTTTGCAGGCAAAATTGCACACATCTGGTATGGCTTGGCAACCACCATTTTTGCTTCAGTCAGAATCTGAGACTGAGGAAGCTCAGTCTTGTCCTCCTTCTATAGATTAGTTTAAATTGTTATTACCCACTGATATGGATTATGTGCTTGAAAGGATGAGGCAATCAGCTGTGAACCAGGCCCATGCCCATCCTGGATTGTAAATCAGCCAGGGGAGACTGGACCTTATCATGCATCCACAGGTGTATCTCAAGTAGGGCCAAGGAGGTGATCCTCCCCCTCTATGCGACACTGGTCAGGCCACAGCTGGAGTACTGTGTCCAGTTCTGGGCACCCCACTTCAAGAGGGATGTGGACAACATTGAGAGTGTCCAGAGGAGGGCCACCCACATGATCCGGGGACAGCAGGGCAGACCCTACAATGAAAGGTTA
>NW_005841877.1:3084529-3085271 GCF_000455745.1 Alligator sinensis
CTAGGATCTGGAACCAACTTCCAAGGGAAGTGGTGCTGGCTTCTACCCTGGGGGTCTTTAAAAAGCGGCTTGATGCCTACCTGGCTGGGGTCAATTGAGCCCAGTTTTTCTTCCTGCCCAGGCAGGGGGTTAGACCAGAAGATCTGCAAGGTCCCTTCCAACCCCACTTCTATGATTCTATGAAGCACTCTGCCCCTGTATCCACTACCCAGTCTTCCAGTCTCAAGTTCAAAACAGAACAGAAACACAAGCCAGCTGCTTCACAAAACAAATATTCTTCCTCCCTCAGGGTAAACATTGTCCACAGGGCCTACCTCTATCAGAATCACCTCACTTACGGTTGCCAACCCTCCTAGATTGGCTGGGAATCTACCGGAGTAGCCACCAATCTCCTGATGACTATTGAAATCAACCCAGGAGATTGATATTGTGAATGGGTTGAACAGGACAATTAATGACTAGAGGTGCACCGATACATCAGTCCCATATTGGATTGGCACCAATATAAGGAAAATTGACAGTATCGGCAATTGGCTTTTTTTGGCTGATGTGGCTGATAAGGTCACCGATAAATGCCCCGTGCATGCACACAGCCACAGCACAGCACACAGGCAGCCAGGAGCATGACCCAGCAGCATGGAGAGCAGCCAGGTCCAGTTGGTAAGTCTGTTGTGAGGGAAGGGGGGTGGGAGGGGCAGATTAAGGACACCACAATGAGGGAGGGAGTGGGGATGGGGCAGGG
>NW_005841877.1:3085281-3110424 GCF_000455745.1 Alligator sinensis
GGGGGTGCCCATGGAGCTGTGCACAGAATGAGGGTGGACTGCCACTGGGCTGTGGCCAGGGGTGGTGTCAGGCTCTTCCCAGCAGGGGATTGGGCTGGGGCTGCATTTGGGGCAGCCAGCGGTGCTGGGAGGGGGGCTACAGCAAATATTGGAGTGGCTGCAGCCCCCCCACCCAACCTCCCTCCCAGTGCTGCTACCGCCCACCCCGAATGCAGCCCAGCACAGCCTCCTGTCAGGAAGGGCCCAGCACCAGCCCCAGCCCACAGCAGCAGCCCACCCTCACCCCACACACAGATCTGGAGGCACATGCCCCCGTTCCCTCCCAGAATGCATGCAGCAGTAGGAGCTATCCCCCTCATGCTCCCCAAATGGGCTGCTCACAGCTCTGTCCCACACTCTGCCCCCAGCTGTGTAGTGCCTGCTCCAGCCCCACTCCCTCCATCACTGTGGGGGACCTCAATCTGCACCCCCATGGACCTTCCCTCCCACCTTCCCCCACAACAGACGTACCAGCCAGACACTGCTCCTCAAGCTACCCGGCTGCATATTGGCAATCAGATTGATATCGACTGATATCATTCATTAAAAATCAGCCATTTGTATTGGCCCAAAAAACCTCTATTGGTGCACCCCTATTAATGACATTACATCATGTTGGGGGAAAAAATCTCCTGGAAAAGCTTCAGTCAGAGTTGGCAACCCTAATCTCACCTCAGCTCCCCTAGGTGGTTTCGGTGCCTACATGACCATTTCTAATGCCCCCCCTCTCTCTCCTGGAAGATCATCTCCATGCAAGGACCTTCCCTCATATGGTCAGAGACTAGCTTTATATCCCTAAGCCTTCCAGCCATGTGATTGGATCTACTGCATCCAGGGACCAGGTGCAGCTAATTGCCTCATTAGGCCCCTGACCTTTTTAGCCCTTGGTTCAGTCCACCTGAGCTGCTATTTCTTGCTGCCCTTCCTGGCCCCAGGTTTCCTACCCTCTCAGGCCTAGCTTCCCTGTTACAATGTTATTATTTTGTTTTATTTATGCTAGTTGCCCTATTAAGTTGTTCCCTTTCCCTCACTAAAAGCCACCCTGAACCTTTCTTGAGAAGGGCACCATACAAATTGCATAAATAAATAAATAAAAAGTTTATTTTAACTCGCCTCTAACCACTCAAAAACACATTACTCTCTTCTTTGAATCCCTCATTGGCTTTTGCATTCTTTCTGTGTTGAGCTCAGCCTCCTTATTTTTCCTTCCAAAGCAATTCACAGCTGTACTGCTGATTTATCATTTTGCCCTTATTCCCACTGGCATACCATTGCTGTCCTTGTTCTGCCTAAGTCTCCTTCCTGGCTACCTACATTGCACATTCCCGCACTACTCAATGTTCACCTTTATGATTGGAACTGTCTCCTTTTCATACAGCCTGTTCATGAGCACCTTCACCAGAAATCCTTCTGTTACAATTAATCAGTTTTTATTTGGGTTTTTTTTAAACCAAGCCTTCTTTTCAACACAGTTCTTCTACAAAGCCTTTCTATACTGATCAGTATTCAACCTTGCTCCTGCTTCAAGTGTACATTCACATTAGTTGCCATGTAATATTTCCGTCTAAATCAGGTTGCACACTCCTTGAGGAACTGTATGTCTGTATAGCATATTGCTGGCCCTCAGCACTTTAAAATATAATTTTAGCCCTTCAAAATTATCCTTTTATTTCTTCTTGAAAAACAGTTTTCTTGCTTGCCATATATTTTCTCCTCTTCTTTGATCCTACAGTGAAATCATAGTGGTGTATTTGTGATAGTACAGTCTGTTCCATGGCAACAAACTATGACGACACAAACACAGGATTTATGACTTCTCTGCAAAATCTAACCAAAGGAGCAGCTGGACTCCAAAGAAGAAAACTATTGTTGAAATACCAACAGTCTCTAACAAGTGCAATAAAATAATTGGGAATACACAACACACTGGCTAATTAAATGTCTTTCTATATACATTTACAGGTTTTTATAAACTTGTTCAATTGAGCAAGTCCCTCATTTGGCGGTGGAAATATATTTTAAAATAACTGAAAAAAACTTTTTGCAGCAAAGTACTAAAATTTAAAACACTCTGACAAGTTAAACAGAATGGGAAAAAGGGGGTATGATTAGGAGATAATACATAAAAGCATTTCATGGCACATATTTCTCACATTTGAACTGCCGGTCCACTGAAGTCCCAGTGACGTTTAAGGATGTACTTGCGTAGATTATTTACAAGAACTAAGCAATGATTAATAAAAAGAATGAACTTTGAAAACATCCTTTCTGATGTTTTTGTTATAAAAGTAGGCCCAGCTTTGTAATCAGAAATCGTCAGAGAGTAGCATATCCCAGACTGGAATGAATCACAACTAATTTCCTGCCTTCACTCACTAAAAGCAGAGCAGAAAAATGAAAAGCTTTAAAAGTGGCTAGCTATTCATTGGAAGATAAGACATACTTGACAAAAAAAATTCTGATGTTGAAAAGTGGAAAGTGTTTCACGTGAATGTTCCTAAAATATTTATTGTTAAGGTAATACTGTGATAATCTCACAGACCCTCAAATCTCAAAATATGTTCCAAATATTAGCTCAATGAGTTGCTCTAGAGCAGGTGCTCAACCTCTTGCCCAAGGGGAAAATGCAGCCTACAGAGCCTTGCAAACTGGCCCACAGGGCTCCCCAGAGGTAGGGAAACTTGGCAGCAAGGAGCAGTGGCAGTTAATACTGTCACCCCTCCCAGCTGCCAAAATCCTAAATTCCACATGGTGGATCAAAGCCAGGCCATGATTGTCCCCTAGCAAGACCTGGTTGGGGCCGGGCCATGCCCCCTTCTTCCCATGGGGCCAGGCCACACCCCCTTCCTCCCACAGAGCCAAGCCATGCCCCCTCCCAGTGAGCAGCTGGGTTGTGACGGGGCCACACATCCTTCTCCCCTGTGGCTCTTGGACACACCCCTGCCCCCTCACCAGGCTGGATCGAGGCTGGGCCATGCTCCCCTGCCCCACCCCCCCAACCAAGGGCTGGTTTGAGGTCGAGCCAAGCCCCCTGTCCCCATGAAGCTTATCAGAGCTGGACTGCCCCCTGCCCCCCTCCACATGACTAGATGGGGCCCCACAGCACCCTCTTTGGGCACCAGATTGGGACCATCAGCTGGATCCAGCCCACAGAGAGACCTGACCCTGGCCATCTGGTCTGCAGGTCAAAAAGGCTTGAGTACCACAGTTCCAAAGGAATGCATCGGTGGTGGACTATTCTGGTCACTTTGAGAACAGCATTCCTTGAAGTAGTTAGAAGTTTTGAAGATTAAAACAAAGTCTATGAAGTGGATCCAACCAAGAGCCATTGACATTGTTGGTCACTATAATTGGCTTGCTACTGAATAATATCTCACCTACGAAAGATTCTGCCTACAACTGTTACTTAGCAGAGAACATAGCCATATATATAATCTCTATGAATTTTATGCACTATCTTCTGGTCACACATAATTAAAAGAAGACATTTCTAGGGACCACTGCTATCTGGCTCTCCAAAATCCAAGCAAATGAGTCAAAAAGGACCCCATGAATGTGTCCAGATATGCGTGGACATTTGGTTCCCTGGGGACAAGTAACAGGGGTGCACTTGCACCGCTGCTTCTTGTGCCCAGGGAATGCCTGTGCCACATGCGCTTTAGCACTGTGCTGGCCCCAGCCGCTTTACTTGGTGTCCTGGGGGCCTCCTGGAGCTGCAGCCATGGTGATCCTGCTGGACAGAGCCTGGCCAGCAGCCACAGCATGGCTCCAAGCAGCCCGACTCCTGTTTTTAGCAGGGCATGCTGCCTGAGTGTGCTCAGCTTTGGGTTTTTTTCTGCAGGTTTGTTGTTTTTTTTTTTACCCCTGGATAGGAATAGCTTTCCATTTTAACTAGCTGATCACCTGTTCTTCATTTAGCATTGTAGTTGGTAGTTTTGAAGTCTTATGGTGCTTCAACACGTCTTTGTGTGCAAGGTTTATCTGTGCGGGAAGGTCTTGAAAATAGGTAATGCAAATAGTGATTCTTGCAGTTTCAAGAGAATGTCTTTTCTGTGACATTCTTCTTAGTACACAGACAAGGTGGGGTTCTGAGGATGAACATAGGCATTCTAGGTTAACACAGCACTTTATATTTTAAAGTAGTTCTGCTGGACATATCTTGTGTCAAAAATGAATGACGTAAAAAAACAGCTAAACACCTGATTTGTTCCTACAATTCAAAGTAGTAAGTATGGAGACTCAAATTTCTGCCAACAATTCAAATGAGGATCTGAAAATACAAAGGTAGATTATATAAGAAGGCAGACATCCTAGTTTACTCTATAATCTATACTCAGAGGTAAATTTTCACAAAAGTACACATATGTGACTGCCGTGCACACAAATGGGAGTATGCTTACCACTGCGCAAATACCTAAGTAAGCATGCCATTGTTTGTTTGCAAACTTGAGTTATGAAGTGAACTATTCTTAAATACAACCAAGTTATATGATTTTTAAAATTCAAATTTAACAAACAAATAAATGAAACCTGAAAACAGATATGAATTCTACAGGTCAAAGAATGTCAATACATATTTTTCTCTGTCATTTGAACAGAAGCCTAGGAGTCAGCTTGTTGGAGGTCTATTTTCTTCTCTACCACAGACTCATTAAGATCTTTCAGCCAGTTCCTTAACTTCTCTAATGTCTAAATTCCTTTAACTTCTGTGAAATGGGTAAGCTATGGTATCATTTACGCCCACAGACTTGAGAGTTTAAGTCACCTTCTGCCACCTCCCCTCACAATCGGAACGTCTACACATGCAGCTATGCCACCATAGCAATGCACTACAACGGCATAGCATCCATGGGCAAAAACCATGATGCCGCTGCTATATCACCATAGCAACATGCTCCCTCTTTATAGCACATTGCTATGGCAACATAGGGGTTAAAAATAACTGTGCGCCGCCTGACTGGCGCAGTACCAAATGACTACGCAGTAACAATGGCACCATAGGGGCACATGTAGATGCATACAGTGAATCTCACTATGAAAATGGTACCATTGACTTCAAAAGAAACATGTGCCTAGTAAAGTATTATTCAGTATAGAATCTGGCCCTCAATGTTTTTAACATGCTTTGAGATAACTGAAAAGAGTTATAAAATGTGCCTGTTGGATCATCACCTCAACAGAAGCCATTGTTTGAAGTAGAAGCCCTCAATGTCCTTGGTTGGTTTATAGATTGCACCTAAGAGAAAATGATGCATAATTAATAATAGGCAGATCCTAGCAAAGGTTCCCTGTACCCATGACTATACCATGGATTATCACAGGAAGCTGTTGACATCCAATTCAAAGATGATTTTGTTACCCTGATGACAAAAGAATCCTCAGTGCCTTTCAGAACTGCTATGTACTCCTGTGTCTCCACAAGGAAACCAAGCAAACCAAAGAAAACACTGTCCACAGGAGTTGCAAAGAATGATGTGTATAATGAAAAGCCTAGCATGCCTAACATACCACGGGAACAAGATCCATAAAAAATAACCATATATCTTTATGTTACAAACATTTCCTATGTACATTTATAAAGATATAAAACTGTTAGTAAAATGGAAGCTATTTGAGGCTTGTAAAAGAAAGCAGAGCATATTATCTGGATTATTTCCATTTTGGACATATCTTTTTACTTAACCCAATATGAATGTTTTATATTAAAGCATTTAAATATTGGAAAAGGTTTTGGGTTACAGACTGATAGTAATTCCATAAAAGTAAATTATTTTTCCATATCCACAAAATCTAATTAAACATGTGAAAACAAATGTTTTGTGTAATATTCAGAGTAATTCTTCATTGTTTTCAAGAATAATGAAAGATCTTAGTAATTCACTGTGGACTGGTTTGTTTTTTTAAAGTTTTGTGAATGTGAGGCTGGTGCCTGGCTTCTTTACCCTGATGCATAATATTTCTCTGTATTTTCTTTTTCTTTTATTATTTTTTGGCTGATTTTGGCTTAATTGTTTTTTCTAGGTTTTTGTGGTTTTAAGAAGTGATGGATTGTAATATTGGTAGTTTCTAAGAAGTTGCAAACACAAACTTTTGGGCAATAGATCAAGTCTCCAGGCTCATCGTGATCTCCAGGCTCAGTGCCACCTCCAGCTTTTTGTCTCCAACCCCACCCCTAGACTCTTGCTTTTTAACTTTTTGCTTCTTCTCTATAACATTATTGAAAAAAGTTATATCCTGCTGCTAAAATCATGATGGAAGCAGCATTATCATCTCTTTCTGGCTTTTCTGCATTTCATATTGCTTGCCCACACTTTATTGAAAAGGCACCTGCTAAAATCATCATCATCATCATCTCCCAGTATTCTGACCGTATGACACCACTCAGAATCCCTTCACTATATTCTTCTCCCTTTCTTCATCCAGTTTGAACCTGTCACCTTAGTTTCAACCTTAGCACACCCCTTTTATCTACATCTTTCCTCTTTCTTCTCCCTTTCCTCCACTTCCACTTCAATGCTGTCAAAATTTCTTCTTAATTGTTGCTTTGCAGTCTTGTCGGCAGACTTTCTTCTATAACACTCTTTATATCTGAACTCTATCTGCCTCTGTCTTTCTATCAAAGCATTCAGAGCATGCTTATCATCTATGAGGTCAGATTTCTGTTTTCTGGCTTCACTGCTGTGCTCTTCACTGGTTCTTCCAGGATGATCCTTATATGTAAGATCACATTGGAGGAGACAGCAAGGTCAACTACACTGGCTTCTCTTTTAAAGAGCCCATAGGCAAATATCTGAGCATTACTACAACTTTTCTTGAGACCAGGATCTTACAACATTGTTTTTCATGTTGTCAAAAGCCTGGTTGCAATGAAGTTATCTTTGATTTTTTTCTGCATGTTTGTAAAATAAGCTGCTGTTTTAGCTTTGCAAGAATGTTGTGTCGTTAGGAAAAAAATAGCTAAGAAAGAAGTAGCATATACATTTTAGTAGACTGCAGTATTTTTATATCAACTGTTCATTACCTGGGTTCAAAATCCACTCTTTTGTTAAGATCCTTTCCAAAAATGAACTGAGAAATACACTTACATTTTCAATACATTTAAATGATTTAATCAAATGACTTTATGAGACAATGACAGTGAAACTTAGGAGAAAAAGAAACTGGCAAAAAGTGAGAGGTTTGGTTTGCAGAGCTGATTTTACTTCAACACAATGCCCCAAAGACTGCTGTAGTACAACATTACAATACAGTTAAATGAACAGATGTGTTCACCAACCATATGTTCATAAAATAAAAGGTAACCTTTTTATATGCATGGCTATTGGCTACAAAAGGAATAAGAAGAGAAAATAGCACATTCCATTCCAGGAAACAGTAGACTATCTAACCCATGCTGAATGGTTGGCTTACATCTCTCCTTTATATTCTATAATACCAGAGACATAAAAGGTTAATTAATCATCAACAGTGTAATTAAAATTTTGCCTTTGCTGTTATATCCTATCTGATGTATTTATCGTATGTGGCTGGTTTCTGTGAAGTTAATATGGGCATACATTTATAGGCAATGTAATACACAGCTTTACAAGTTTGACTAGTTATCTGTAGGAAACTGAACCATAAAATGAGTAATTTTATAAAAGAGATGCTAATTAAACAACTAAACAACAACTAAACAACTTGCAGGAAACTAACTGCCCCAATTTATATAAATAATAAAATCCTCTACCTTTTTTTCCAGAAGTCTGGTTGTGTATTTGGCAAATTCCAACTGTCCTGGAATTTCACTTATAAACGGTATGAATCATGAGACAGAAATGGCAGAAGGATGTTAGCCTTTGTGTGCGGTGATAAGATGCTATCGTCAGACTATAAGAAGATTAATGGCATCATGCAATGAAAAACACTGTTTCATGAAGAGACAGTACCATGACAAAGGGCATTTTTTCAAGGTTTATTCCTGTCAAAACCTTTTAAAGATGACCTCAGCTCCCAATCTATCTCTATGTTTCATGACAGAAACCTTGAAATGATACCCTTAGGTAGGATGGAAATCCTCCAGAGAGTGATGACTTTTCTTTATTAATACAGGGATATTTGAATTGGAACGTGCCATGAAACCCTTCCATATGAGACCTACAATTTAATTTGTGCAAAAAAATTCCCCTTCATCAACAACATAGGATCATAAGATCATACAAAAGTAGGTCTGAAAGAGACTTCACAAGGTCATCTAGTCCAGCCCCCTACTCAAGGCAGGATTGTCCCTGACTAAACCATCCCAGCCAAGTGCTTATCTAACCTGCTCTTGAAAATTTCCAAAGATAAAGATTCCACAAAATCATGAAAATCTTCAAAGAAAAGCAAAGTCTTCAGAGATGTAATCACGCTCAAAGGACAATGGATAGACAGCTTTCAAAAGAAAGCCATGGCAAGCTTTGTGAACTCTTGGAAAGGTGTCACAATTTAGTTGTGTGTGGCTCTCAAAAAAGACATGGACTCATTGTGTAAAGCTTTTCAAGTTCTGCTGCAAATATAGTTCACCGTCAGGGACTGTGAACACTGAAAATTTTTGCAACATTAACGTTTTTGATTTGCTGATAGATACGTGAATGAAATGAGAGGCCAAATCCCTAAACAGTGTGAAAAGACATAGTTCCACCACTGGAATCAGTTGAGGGTCTAGCTCCAAAAGCTAACATTGATTTTGAACATGCTCTGTCTATAAACACATTCCTACTACATTTCTCACTACTGATACTCAATATCAGAATCTTTTACCAAGAAGCTTCAGTTGTTCCTACTGAGATTCCGTGAATAAAGAATCATTCCAATGACATCATTACAGCTACACCCAGGGAAGCTGGATGAGAATCAGGAAAATCAAGGAAGTCAGATTCTGTTCAAGTTTACATTGAAGGCTCAGTCCTCTGTGTTAGAATAAGACTCTTGTGTCTTTTTGGTCTTTTAGCTTTTCACCAGCTTGTTAACTTTTTCTCTTTTTTGATCTTGAAGGTAGGAATAATGCCTGCCACCTGCTGTCAAGACTCCTCCCAATTGACTGTAGAAATGGATAACTACCTAGCAGTGGCACAAATACATGCTGGGGTTAATACATTGCGCACTAAAACCACCATCTTTTGGAGGGATGGATTAGTAAAAGATCTAAGGATTCTGGCTGTGCCTACAGAAGAGCCTATTTGAACCAGTACTCATTTCAACCATAGGTTGCAAGATTGGATTGCATCCAAAATAAATTGTAATCTCCTGAGGACAGGGATCATATCTTCATTCTCTGGGCAAAGCATTAGGAGTATCTATGGGACTATATATACATGTTAAACGTCACAATAACAGTCAATGTTTTGCTGGATGTCCATGCAACAAGACATTGTTAATGGAGTGCTAACATCCTTGAATTCCTCTCTGCAACATCCCTTGGCCTTGCAGTTCAAACACCTTCACCTTATTTCTAACCACAAAGAGAAAAAGGAACATCACCATCATGGAGGCAAAGAATAATGTATTGATCTGTTCCTTTACGGTGGGAAGAAAAGATAAAGAACATTCCCTTGCTGGCCTGTGCCAGCTTCCCTCTCTGTTTTTGAGCCTCATCGTTTCACTGTACAGGACCACTCCTCCTGAGAAAAGTCCTGGGCCCTTGATCCCAGTGCCAAAGGGAGACAGACAAAAACAGGGGGAGGGGAAAGGAAGACTTGGGAAACAGAGGTGTTTCTGGCTCCTTAGCTATTCTTCCTCCTTAAACAGCCATGTCTCAATGGAGTTTTTACAAAAGGGGGGGAAAAGCCTTCATAAAATCCCTGGTCCTGTTAATTTTCTTTTCCTACTTGTTTTATATTACACAACCAAGTGTGCAAACATGAAAACACCAAATCATGCATATAGAAGTATGAGTTAGAACAGCTGTAGCCACAGTGTAAGTGCCCTTGAACACACTGAATTTTTCCAGTGTATCACAATTACAGAAACACCTGTGCTAAACAGCTTTCTTCTGATCCTCTATAAAAGTTCACAAAGCCCTCAAATTTTCTCATTTCATACAGGTCTGGGTTTCCTTGAAACCAGCTCAGTGTTTCTCAATCTGGAATGCTGTAGAATTGCTCATTTTCATGCCTCAAAAAGAAAAAAAAGTGCAGGTGCAGTAGTAGACATGCGATTACATCAGTTGATTATTTGCTTGTCAAAGTGCATTGCCTAAGACACTGTGGCTAAGATCATTTTCACAGTAAAAACACTTTGGCACACACATTACTCTTGCAAAAAATGTAAAAGCAAAAATATTGAGACCACAAATATTATCCATGCTATGGTATTTAGTGAAATATGTGTCCTAAATTTCTGTGGATATAACCTATTCCACAAATATTGTTAGCTGATGTTTTGCCATGTATTATGTTTTTCTGTTTATATTATATGCATTTGCCACAGCCAAAGTTTCAAGCTTGAATACATTTGGTTTGGTTGTTCTGCCACAAATAATAGCATGACAACTGCATTACCTGTAGGAACTGCTGCCCAAAGGTTATTTACATTTAAAACTACCCAAAGTATCTGTTCATAAAGGGTCAGAAGAAAGTCATCCTTAGCAGTCATTGTGGAAAGCATGACTGACTATCTTTCAGGCAAGGCTCCAAAAAAGGGAAAGGGAAAAGTCAGAATTCAGCTTCCAAGCTTAAGTGTTCATCTAATAATTGGAGTCTGAAGATAACCAGGTCTTATGAAAGCTGAGGAGAATGTAACCATTATGCAGCTTCTCAAGGCCTGGCTCTCACTAGTCATTTCTAGTTGTATGGAAATTTCCCTATATCCAAAAAATGGTTGAAGAAAAATTTTAATAATAAATAATATAAAGTAATACACAAACTTTTTTTTTCACTCTTAAAATAGAGAGCCTTCCAACATCCTCACTTGCACAATCCAACATAGAAAACCGCTGAGGATTTTTCCTACAGTGTGCCTAGCAGAAAATAAATAATAATACTGCAATAATGAAGTAAGTAATATGCAATGGAAAGAACAATTGGAAGTATTTCATCACATTGAGCTGTAACCACTCAAGAAAAATAGCTGGGTATCACTAGAAATAGCTCAGGAAAAACATCTGCTTCAGTTTCATTGGTAATGAATAAAGCAAATAATTTGTTAGGCTGAATTATTGACAGTAATACTGAAAATATTATTATGCCATGAATATTTTGTCCCAGCTTACCCCATCTCATGGATGGCTTAGCAAAAATAGAAGATGTTCAGAAACAGATCAGAGCCATGGAAAGACCACAAGTCACCATAGGAGTATATACAGTAAAATGAGTGAATTGGATACTCCTATTCTGCTTGTATTTTCTATCCCATTCCTCTATCCTTTATCTGCTTTGCCCATTTAGTTTGAAAGCTTTTCAGGGCAGGGGCTGTGGACCTCAGATAAACAAAATTATACTGAGGCTGGAAGCTTAGTATGGTTTCAAATAATACAAGAAAATCACTTTATTGTCCATACTTCTTGCACCTCCCTCATGGCATTTGATACTGACTACAGTTACAGGATTCTGAACTAGAAGGATCAGTGGTCCAAGTCAGTATACGTGTCCTGCATTCCCAACACATATTTCCCTTAAATTTAAATTCTTTGTACTACTGATAAAAAGTAATACTTTACGCAACTCACAAGATAACAATGAAGCAAAGAATTTTGTAGGAATCAAAAGAATTACATGTTGAGATAGGTCAAAATGTCCATGTGAGTTACATGAGATGATCAGGAGCCTGTGCCTCAGGGCATAAGCCAAACGCTAACTGACTAGCACCAGGAAGAATCTTCCCTATGGTCAGGCTATTCCATATTTGTCTACTCTGGGTTTCCTGCACCTTACTCAAAAGCATCTGGCACTGATCAATGTCAGAGACAATATGCTGGGCTTTGTCATTGATCACAGTCAGTATGACTATTTCTGTATTCCTGTGTAGATGAATGATATTCCTCTTCACCCATTTTATAACACTTTAGTCAGGAGAATAAAGGGGAAAAAATTTAAAAAGGTACAACTGGAAATTCAAAATCTTACAAGTTTATACATTTTGAAACAAGCCTTTTCAACCCAAGCAGCTGAGATAAGGATGTTAATGGTAGGTGAGATCAAAAATAATATAAACATCTTCTAGCTATAGTGTTTATGGTTCCAGCTTTAGCTTTATAAACTTACTTGCATTTATTGTCTATTGCAAACACTCACACATATTTTTAAAGTAGATATTGTGAATAGTGTCTGCAAATACAAGTTAACATTGCTTCCCTTGCAGCCCCAGAAACACCTGCCTCTGAGCTCATTTAAAACGTGCACCATGGCCATCAGCCACTTACTGGTTTATTGGAAAAGTTCTTGATAAACTGGATAGGAAAGACTGTTCTTTCTCTTACTCTTCCACATGATATAAGTTTGGCGTTAACAAGTCACATTTTATGTCCAGCTTTATAGGTTGCTAATAATACATAAAGATATCTGATATGTAAAATGGTAGGTCAAATATTTCTCACCTTATTCATACAAGTAGTCCCACTGTTTTTATTTACACTACCAGCATGAATAAGGCAAGTTTGCCTTTAGTCTAAAATGATTCTGCAATATTATACAGCATCTCTTAGCACAATGTATAAATGCTCTTATTAGCACTGAAGGATATGCATGTCTCTGTTCCTTTGTTCAGATTGAATTATACAAGATGATGTCATTGCATGTGTGGATATATCTATATGTCTTCTTTTGTATCTATACACATACATACACATATACACTCACACACTTGCAAATATAAATCTGATTATGTAATATATTTCATTGACTCCTAGTATTTATGATTCACTGCAGTAAAAGATCTACCCTTTACATCCTCTGTTTAATGTACCACATGTGGTTCTGTCTGGGAAGGATTATGAAAATCCAGTTAACCACTATTTCCTTGACAATGTGGGGGGTTTTCTTTCTCTCTCTCTCTCTCTCTCTCTCTTGTTTATAAATTATTGAGGAACCCAGGTCTGTACATGAGTCATTGCTTTCAATTACAATATACTCAGCTGGCACACTGTATCTTAGTCCTGCCTTGTACTTAGGTGGGTTGTTTTTGTATAATTACCATGCAAGTAATCAGGAAGTGGAATTTCTTAGAATGTTTATAAACATCATGCAGAATCAGTACTAAAAGTATCAAGACTTGCAAAATAAATATTTCACATGGGCTGGAAAACACAGAGAAGAGGTTCAAGTTCTGATACTTCACCACCAATTTACACAAATGAAAGGGAAACTGTCCATTAAATTAGAGTTGGGCATATGCATCTAAATTTGGAACCAAATCTGGATACAAGTTTGAGAGACTTTGGATTTAGAGAGACTTTGGATTTAGAGTTTAGCTTTGGGCCCAAGATAAAGAAAAACAACAGAAAATTTCCACTGTGTTTGCAATTTTATTGGGAATGAGCAGATGGTGCTTTCATAGAGTAGTTAAATGACTATATAGGCAGCTGGATTTTGGTGAAATGCTAGTATTAGTTGCAATGGAGCTCTGGAGAAGTTAATGATGTATTATCAATTGTCATTACACACAAGTTGAGAGAGAGAGTATAAAGAGAGAGACTAAAATCCCATCCCGCCCCACTAGAGGGTGGCACATAGAGGGTACGCTAGCAATAGGGACAGACCTTGACCAGAATACATTGTGTCAACCTATGATTTTCATTTTCCAAACATATGAGTATAATGCCTATTTTATGCCCTTTCACTAGGGATTTTAAACACCATTGCAAGTGATGCATGTACTATTTATGAGACACGAAAATGATTAATACTGAATGTCCTCGTGACTCATATCTCTGACCATTCCCCCCCACCCAATCTTCCTGCTGTTGACCCTGCTGTCTTCAGAACAAGCAAGTGTACTTAAATGCTATATCAAGACAAACATTGATAACCATCATCTTTTTTGATGTGCCAGAATGTGTCCAAATGTGCCAGAATGTGTCCAAATGAGCAGCTTGGCGATGATAAAATATTTAATACACTAAAAAAGGAATTAATGTAGAACCATTTAATTAAATACAGGCAATGTGAGATTAATGACTGTTAGCTACTACAGAGATGGATTCCATAGTAAAACTTAAAGGGAGAACAGAATTGAAGGTGATCTAATCACTATACTTTAATTTACATTAGTGTAGATGCACAACATGGGCAAAATGTAAGGCAGGGTCTCACACCTTAGAGACTAAGTAATTCAGAGAGGCAGGAGCTTTTGTAGGTCTCTAAGGTGCAATTTTTCCCTACCTTCTACCTGTCTTTGGACCAATATAACTAACCACCTCTCAACACTCACACTTGCAAATTTAACCAACACAGATGTATATTAACAAAAATATATGAATGAATAAAGCCATAACCTTACCTGGTTAAACTTTCCCTCGTATTCTTCCTTTTCTCCCTACCTGTTTTCCTTTTTATTTGTGTCAAGATATGTCTTTTTTAATGGGAAGCATCATCTCAACCGGGATAGGGACCCTGCATTTTAGACTTGTCAGTGCAAGAAACATGATTTTATGACTTCTATAAAAAGCAATGCATGTTTTGTTTTGTTTTTTAACAATAAATAGCAAATAAAAATCATCCTTATTATACTAGAGCTCTACAAGAAGATGATAAAATTTGCCTAGATCTATCCTGTGATAGTAACAAGGGATAAACATGTGCTAACAAAACTTAGTAAGGCTCAAAGAAACTCTTTCAAGTTATACAAAACTCTAAACAAAACAAGATAAGAAGTGTTTTGTTTAGTTTTTAAGTGGTTCCAAAGGTTTCTGATTGTTTTGTTGGTAAATTATATTTTGTTCAGAATAATAAGTCACTTCATTCTAAGAAAATGCTACTGCACTTTCCATCTGGTTTTTAGGCATTGAATTTTTGAGCCAAATAGCACACTGAGTCTGGCATTAAAATGTCTCATACTTACTGCTTGGACTTGTTACTTCATCTTTGACTGATTACTAACCCTTATAAGACTCAAGCATGAACAGTTTGAAGGACTTGTATCTTATTAGTAGAATGTATTTAAAAAGCATCCCTGAAAGTATTGCTGAAGTATTAAGCCAGCATTGCAAATCATTATTTTGATTTCTGGCATTTTTTGCTATATTCCAAAATTATTCATGTGAAATATAAATGGGTTCGATCTTCAGCAGGTACAGAACAGTTTGTTATAGTTGTTATTATTAACATTAAATTAATATATTTTCAGATTTTTCCATGTGTTCCTAAAATCTGCCTTATTGCTCTTTACTGCCTCACAGTGGACAAACAACATTCCTTTTGACTTATGTTACCAGTTTTGCTTGGTTGCCCTGCCAAAAGGTGATGATGCCCACCGATGGCTGCTGAAAGGACAAGTTTGTATTGATTCCTCTACACCTACAGCATTGTAGTGAGGCCTGTTTGTTCAGCTACCTACCCTTACAATTCATGTCCTGTGCAAAAATAAGTTCTTTAGGTATGAAGACAACAATTTTACATACAGAAAAGTTTCTTTTTCTGATCTGGTCTGGATCACATTTCCAAAAAATGGACCTCTATTGCATATTCTATTCTTATGCTTTTAGAAAGGAAACCTGTTATATCTCTCAGGTTTGGGGCCTTATTTTAAGATTTACCAACTTTTTTGATTGTATCATGAGTCATGTGAAGTATGGAGTTTTCCTGCTCCAGCTTCTGGAATGAAGAGATTGCATAAGAGTCTCAGCTTTTTGTTTTAAACAAAGTTTCTAGTCTTTTTGGTTGTGGAGAAATACTGAAAGCATGACTGACGTCTCAAATTATATTATGTTTATTTAACTCTCATATTTTAAGCTTATATCATGATTTTGCAGGACTTAACTCATTAATTTGGAATGCTTGTTGTATTTAATTAAAGAAAGAAACCAAAACTAATGAAAAAGCAAAGTCCCAAGGATAGTCACTCACCTCATAAATGAATTAGTGACAATTGAAGAAATACACTTTAGACAATAACTGTCATAATAAGACTATAATAAAGGGACCTAACCTTTCCAAGTCTTACCCTGATGTTCTGCCTTTGTTCATGCAAGTAGTCTCACTGAATGGCACTCGTGGCATAGTAACACTCAACTGTAAGAGCTGACGAGGTTTTTCCTTTAATTTGTTATGAGCCACTAGGTCATTTTTGGACTTTTCATACTTTATGCACTGATTTCCTCTCCCCCTAGCTGAACAAGGAATCTACAGATTCTGATTTCTTCCCTCCAGAACTTCTGAAGAGCACTTCATAAGCGTAATAACTTGTACATGGTATAGAGAATAGAGGAGTGATAGACCAGTAATGGTATTTCCACAGCTCCTCCTCTGCATTGAACATGGATCCCAAGAGTAGGAAATGAGAATTACACAGGATGTGAAGCCATGCCATTGTTTCTTTCAACAAGAGAATAAATTATCCCCTGAATGGAAAAATACAAAAGGAACTTCATGAAGGGTAGCCCAATGGGGGCATTAGTCCACAACAAGAAAGGGCAGTCCAATGGAGGGAATGCTAGATTGGATCTGAGACCTGGGTTCAGTTTCCTGCTATGCCATAGGCCAGGAGCAGGCAATTATTTCAGGTGGAGGACCATTTACTGAGTTTTGGCAAGCCATTGAGGGCTGCATGACAGGTAGCCAGGGGCAGATAAATATTAATTTTCTAAGTTGTTTAGGGGCCCCACAGGCCAGATAGAAGGGCCTGGTAGGCTGCATCCGGCCTGCGGGCCGCATTTTGCCCACCCCTGCCATAGGCTGTGTAACTTTGGGTAAATCCTTAATCTCTCCACCTCGTTTTCCCCTCCTAAAGTGTTGTAAGGAAAATTCTCTAAGTGTTCAGGAGTAGTGTAACCAGGGGTGAGCGAATAGGACACTAGAATGGCACCTCTCCGTTCCTTCCTCCCCCACCCTGGAGAATCTGTGCCACAGCAGCATCAGCCCCATGGCCCTACTGTAGCAGGGGCAGCCAGGTGCAGGAACACACTCTAACATCAGCAGCAGCAGTAACTGAGGCTCACTATGCCACAACAGCAACAAGTGGGGGCTTGAAGTCACCGGTTGCAATGGGAAGTATTTTCCTTTCCTATGGTTATTTTTTTCAAGGAAAAGTACTAGAAGTTTTTCAAAAACAAGAAGATGAAGAAAAGGAAGAAGTGAGAATGTTAGGTATGACATTTCTAAGACCCCAGAATCCTGAGACATTCCTCTAGTGTTTAGTTTCATAATGAAACCATAAAAAGCAGTCAGTTCCAGTTCCCACTTTGGCTTCCATCCACTACTGCCTACAGAGGCTTTCCAGCAGCCACAGGCACCAGCAACAAGTTCTCTCTGAACAGGAGCAGTGTAGGGGCATAAGAGAGTTCTGATGCTAGTGGAAGTGGCTAACTCCCACAGAGTTACTCGAGAGCCAACAAGCCCTGAGCAATAGTAGTTCCAGAGGGCTGCCTCTACCCCTACCCCAGCAGAGAACAAAATAGACAAGAAACTAAAAGAAACAGCTAAGTACAAGCTACTCTCAGGTTTTTTCCCTTCATGCACTATCAGGTAGTAATTGCAGAAGTATAGTGATTCCCTACAAAACTTTTTTTTTGACCCCAGACTAATGCAAAGCAGGTTTGCTTCAAATTGTGCAGTTCAAGACCAAATTAGGCCTACAAATTTCTTATTTAACACTTAGCTAACAAAATAATCCCTTTATTTTATGCTTTTTTGATGACAAATTCATTTCCAAAATGTAAATACCTGATGTTTATCCAGCAGTGCTATTTTTTTCACAGACTGAAATAAAAATACAGGTGACCTATAAAGTTCTGTAATGTGTAACTGATGCTGCAGCAAGTATTGAAATGAAATTATATTTCAACGCTTGGTCCATTATGAACTACTTATTTCAATACAAAAGAATTAGAAAATGAAAGTAAAAAAAGGATTTAGGACAGCTGTGAACTACTGTTCTGTTCATGAAATATAAAGACTCACCTCAATGCAACATTAAGATCACAATTTTAAGCACGCAAAGCATGCCCTTTTTAAACTTTGTCCATTGCCAGATTGTCAAAGAAAATGTATATTAAGGTTTTAAAGAAAGGGTCCATTATGGTACAGGTACTGAAAAAAGAAATCAGACATTTTGGCCTCTATATACCCATACAACCACTGATGGAGTGTGTTGCAATTCCCATTGGGCCTAGCAAAGCTAGGCATGCCCAAACCAAATATCAGAATAAAAAAGTAATATTTGTTTTCCTGATCTGGACCCAGTGTTCCTTTAATCCCAAAGAGAGGCATTTAAGCTGCTCCAAGTCCTCCCTCATAGCAAGCACAAAAGACATGCAAATAAATAACAGGCAATAAACCAAAGTTCTCTAAAGAATTGCAGGACCTTCATGTACAAGTCCAGTTAAAACAGAAGTGAAGAAAAAATTGCATTTGACTTTCTCTCCTGCACACGCACACATTTGTACGCGCATGCATGCACAGACTCCCTGTGTATATATCTGCCAGGGTGATGAATCCAATACAGATTTAAGTACCCTTTTCTCCCATGTGGATGAAAATATTTGACTGTGTGCAAGAAGATAGTTCAGAGTCACTGTATGTTCCACTAACTAGAAAGTTCTATCACTCTGTTTTTCAGAAATGCTACAACAGGGTGGGGGGAAAACTTTTTTTTGTCTCCATCATACGTCTGACCCTAACATTAAAAAGAAAGTTACAAACCCTCTGACTCAAATAATTCCCACTCTAGTCTTTTCCTCTCCCACTCTATCATAATTCTTGCTAGAGGCTCTTTCTGCATCTTGGGCAGAAACAAGCACTTTGTGCATCCTGGGCAGCAACAGTGCCCAGGCTGGCAGCAACAGTGACTGTCACGACTGAAAAATTGATGTCTGGATCTGATGCTGGAGACATCGACACCTTGCTATGCTTCTGGTTTCTGTATTCACCAAGGCAACATATAAGAACAATAGACAAGAAGTGACTTTTGGGGTCTACAATGTGCACAATTTAGAGATGATTAAAATGTCCCAATACCTTATTAATGGGAAAACAACATTCTGGAGTCAGTCTGATTGGACACTTTCGCCACCCAATCCGATCTGTCTCAGAACTTGCAACTATACTGGGCAAGAGTCATTTGGCTAGACTAGTGTCACTCAAATGCAGTGCAGCAGCCTGCTTTCTAGTCCAACCTGCATTTTATCTCTATGCCAGAATCCACAGTCAAATTAATCCATTTTTGGGTTACAAAATGATGCATCTCCACAAATGCAATGAGTCAAACACATCTTCCACATTAATTTTAACAGTCAGACTAACAAAAAAAATAAAGTAACAGTAAAATTAACTGAGTTTTCACAGTAGTTATTTACAAACTCTATCCATCTCACTTTAATCTTGGGTTTAGTCTCCAACCCAGCTCCAGCTGCCACTGGCTGCCAACTGACAAGTCTTTTGAAGTCTGCCACACAAAATGTTCCAGACCTTAAAAGTACAAGAATCACACACAGCCCTGACAAGTCTTAAAGCACCATACGCTACACTCCTCATCTATAATTTTAAATGTATAAATTTGGGATTGTATCCCTGATTGTGACCAAGCTCTCCATTTGTCAGAGTTAAGGAGCAGGGATTTGGGGGCGGGGGGAGGGGGCAGGAACAGTCTGCCTAATATGTAGCAGTGTAGGTGTCATTTTGGACTCAGTGGCCATGTCTACATGAGATGCTGACTGCAGAGTCATCACAGTTGACACACCTGATTTACTGTGCAGTGGCACCGACAAATGTCTTTTTCATGATGCTACTGCTCAGTAGTCTAATACTGCTGTGCTGTAACGTCACATCATAGTTGTTGCCATGCAACACTACTGAGAAGTAGTATTGGGCTACTGCGCATTCAGCATCTCGTGTAGATGCGGCCAGAATGACTTAGAGGAGCCTAAAGAGCCACTTGATCTTAAGCCAGCTGAAAGGGATCACTCCTCCTGATGTTGGTTTTGTGCCATCTGGGAATTCCCCTCTATATAGAGAGAATTCCCAGCTTCTGGCCTGGGGGAGAGTTCCATCGTTTTTTTACTACTGGAACAGCACACAGGAGCCGGACAATGTGTGGGGATGTATCCAAACCTGTTCTAGGAGGTATTTTGTTAAAAAATTATGGTCAAGAAAAACAGTTGTCACATTTTCACTTATTAGTTCACATTTACAGATTACTTGTTCACAGTTACAAGTTCATTTTAGAATCAGTTTTGGTACTGCCATTGCCATTGGTATCATTATGCTTCCTCTAAAATGGCAGAAGGGTTTTTTTTTGAGAGAAATGGCATTGTCTGTATCCTTTTCAGTTCCTTTTTCTAGTTTCATAACCTTTACAGATGAATAACAGAGGATCAGTACACCACCTCATCATGTTTTCATTAGATGCACTCTTGGTCTTAACATTTTTCTTACAGTACATTTTTTCTATTCCTCTTTTTCTTTATAATTTTGAACCCTTGGTTGAGACTTAATAACCTAGGAAATTTTTGTAGATGATTTCTTAATCTATGGTGTTAATCTTGCTCTTTCATTTTTTCAGGTCCAACCAAATCAGATCCTATTTGTAACTGATACTTAAGAAATAATTCTGCATGAGTCCTCTGTTTGCTGATTCATGGTATTGACCACTCTGATATAGGAAGCTGTGTGACACAGTGTCACAGGGATTTAACATAATTTTTCTCTAATGGCCTGTAACAAGGTGGCAGGATCTACAACCCTTCATAGGGACACAAGGTTTTGTTATTGCTCTCTAAGTTACCAGTAAACCCCAGAAAGAGGGTGAGTTTGACCTTATACAACATGTGTAGACTTTATTTGACTAGAATGGGAATGCCACCTGCTCACATGCCCTTTTAACTGTCTGCACAAAGCATTCTACTAACCACGCACACACACAGTTGTTAAAGCTCTGTACGCCACCAGAGACTTCCTATATTTAAGGTCACAGGCCGTCTTCCTAGTCACACCACATCCTTACTCCCCCCTTGGCTCATGATGAACCAAGCACACAATAGGAGACATCTGGGTTAAGGCCCTGCAGCAGCATCCAGACATGCCAAGTCTGCATACTAGGGTATTTTGCTAGGCTTGCTTACCACTCACTGAAAAAAGAACAAGTTGGGTGTGCTGCGTTCCTTACTCCCAACCAAACCAGGCACATTTTTTAATGCAGTATCTGGGTTCTGCTGACTTTGGTGAAGAATAACATATTTTAGTGGTAGGTGGAATAGATTTGCACCGTATAAACTTACCATAATAGATATACCTTCTAACTGACTTAAGACGAACATAGCCTCTGCTCATTTTTAATGGTGTCTTGTGAACTAGTTCCTGATCAAGGGATTTGTGCACTATCTTAGCAATTTTTCCAAATGAACAGAACTATGAAGATTTTACTTACCCTCCTCTTTTTCTTCCTCACCTTGTGCTGCTCTTCTTTTTGAGAAAACCTAGTAAATTAAATACAAAAATTAAAAGATTATTATGATGCACAAGAAACTCAAGTCAGAAAATGCCAGAGTAAAAAATGAACTAAAAATGTTATGTCTGTCAGCTCTCTTGTATGTATATATCACCTATATGATCACATACTATTTCTCAAATAACATAGAATGTGTACATTTTTGTATTGCCTTGGTTATTCAGTTATAGCAATTTGTAATGCTATATGTACTCATATCTCCATGTAATACAGAGTCCATGAATGTCATTTATGTAGAAAGGTCACTAAAAATACCTTATCCACTTTTTACAGATGAAATTTAAAAATGCAGATCTTTACTGGTAATATAAGGGTTTAGAATCAAATTACAACATTAATTCTTTCAATTACTATATCATTATCACTGGTAGCCCATTACATCTTATGTTAAGATTTTTAAAATTTCTTAATTCAAGTAAATGTTTAGGATCTAAAATATACATACACATGTCAGCTTATGAAATGATAAGCTTTCAACATACTTGTCTACTTGAAAAGAGACCAGTAGTATAAAAGTATACATTCTGTACACCAAATCTCTCTTATTAAAGAAACAATTTATTTAACAGAAGTATCAAAAATATTACAAACTTGGGGAAAGTAACATTTAAACTTAAGGCTGTGTAAGATTAGGTATTATTAAAAATATATTTTAAGATGCAAAAGACCTGACCACACCAGAAACTGTAAACACGAATCCTATTAATCTGACTTATTACAAGCTTCACAATAAGAAAAAGAAAATCTTACCAAGTGTATATTACAATGCTTGTATATTTGGTCTTTAGAAAATCATTAAAATTAATATATTTGAGGACAGAATACTTATTAGGGAAAAGAGTACATTTTGAGAAATGGAGGCCTCCTCTTTTCTCCTTTTCAAGAAAAGCCAGACAGCAGAGGAAAAAATGACAGCTGTGGTCTCCTACCAGAAAGAGAGAAGGTTTTACTAAAGCAGCAGAGAACTGATTGTCCAGAGCTTGTCTGCATGGGAGAGCAAATCAGCGGGCCCAAAAGTCTCCCAGTGAGGAATGTAATGTTTTTGAGTGTTCTTCCTCTCTTTCTGTGAATTCTGTGGATGGATGTGGCAGGAAGAGCATCAGAATGTTGTCTACTTCTAAATCCAGATCCTTGCCAAAAGTCATTTTTGCTAAATGAAACCCCAGATTCCCATCCAGCCCCCTCCAAAAAAACCCCCCCAAACTCAAGGAAGCCTAAACCCCAATCATCTGCTCCTGATACTGGAAAGAGTAACCCACTCTTGCTAAAACTTGATGGCTGCTCCTCTGTGAGGAAAGCAGGTACTGGGAGAGAGTAAGAGAAAATCCTAAAACATCAATAAATGAGTACTGACTTCCCACAGCAATAAATAAAAATCCCATCTGGTAAAAAAAACACATAGTTCTTTCACTAGTACATGTTGCACAAAGTCAGTTTAAAGAATTATTTTACCCTTTCAGCCGTATATTACTGCTACCATCCTCAGAACCAGGCCAGCCAATATTTGTATAATGTGCATGCTGTATAGCTGGATTTTATCCTAGCACACACACAATGTATGTATTAGAAATGGGCCCAAGCTACAAGTCAAATGTAAATCTGAAGCTAAATCAGAACTTTCATAAAGTTTGGGGTTTTCTTATCTAGGTATTATTATTATTATTATTATTTATTTAGCCACTGGGGCCAGCTGCAAAGTTTGGATACAAATCCAAAATCATATATTAACATTTATAAACTTCTTGAGAGAAGGTAGTTTTTAAACCTGACTGTCTGAGAACAGCGGGCTTTTTGTGTGCTGCCTGACAATTCTGTTTCAGACTAGCCCTATTGTGCCTTTTCTGCAATTTACATTTACTTGTTGGCAAAGCAAAAAGAAAAAAAAGTTGTAAATGGAGGCGCACAGATAAATGAAAGAAAGCCTTTTGATTTAACAATGTATCCCTGACATTTAGCTATATGCAAACCCAATATTTAACATTTAAAAAAGACAAAACAATAAAAGAAACAGCAGCTGTTTCTACGTGATGTCAGAGAACAGGTGTGATACAAGTCTCCATACCAGTACAATCATATTGGTCTCCTGATGATGCACACACTAGGCACGTATGCAACCATTATTGACTTATCATGCCACTAATTTCCAGGAATATGGCCAGATAATGCCCCCATATAATAACAAACACCTTCTAGAATTAGTATAAACACTTAATCTAGCAGATCAATAAAAAGCCAAGGTGAAACTGAAAAAGCCAGCATGTATTTGTATCACAAAACAAATAGTGAGCTCTCTCTTCACCAGGGTGGCAGAGGCAACAGCAGTTTGTGCTTCCCACACTGCCCTGCCAATGACCCCAGCCCTGACCTGGAGGGGCCACCCTCATTTGGGTGAGAGGTAATTCAGTCTTGGGTCTGCCCCTGGTGCCAAACTGCTTAATTATGTGTGCAGCAGTGGTTTTATGATGTGGACTACTGTGCCTGCTGGGACTAGGCTGAGACCACCAAATTCATTTCACGGATCCCAGACACACCAGAAAAATGTTAGGCAATCCATTCCCTGGAGATATAGATGAGAGAGAGAGAGAGAGAGAGAGAGAGAGAGTCTCCTTGTGTCTTTCTGAATGGTAGGAATGGGGAATGGGCGGACCCCAGTGAGACGTTCCAGACCTATGACCCTTCACATCTCCTGCATGTTTTGTATTATTTCCTAAGCACACAGCACTGGTATAAGGTTAAAGCTCTAGCTGGACTTTATGTTGCTGTTTTACAAGGCTGATTCCAGGGGGAGGGAGACCAGTGTCTGAAGTTATCCCCATATTTTTGTTCGCTGGGCCTTGTGGCAGGGAGCAAGAGAAACCACGCTTTTCAAAGCACGTTACAACATGAGAATCAAAGCCATCCCCCTTCAATAGGAAATCCAGCTTTTGAAATCGGCCGTTTATTTGCGGCTCCTGAATTGAGGGTGTTTTGCTATTAATTGTTAATGTCATCTGCCATTAGAGGGCACTAAACAACCCTGCATTAATGCTGGTTTGAGGGGGGGGGAGAGAGAGAGAGAGAGAGAGAGAGAGAGCGCGCGCAACATGCACAGAGACAGAGAGTGGCACCGATTTGGGAAAAGATTAGAAAGGATGTGGAGTCCCCAAAGCGTCTGAAGTGATCAGAATGGGCCGGAGCTGCTCAGGATGATGATCATAATAATAATAACAAAAAATGTAGCGAGGTTAATCATTTACCAGTCTGCTTCTTAATGCGTGTGACTGCAGGTGATGGAAGAGGGCATTGTGATTCATGCCCACTTTCAAAGCCGGACCACGGCCGGGTCTGAGGCACCCAAACAACTGTCTTCTAATATTAGCACGGCTGTATTTCTGGATCTATTATAGTCTGTCCAGACAGATCCCATTGTAATGGGATCTTTTATTAAAAGATTAGCACTATCTCCTGCAGTTGGTGGAAAAAAATCTGTTATCACTGAGTTTTTTTCAG
>NW_005841877.1:3110471-3110943 GCF_000455745.1 Alligator sinensis
TTTGGTGGCTCGGAAAAGCGAAAGGATGGGAATGAAAAAGGCAGCTTTTGAATCAACAATACCATTTTCCGTTAAGTAATCGTTTTGTATAGAAGGAAATATCGCCTACTCAGTTTCATTCAGCGGTGCCAAAAAATGTTATAAATGAGCGACCGCCAACTTTCTGAGGGGAGAATAATGCCAGACTGTGCTTAATAAACTGGTGCTCTCGAAGTTCATTATGGATGTTGCAATCTTTTCTGACTCTGAAAGGAGACCGCCTACGTCGCCCCGCAGCCCGGCCTCCACAGGCACAGCCTGGCAAAGCCGGCGGGACCCGCACGGGCGAGCGGCGGGCTGCGGGGCTGGCACCGGCAGGAGCGGGACCCGACTTCAGCACCTTGCCCCTGCGCAGCACCCGGCTTCCCCGGGCGCCGCGCGGCCGCAGCGGGGAGCGTGGGGCCGGGGGGGGCCCCGCCTGTCCCCCCCCGCA
>NW_005841877.1:3110985-3117666 GCF_000455745.1 Alligator sinensis
TGGAGGGCTCGGCTCTCCCCCCGCCCGGCTCCAGTTACCACTCGGGTTTTACACTCCTTCCTGCTACTACGCAAACAACTCCAGCGAGCCCCTCTGGCGGGTGGGAGCCGAGGCAGGGTGTGGGTGTGCGTGCGTGCGTGTGTGCGAGCGTGTGTGTGTGTGTGCACCTCCGACCGATCACTGGAAAGGGTTTCCAGAAGGTGGAAAATGTCACCTGATTCACACTGAACTTTTTAAATCTCCCCACCCCCGAACACACACACACTCGCACACTCACACACACACACACATACACACACATTAGGAGACCGCCCACCGCAGACAGCTAAGACCCCCTTATAGATTTAAAGAGAGACTGCATTCAGAGCCTGACGTTCATTCAATAGAGCGATCATACGCCGACTGACTAGTGCTCTCTGTCTGTCTGTCTGTCTGTGTCTCTCTCTGCTCCACTTGAGATTGTTTCGGTGCCTCTCTCACTCCCTGGGATACTGAGGATGTTAAATCAGAGAATCCACCCGGGCATGCTTTTATTCCTGATGCTTCTGTGCCACTTCATGGACGAACACACAGTGCAGGGTAAGAGGAGACTGTTTATTTGTAGCTGTGCTTCATTTTCTGTCCTCTTTCTTTTTTTTCTTTCCATATTAAGTTTTCTCCCATTAAACGCCTCTCTCCAAGGTGCAGCGCGACAGAAGTTTGCCGTGGGAATAGGATTGCTTTGTACGAATAGACGGAGGTGACATTTAGATCCATTTCTGGTCGGATCTCCCAGGCGCTGTACGTAGTACAGAGGAGAGATGAGGAGGATGAGGATTGCTATTTATTGTTGTTATGCACCAGCAATGAGCACCAGCATCTCGGGGAACTTTCTGAGTCCCGGAATCCAAATCGGTGCTCAAAAGTTTGGGGGGGGGGGTGTTGGTTGTTAATTTAGCTCAGATTTTTTCTCTCGACTGCTTGCCCCGGGGAATGGGGGTGGAGAGGAGCCCCACGGTTACAGCTGACATTCTCAGAGATACTAGTCATTTTTTTCCCGGACACGCTTTTAACATGGGGGTTGGGATTCCCCCCCACCCCCTCCCCATTTTTTGTGAATGATTTTGTGGGGCTGTACATTTTTCTACAGTTGGGGAATGTGTTTAAATAAGTGTTCCATGTGACCCCCAAACTCTGATATTGCCAACTGTAAGAACTTCCTGGCTGCACGAGGGAATATTGTTTTCTTGATTTCCCCCCCTTTATCACCCTCCATCAACAACCTGGATGACTTACCGCTGTTTGTTTTCTTATTGATTTTTTGTTCGCTGGGCTGGATATTTAGGTTAACCTTATGTAGACAACGCTAAGGCGCTCAAAACTGACTTCAGCCTTTCCTTCGAGTTGGGAGGGGGCAACTGTTTTGTAAAGGGTGTTGTTTGTTCAGCTCTAACTCTTGAGGACAAGAGCTTCCCCTAGCCCAGAAATATTGCTCCTAGGGGCCGATCCTACACCCCTCACTGCGGCAAAAGTCCCAGCGGAGTAAGGAGATGGGATCGAGCCCCCTGCTGGATTAGCACCAGAATCAATTGGTATTGAGTTGCTGGAGAAGTCACATTGGTTATTCACGAGAGGCTCATCCCAACCAAAACTCTCCAACTAAAAAAGGGGGAGTTGCTTGGACTAATGTTCTTGGCGTGCATCCATGACTAACAGAGATAGGAGGGGAAAAAATCTCTGTCCGCTTTAAGGACAGGGCACTTCCCTAGGAAACGCTTGCAGAAGAGAAGGCACCTATAACTTTTCCAGCCCTACCGCTTTCTAAACTCCTTAATGGCCTTCTATGTCTGTGCCCCTGTAGTTTAGGATCTTTGATGATCACCACCACCACCACCCTGCCGTTGGGGGTCTTTGCCCCCTGAAGTAAAGAAAAGACTTTGTTAAGAAATGCAGCACAATTTCCAGATTTCGAAAGACTTCGAAACGTTGCCTGTTCCCGCAGATTGCAAAATGGGCTGGACTGAAACCCCGTGCAGCCCTAGAACAATGCTGCGGTGCAGACTTGTAGGAGGAGGAGAAAAGAATTTGCAAGCGTGGTTTTCTCGTCTGCCTCTTTAAATGCACATCCCTTGCAGCCCCCTGTCATGTGCGTGGAAATCCCTGTGCTCCCCATATGGAATAAATACCTCGGAACACCGCCTCGTCCTGTTTGGATCAGGTTATTTAAACTGCACTCCCAATTGCTCCAGAGTAGCTGCGGGTTATGAAACGGGACAAATAAAAGTAAACAGTCTAGTAAAAGTCAATGCAAGCCGCACGTGTTGTGTCTGGGTCACTGGTAACTGACATTGATATGGCTGGGGCTCTCTCCCTCTCCCTCTCTCCCTCCTGCAGCTGGGAATTGTTGGCTACGGCAGGCAAGGAACGGCCGCTGCCAGGTCCTCTACAAGACTGATCTCAGCAAGGAGGAGTGCTGCAAAACGGGCAGGCTCACGACTTCTTGGACTGAAGAAGACGTGAACGACAACACGCTTTTCAAGTGGATGATTTTTAACGGGGGCGCCCCAAACTGCATCCCGTGCAAAGGTGAGGTCCGAGCCCCTGCCTGGGCGGGGGGAGCCCACCACGAGGGTGAGGGCTGGGGAGGGCAGCTCATCGCCCAAACACCACGGTTTGGGGGGGTCCTGGATCTGGGGACCATGCTTAAAAAGGATGCGTGCCAGGGAGCAGCGAGCAGCCTCTCCCCGCTGTCGGGGGGGAAATGGAGCTCACGTTTTGCTTTCTGGCTGGGGAAAAGGTGGGGGGGAACCTGCTCTCTGGCTTTATGCCGTCGGGTTGTGCTGGTTGTGTGAGCGGGATGGCCAGGGAGCCTGGGCAGCGGCCGGGCATTAATAGGACGCCTCTTTCCCCCCCTTAGAAACGTGTGAGAACGTGGACTGTGGACCTGGGAAGAAATGTAAAATGAACAAGAAGAACAAACCCCGGTGTGTTTGTGCTCCGGATTGCTCTAATATCACTTGGAAGGGCCCCGTGTGTGGCTTAGATGGGAAAACCTACAGGAACGAGTGTGCCCTCCTCAAAGCCAGATGTAAAGAGCAGCCCGAACTTGAAGTCCAGTATCAGGGCAAATGCAAAAGTAGGTTTGCAAATCTAACCCAGTCCCCCCCACCCCTCACAAATGCCTCCGGGTGGGTGTATGGATGTAGGGAGGAGGAGGAGCTGGCCTGGCAATCCACAGAGTGCTGGTCCAAATGCAGAGAGGCAATAAATAAACCAGGCTCAAGAGGCGAGAAGGTAGCTGAATTGAGAAGCCCCCCAAGTCTTGTGTTCCCACCAGCTCCCCTGAGACGTGGAGCTTCTCCCCAGTGGCCTTTTCCTGAGGGAAGCTGCCAAAGGCTTTTACTTTGGCATTTGTCTGACTGTGTCACACGTGTCACTCCCCGGCTGGGCAGTGGGATTTCCTATTAATCGTTGTGTGTTTCCGTCTTTATTTCAGAGACCTGTAGGGATGTTTTATGTCCAGGTAGCTCCACGTGTGTGGTTGATCAAACCAATAATGCCTACTGTGTGACATGTAATCGGATTTGCCCGGAGCCTACTTCCCCTGAACAGTATCTCTGTGGGAATGATGGAATAACATACGCTAGTGCCTGCCACCTGAGGAAGGCTACCTGCCTACTGGGCAGATCCATTGGATTAGCCTACGAGGGAAAATGTATCAGTAGGTATCATGACGTGTCCTAGGAGGGTGGGAGCATGGGGAACACTTCTTCCTAGCAGGTCTCTCAACACTCCTGCAAGTGACCTTGTGGAGGCAGATCTTTTCCCAAGACTGAATCCCCACAGTTTTTACTCAAGGGAGGTTTTGCTTGAGTGAAGCGTCCCTTGCTACCCATGTGAGTTTTGCCCCTGCTACCAAGGGAAGTGGCATAGAGTCCATCATAGATGTGAAATACAGCTACACAGGGCTCAGCATTCAGCTGCTCTGGATTGAGTGGTCTGGGCAAACATGACATAATGTCTCTCAGGACATCTGATCCCTTTTCCCTTCCTAAAAATCTCCTAACTGTTAGTAACAGTGTTGCAGGGAAAGATAAGAGTATCATCACAATGCCTTCCAACAGCATGTATCAATCCCTACAATGATGGCCAGTGCAATAAGGATGTTGGTATCATGCACATTTCAGGTAACTTCAGCTCCAAAAGATAATCTTTGCATTTGAAATATCTCTCACGTATTTGGGAGGATGCATTGTAGATCGTCAGGCACCCAACTATTTTAGGATGGTTAGCTCTAAAAAAAAAATAGCTGCTTTGAGGAATACTTAATGAATTGGCAAACTCTAAACTTAATTCGAGTCATGGGGAAGGAAGAATTCCTACTGTTTTCACTGGAAGTAAGGAAGCACCCTCTGACATTTACAACAGGCAAATATAATTCCACATTCCTAAGGCCAAATCCTGCTTACTTTGCTTCTGTCCCAACCCCCTGACAATGCATCGCTATATTGGTTCCCAGAAGGATGACATGTCTGAATATAGCAGGCAGGATCTGACCCATAAGCTTCCTCCAAGTCTTCTCTGAATCCTGTAGGTATGAGAAGGCAAAGTGTTTTGCTTTTACTCATGTCTGGTATTTTTATATCTCTAGAAGCAAAGTCCTGTGAAGATATCCAGTGCAGCTCTGGGAAGAAATGCTTGTGGGATTTCAAGGTTGGCAGAGGTCGGTGTGCCCTCTGTGATGAAGTGTGCCCTGAAAACAAATCAGATGAAGCAGTCTGTGCCAGTGATAACACAACTTACCCAAGCGAGTGTGCCATGAAAGAAGCAGCCTGCTCCTCGGGTGTGCTTTTAGAAGTAAAGCACTCCGGATCTTGCAACTGTAAGTGAGACTTTTAACCTTGCAAACAGTTATGGCTTCTGAAGGCAATCCCTAGGTAATGAAGACTTATGCCTTTAAATATAAAAGAACTTCATTGGGAGATTTAATATATATATAGCATATATGACATATATATATTATACACACGCTTATGTGATTGGTTGGTTGCAGCAGATCGTCAAACAGTCAGTTGGCTTTCACCTTTTTTTGAGGAAAAGTCATGTTATCAGCAAGGGGTTGCCCTAAGAACATCTTTCTAGTTATTTTTCCCCTAATTTGTTTGCTCTCGTGTGCTTCGCTGGTTGCTTTATTAACACCTGGATATACTTTAACTCCATCAAAAAAAAAAGAAGTTTAATGTTAGCACATGGGTGGCTGTCTTAGCACAGTTGCCTCTACTAACTCTGAATGAAGGACACAAAGCAGTTAAACCTAGACCACAAGAGCGCTTTTTATTTGATTTCAGGAATCTGCCAATAAAACCTGAGCCATTGATTCTTCAGAACTTTCTGCAGTTATGACTTCATAGATTATGTATAAAAAAAACCTTATTACATAACAGCAGATGCCAAAGAGCATCTCACTACAAGTCACATAAAAATGCAACGCTGTATTATGGCTGTTCAGAGGGCTTTGAAAACATGCACTGAGCTGCTTCTGCGCTGTTGTTGTCCTTATTTAAACAACAGCTCCCCTATATTCCCCCATCTAGCCATTAATGAAGACCCCGAGGAAGAAGAGGAAGAGGAAGACCAGGACTACACCTTTCCTATTTCTTCCATTCTAGAGTGGTAAAACCTCCATCACTATTGGAACAGCCATTGGGCAAGAAATCAATGTCCATACTGTAAATAAGTGTATGCTTATTTATTTTGGGGAGAAAAAAAGTATACATATAGTTGAGTCTTGTAGACATTTATTTATACTGTGTCATGTTTTATAATTTATACATAAAATGTCTGGTTGACTGTACACCTTGTTTTTTGAAGAAATTTATTCGTTACGGGAAGAGCAGTGTTATTTATTGTGAGGTCCCTTGCTTGTAAAGTAAAACTTTTTTTTTCTCTTGTAAACTATAAAAGTCCATTCCTTAGATCTTACCCACATGACTCATCTCTTCGATTCACCCATGATAACTCTTTTCCATTTTAACAAACTTGCATGTCAGTTTCTGTCATGTTTATTTATTGGATTTTCTTCTTGCCGATTCTGTACATAAAAGATCCCTCGGGTTTTTGTTTACAAGGAATCTTGACTGACCAAAAGGCGCTGTAACTGACTTAAATATACTTTCAGGGTGCAGTGAGGCGATCTTTAAGGAAACTTCACTTTTCTCTGCTTCTGATCACATCATGTTCTGAGGTGATCTCAATGTGCTGAGCATTTATACTGTACTATAAGAATTCTGGACCCAAAGAAATCGGATTATGAAGGTTGTTAATAACTACATGGCTAACTGTAATGAGAATAAAGTTTTTATTTTATTTTATTTTATTTTATTTTATTTTTTGTAACATGCATAAATGCTTTATGAGATGTTTCCTTTAAGATGGTCCTGCAGTACCACTTTTAAAGTTATTTTTCCAATCAATGTGTCACTAAAAGTTATATCAAAGCTTTATCAGTTCAAGTTTCTTGCTTTTCATAATACTTTTTTTCTGATGCAATTTTATATTTTCAAACATGGCGAGTTAAATATAAATTCATTTAAATATATAGTTTTGTACTTTTCTACCATGTAAATGTCCAATGTATATAAAAGTTATAATGTGTATTTGTAAATAAATGATGAGTGAAAAAAATAAAAAATGGAATTTTCC
>NW_005841877.1:3117676-3143048 GCF_000455745.1 Alligator sinensis
ATTACTGATTGAAAGGGTTGTGAGGGGTCTGCCCTCTTATTGAGCCTGGTGATATTTGTGGTTAGGGGAAAAGTGATTGTGTTTGACACAAAGCAGAGTTGTGAGAATGCACAACTCTAAACTGAAACCCCAAATCTACCTCCCCTATCATTTCAGGTCATTATTAAAGACACTTCCAGGAGAAACACCTTCATTTTGCTGATATTACATAACTGGAAATTCAGTTGTATTTCTGAATGAGAGTAGGTAGAACCCTTTGTTTGTTTTCCCCTCTTTATGTTAATGAGACAGGTTTGTGGTCAATTGAACATCTATAATGCGCATCTTTCTGGGAGGGCTTGAGTATACATTTGCACTCCTCTAAGAATCAGATCCACATAAGGTTACGGGGAGTGCAGATCCTTCTCCATTCAAGGTGAGGAACTGAAACAACCAAAGATGTTCTAATGGGCCAAACAAAGTTAAAGTGAAGACCCAAACCAAGTATCACAGAACATGAAAAAAAATGCAAACAGCACAGTGTCTCTGGGAGATAATTTGCTTCCAAAAGTAAATTTAATTAATGAGTCCAATATTATCATTATTGTATCTTTGTTCTACCAGTGGATCATTCATAAAATGTCTATTTTCCAAACCAACCAATTTAAAAAAAATAGATTTAGGTCTAGTAGACTGAACAGGGAAAAACAGCAGTGGCCCCTTCCATTAGCATTGCAGGAACTTAAGTCTTGTTCTCAAGTAACTTCACTCAACTAAGGACCCATTCAGCCAAATATTCCTATTATCTTCCATGCAAAGGCAGACAGGTTGGCAACTTCAAGACTAACTCATTCAGAGAGGCATAAGCTTTCTTAGGCCACAGCTAACTTCGTCAGATGCTATGAATGAGATTTAAAGATGTCCTTACATGCCTTGCTGAATAGTGTGACAAGGTTCTTTGGGTAAATCTGATATATTTTATTAAAGCAACTCAAATAGTTGGAAAAATTCTTCTTTGCAAGCTTTCTGGTATAAATACCCTTCATCAGGCTGAGGAAGCATCTGCAGTTGGTGTGTGCTTTTCCTAGATGGAATAAATAGTAAACCAGCCACAGACTTCTGAATAGTTTACTTGCTGAATAGTGTGGAGTCATGATTGTTCTTAAATCCATTGCTGAATAGGGGCCTGAGAACAGAATTTGACTCAAGGTGTTTTCTTCACCGTTCATATAGTGACAGTTTAAAAGCAGTTCTAGTTTTCCTTACTTCATCAGCCCCCTATGTAGATTTCCATAATATTTCAGCACTACAGTTTCCCTCTGTATACATTAAAATAGAGAATATTTTCCATTTATTTTATTCACAAAAGGTGTAATTTAAAATAAATAAAAGTGATGAGCTTGCTATTTTGTAATATTTAATGTAAAATTACAGCAAAACATTTACCTACTTCACTTTATTCAGACAAGTACCCACTTTGAAAGGGAAGTTTCAAGAGAGAGGAGTAAGGTAGCAGGGTTTTTTGGCTTATTAAAAGAAATAGTATATGGAATAGAAGAGGAGGGGACTCTGTCAGAAACAACATCTGACTACAGAGAAGAAGGGGAAAGAACTAGTGTGTGGGTAAGGGATATATAAGGCTGTGTCAAGCACAGGTTTTGCTGGATACATTGATATTTTAGCATAATAACACAATCACTGCAAGCCCCTCTAAATGTAACTTGTTCAGGAAAAAATGACACTTTAAGTTACTACATTTGAAGTATACTTAGAGTATCAATGAAACAGATTCTTTAGGAATTAAAATTAGGTGCAGCGCACTTCTCTTCTGACAAGACAAAATAAAAAGGCTGTTTTTACTTTAGATAAGAATTTTGGCTGTGTGTTATCAGTTAAAGCAATGGAGCAGGGCTCAGTTCACCTGGGTTCTAGTTTCAGATTTCCCACTAACTCACAAAGTGACCTGGAAAAAGTCACTTATGGCCAAATTTTCAAAACAGCCAAAAACTGCACTTTTGTGAATTTTTAAAAAATTAACCTACTAACTACATTTAGAATCAGCCTAATTTCAACAGTCTATATAAGAGAAATGTGGCTTCTGAGATTATAATTACCAGGTTTCCCAGGTGTTTGTATGCAAGTGTCTGGATGTCTATGTATAACAGATAATTATGCAGTTGATTCATTATATCTAAACATACATGATAAACTTAAGATAAAACAAAAGCCAGTTCTTGTTTGGCTCTCTGCTTACCTTTTGCCCACAAATCCACCTCAACCAGAACTAGTTCTTATATTCCAAACCTTGCAGCAAATTTCAAACAGCTGCCATTTTTTCAGTTATAAAAGAACCTGACATAAAAATACTTCTTTGCCTCCAAATGGAAATCAGGTGACATTTTTATAAGTAGTGCTGTAGTCCAGGTCAGTGACACTATGTATACAATGAATCAGCAGTGCTAAAAGTATCTGTAGGTTATCCCTTTGAAGAAGGACTCTATGCCTTCTGCTGACCCATAACTATATGGTGTATGTAGACCTAGAAGTTCACAAGATACCAGGTTAGCTAAATATACAGCAATTACACCTTTGCATAGTATAATTTTGGAATTTTGCAGGTAAAAATATATGAATAATAATACCAGTAGGCAAGCAGTTTTAAAATTATGAATTGCCTAAGCAAACTGTTCTTACATTCATGGATACATAACAAAGTTTGGTGCTAAGATTTTTGTCACGTTCATTTGGGATAATCTGCATAAACACATGGTTTCACAATTCTTGAGTAACATGGCCAATGAAACTTGTATGCCATATAGTGAAGATCCCTGGAGAGAAAACAAAAGTGTACTTATGTAATCTGAGGCCATAATGATCAGCTCTGAGATTGATATGCATACATATTGCATGGCTAGCTATCTTGTAATTAATAAGTAGCTTGCCATGATTTCTGTTTTTACGTGGATTTGTTAAACTTCAATGAGATTGAGGAGCACACTATAACATATCAAAAGACAGAAAACTGAGAAGGCATTTCAGACTGAGACTAGAAAAACAGTTACTTCACACTCTCATAAAATAATCAGCTTATCAAAATGGTTCAATTGTTCAAATTCAAGCATCTGAAGTCTGAATCCTAAATTCATATTTTAGCTCCTCAATAAAAATGGCTTGATTTTCCTGGGTGGAGACCCTCTGAAATTCCCAACAACTCCAATGGGACTTGTAGATAGTCACAACTCTTGACAAATCAGAAAAAAGAAAAAATGTTATTGGGCCACCTGCATGTGGATTCAGGAACCTAACTTTCATCACCAAGGTTTGAAGATTTTAGATTAAATTCTCTTTTATTTAATTTAGGAAATACCACTCATGGTGTTTGAGATGCTTACCTAAGCATTGTGTTAAAAAATCATTATTATCCTGGGGAGCCTGATTTTGTGCCAATAATCTCAAGGTAAGCACCCTTAGTTTGAATTTACAGTCAACACACAACTATATATACACATATCATACATATATGCATGATTACATGCATAAGTATACTTTTCATTTTTTCTTACTGGCATCCAAATGATTGTCTTAGCAATATGCAATACTCTAATCAGAAAAATGTTGCTTGCCTTCTGATAGACTTAATCTATATAAATTTATTATGTTTCAATCACTTTCTATTTAAGAGGCACCTGGAACTGTAAGAATTAAACAGAACTGCAGAGAAGATACTGAAATATGCCACCATTTGACTTTTGTCTAAATTAAAGATGTCATTAACAGAGGTCACAGGGCACGATATGTAGCTAAGCAGGTCCTTAGACAGATTACAGAGCATGAAAGTGACATTGATGACATTATAGAATTCTGACAATGAAACAGACTTCCAGACACAGGGAGTGAAGATCACATGATCAAAATGTCTAGCATATCTAGACATTGTTGCTCTGTTTCTAATTTAAGGGAAAAAGTACTCAGAGTATGATTTTGAGGGAAAGTCTCTGTTACTCAAACATATCCTTTACCACTAAGTGATTACATGGCGAAAGAAGTAAAACCAAAGTATAATAGCAAAGGAGGGTTAAGAATTACATCAATACACTTCTGAGTCTTGTGGACATGAAGATTACAGAGAAACTAATAGATAAGAAACATTTCCTAATAGAAAAAGATGCATGGAACAAGAACTGTCCAAAGTGGCACTTAAATGCAAATTAAATGACAAAGTTGTTTGTTTGTTTTTAAGGAATGCATAAAGTGGTCTTTTTTATTTCCTCTCCTTACTATCTGGGGACATGATCCTGAATCCTTTGTTCAGCTATTCTTCCACTGGCTTCAGTGGTAGTTTTCTAACGTACAAGGAGGGCAGTATCCAATCAGAAATTTTACAAATTAAATTGAAATGCAAAACTTGAGTTCCCATTTCTATTTTCAACAGTAAACACATAAATAAAGGAGGAAGCACCAAATAAAGGAAACACCATTTAAAACTATGGAGTTGTTAAATTTCACAAATTCATTAAGGCTGAAAATAATTCTGGAAGAGGCAATAACAAGTAAGAGCTAAATTAGTCAGGACAGCAAGGAAACCAAAAGAAAAAAAGTAGAGACACTTTGAGAAATAATGAATAATGCCCACTGGAGCAACTAAAAAGTGCCCTGCAGGGATGTTTCACACAATACCTTCCACCATACAGATGGTTTTGGCAGGGCAATTCAAAACCTTGTTCTAAGCACCATCCTCATCAAAACTACAACGTTGATAAAATACTTGGAATAAAGAACAGCCCAACTTACAGTGTTGTGCATAACATAATTGGATTTTATGATTAAATTTGTAGTAGAAAGTTATACTAGAAATAGATCAAGATTTCAAAAAACTATAATTGTTTCTTTTTTTGGGAACCCAACATTAGAAAAAAAAAGATCCTCACTCATTTTCCAAGAAGGAAAAAAGACTGTAAAATGCACATCCCAATCTAATTTGCAAGGAGATAGGCTTAATGTTAGTCATGCAGACTTTCTGCTTTTTTAAAACTATAATCACTGGGGTTGATTTACTCCTTGGGTTTTTCTTGCAGACCTTGGATTGCAGTTTCTGGAACCAGTGAAAAAGTTGTGCAGAGTAGAGGTGAAGTGGTCTAACCCATCTGCCATACTATTTCAAACTGGTAGCCCCAGAAGATAGGTGCTATATCTCACCAAGTGGTGAAACAAGTCACAGAGGGAGGCAGAGCCATGTGCTTGGGAGCTGTGACAACTTATTTAAATCTCCCACTGAAGGGTTTAATGGTACTGGAAATTTAGAGGCAATTGAAAGTTGTTTTCCACTGATAGTAACCTAAGTGACCTAGCAAACTGCATCCACAGGTGTCTGCTTGGGTAAATCAAACCAAAGTCCAAACCAGAAGTCTGGATCAAAAACTCACACCCAACTTGAAAAAAGTACATTTCTGAATTGAAAATCTATGGCTTAGACCAACTCTCTAAAGGGATGGACACAGAACCCCAAATCCATGTCCCAGAAAACTTGAGGAATACATCACTTGGTAAAATTAATCTCTTTGGAGACCCTCTCACTTGCATCTTGAGGCTCATCAAAATGAATATTATAAATTAAAAATGATAAATAATAGATTATTTACCTTCATACTGCAAGAATATGTGGTGATGTAAGACCCATTTCTTGGTTTTTGTGCTAGGTTGTGAGCTATACATGCAGGCACAGCCTTAGGAGATTATAATCACTAGATATATGGGGCCAAATCTTGTTCATGCGTAAGGGGAAAGCCACAGGTTTTATTGTGCTAAATATTCTTGATTTTCTTGATTTTTCATCCCCACTTTTTGTAATAACTGAGGTCTTGGACATATGGCGCATTAACACTGGGGTAATTCATATTATTTTTGTACACCAGGGTAAATTACACTAGAATCTATAAAAGAAAGATGGCCAGGTATTCAGGGGTAGCAACTGCAGTAGATGTTATTAAAGCACCTGACTACTAAGATGCAGGCAAGAAGGTAGAGGCCTGCTTGTACAAGAACAAATTGCTACCACAGTATGACTATGGGTACGTGCCGCATACACAGTGGGCGCATCTACATGAGACACTACATCACTGTAGCAATGAGCATCTAAAAATTACCATGTGCTGCTGGGACTGCGCAGTCATTTAGTACTTGCTAAAGCAAGTAAAAGATTTCAGGTGTCCTTAGCACCAGTGCCACAATTTAGTTAATTTAGAGGCTGGGCACATACCACATTTACATCACTGTAATTTGCCTTTACATGGGTTTTAAAAAGGAATGGACACATGATATATAGCCTTGCATGGATATAAAACAGAAGTAAAAATGCAACAGCATAAGTTATACTGGGCACGTCTAATGCTAAGCCAAGTACTAAATGACTCTGCAGTACCAAATGCGCAGTCAGGGTCATGTGTAGATGTGCCCAGTAAAACTTATGCTGTTGCATTTTTACTTCTGTTTTATATCCATGCAAGTCTATATATCATGTGTCCATTCCTTTCTAACACCCATGTAAACACAAATTACAGTGACGTAAATGTGGTATGTGCCCAGCCTGTTAATTAGCTAAACTGTGGCACTGGTGCTAAGGACACCTGAAATCTTTTCTCGTCCCTGCTCCTGGTCTTGGGTAGCCTAAGACAAATGACTTCAACTGCCTGTGCCTTATTTTCCCCATATGCAAAGTAAAGCTACAGGCTTAATGATAAGCAGCAAAAAGACAGGATGTAGTAACAGTAGTAATATGTGCTAACATATCTCTGTTTTACAGCACTTGTGTAACTAATGGTTAAAGCAAAATAGAAGTGGAAGAGACAGACTAAAAAAGAGAGAGAGAAAAAATGTAGAACAAGATGGGAGGACGGGGACAAAGAACAGTAGGAGTTCAAGGAGACGGGAGCTGATGATAGATTTTGCTAGGTATAGTTAATTGCTAATGACAATCCAATTTACACTGCATACTCTTCTGTTTGTTTTAGCATATGTGTGTTTGTTGCTCCAGCTGTGGGAACAGTAGAATCTCAGATCTGACACACAATAACTGTGAGAACATTTCTGTGCAAACAGAAAATCTAAGCAGCATATCCAACATGTGAATGAGCAAGAACTAGAGTCACATCTCCAGAAGGATTGGCATACAGTTGTTGCCACCCAGTTAGATGTATAAACATTCCAGAGTGAGAGTACAAGAAAAAGAAAATGTATACAAAGCGATGCATATATGAGTGCAAAAGTTTGATAGATGTGTTTGTAAATTTGATACACAGCTAGGTAATGCCTTTGGGAAGATTGAGCACATCAAGTTTTGGGTAGCTTAGGCTGGGGTTTGTTTTGCTGATGAATTTATTGGTTGGTATGTTAATTTTTTTAATGTGCACTTAGGGTGAATCCCTTAGATTTATGGTGCACTTCATTATTGTCAGGGAGTGATGTTTTCAAAATCACCTAGGTTTTTCAGGAGTTTAAATCCCATTTTCAAAAGTGACTTAGTGCCAGATTCAGTAAAAGACTTAAGCACCTAAATTAGGATTTATATAAAATTGAGGTAGCTTTAAGCAGAATTGGTGCCTAAATCCAGAACTGCAGCTCTGAAATCCCCCACTCACCTTCTGGAAGTTAGCCCTGAAGGTTTCCTGACTCCAAAGCCAACTTACATTTTGACCTTAAAGTTCCGCAGGTGCCTAGAGTTGTGGTTCTGTACATGCCCAGGACTGCCCCAGTCTTGACAAGTCTAGACAACTGTACACCTAGCTCATACCTATACACAATCGGGATCCAGAAACTGGGCGTTCCCTTGCCCTGAGGGAATCAATCTGGTAGGCGTTTTCAGAGTATGCATAACACAGCAACAGAACTGGGATTCTCACAAAATGCAGTTGCAACCATGACTTTCTTTTTAAACACAATAAGCAGTGGTTAGAGTACTTCACCTCTGCTCTACCTAGTTTTAAATCCATTTTTCCCACCTCACAGAAGAATACCCTAACCATGAAGTAGCCTAATGAATATGTACTTTGGTCTGCACAGTAGCACGGATTCACCAGATAGGATGGAGAGTGGGTACAACACTTTGCTTCGAAGCTGAAGATGTAGGTTCAAATGAGCTCATGCTGAGAAAGGGATTGAACATAGTTCTACCAGTTCCAGGGCTAATTCTCCAAACATCTGGCTATTAGATGTCCTCCTCCACCAATAAGTCATCCCTGCTTATTTCCTTAAGAAAAAAGGCATAGGCATCTACCTTCAGGTGAGGTTTTGGGGCAATAAGTCATCTGTGGATGGACACACATGTATGAAGTCCTCAGTAAGGCACCTAGCTTCCAGAAAGCAGCAAGTTTTAAGGCACACTCCTGTCAGTAGCATTTTGAATTGGTTATCTCTGGGCAGCTACATGGTGAGAGTGCTGATTTGAGGTTGTTTAGCTCACTGTCTCTTTTGGATCCCATCTTCAGGAACCTACTTCTCTCTATGTACTGCACAGGGAGCAGAGGCTTCTAACACAGGGTTCTGGATTTCACTCAGAGAGACAGGAAATCCAATTAGGCACTGAAGCAGCTATCTTTAAGGCACACAAAGTCCTTTATTGGAAGTGTCAGTACGCATCTACCAGACTGTTGTCATCCCTACCCTTTTGTATGGATGTTGGTGCCTGCCACTTTAAGTCCTGAGCCAGGCAGCCAGCAGGTACTTGATTGCAGCAGCCATTTTAGTTTCCTCACTGCCTATATAAATAGATCAGTTCCCTGCTGGCAAGGGAGGCAGCAACATTGCTTGACTGCAAGGCTTCATAGAACATCCTTGAGGTAAGGGAGGAGCTGTAGGGGATAGTCTGGAGGCTTCTGGTCCTGAGCATGACCTAAAACTGCACCCTGCCAGGAGTGGGTGGCCTGATGGGGCTCTCAGTGGTGTGGGAGCCCCCAGGGAACGCCAAGCCAGTTACCACCCTCATGAAAGGTGGGTCAGGGCACCTTAACCCCAGCTCTCACAACTGGGTGGGTCACCTGCTAGTAGGGTCCAGAGGGCAGACCCCAGAGAGAGAGTGGGGCTAGAGGCTCAGATGCCTGGTGTAGAATACCCTCGACTAGTCAATACTGGGGCCAGGACCAGACTGGTCAAAAGGGTCAGGGGCCCACCACGAGGGACGCCCAGAGCAGAGGGCCTGGGGTTCTGACTGGCCATGGAGGCAAGGCCAGGGCCTGTGTGGCCAAAGGTCCTGGGGGGACCATGCCCGAGAGGGAAATGGTTCAGGGAGCTAGGTAGCTCTGAATGAGGGTGGGGTAGGCCACCTGAATGGAAGGATCTAAGAGAGGTCCTGATTGAAGGATTCTGGGGCCCAGTGTGGGGGCTGGTGATGATAAGAACAGTGGATGCCATCTGCAAGGCATGGGCTACGGTGTAGGGGAGGTCCGGAGCCGCAAATAGTGCCCCCTGGCATCAGGGCAAAAAAATGGGCAACCTCCTGCCTAATTAAGATCATTAATTAATTAACAACAAGGCATAGCAGGTGGGAAGGCAGGTGGCTGGCCCAGAACAGGTGGGTGGGGCCATTTGTAGATGGGCCCTGAGAAGGCCCCCCTGTTACAATGTGAAACTTGAACAACATTTCAGAAACACTTGAAAGCTTTGGAACATTACCATCAGTGATGTCTTCAGAAAATTCTCCGTATCAACTGAAAGGACAGAAGAACAAAGGCCAGCATTCTGGGTCAAGCAAACGCTGCCAACATTGAAGCCATATTTAAATGGCATCAACTCTGCGGACAGGACATGTCATAAGGATGCTTGACAACCAGCTCACAAAACAGGTCCTATACTCCCAACTCATCAACCGTTGCTGCTCTAGAGGTGGAGAAAAGAAGATATTCAAGGACACCTTGAAGGCCAATCTGAAGAAATGCAATATTAACATGAATATCTGGGAGACTCAAGCACTGAAACATCCCCAATATTGTACGGCAAGGCATCCATCATTCTGAGCAAATACACCCCATTATGAAGGTGAATAAATGAGAGACAGAGGGACAGAGCTATGACCTTACATCCTCAAGATCTACTTTTTCCTTCTGAAATATTTACCGTGCCTGCAGTTGAACATGTAGAATCTCAGATCAGGCTCAGTCATCTACAGATTCTTCAACAACTTCCCTATTTACAGGAAGACATTCATCCTTGCATCAGGGTACTGATGATGGTTTCTCACATCTATGTATGACTACTGTGGTCTCTAATTACAATATTCATAGAACTCCAATAAAATATTCCTGACCTTGAGCTATGGAAACATTTTGCAGTTAGATTTGAAGCATGTTATGATGTGCTATATGCCATTTCAGTCGAGTGAAGGCGTCTGACTGAGTTTTGGCTGTGACCTCCCTCCCACTGGTTCTAACTTATTAGTAACTTGTATTGAATTATACCAGAATTAATTATTAATTTAAGTACATTATCCATATTTTGCTGTCACAAGTGGAAAAAAGTGCATGGCTGTGAATAATCCATGCAATGGTTTATGGACCCCAAATTCCCTAGGGAGTATCAGATCTCCACCTGATGTCCCTGAGTGCTGGATTTTGCATTTAGATCTCTGAGTTAACAGATGTGTACAGTCAGATACAGACAGACAGTTCCCACTTGATGTGGCATCTGAGGAGGCTCACGGGCATTGTTCATTTTAGTGAGTTCATCAGATATCTTGTGCTCATGAAATTTGTCCCAGATCTATTATATTCAGTATGTAAATAGCTAGTATTCTGCACTGAGCTAAACTTGCCAGGTTTAAGCACCAGTATATTAGGCATACATGTTTTGTAATGTGCCTCCCTGAAAAAAACACAGCCATGATTTAGAACAAAGATCTCTATGCCTGAAAACAAAATTAAATCTTAAAATTAAAATGTAAATCTATGGTGATCCTGCAATCTTATACAATTTTATCAGAAACATTAGGAATCAAAATATTCAAAACCATTGTTAAAATGTACAGCAGTCATTTTTTCAGTATTGACAAAACCAAGTGTTCAAATATCACGTCAGGCCTTAAAAATCATGAAAATGATTTAAATATGATGACATTATAAAATGTACATAATTGAACACAATTTGGTTTATTCCTGATACCTTTTGCTGTTTTGGAGTTTCTGGTCTTACGGTTTTAAGATTTATTTTAAAACCATTAAGGATATATATATATTTATTTAAGAAAACACCAATTATTGAAGGAATAGTGATAAAATTGTGACAGTTGGAAACTTTGGCTGTTATACATCTTTAGAAAGAACTTTTGATTCAAAAGTGGGTGACTTTATGATGCCAAGGCCTTGTCCACACTTTTGCCACTTTAAGTTTGGTTTCCCAAACTTAAAGTGGCAAAAACCTGTTGGTTTGGTTTTGGGAACCAAACCTTCCCAAAACCAAACCAAAGAACATAGACACTGTACTGTCAGTCTAAAACTGCTTATAAAGCTCTATCTTATCTCAGTTTACATGATGTGAAAACTATACAAGTATGAAGCTCGATATAACTACAACTGCAGCCTCAGCTGAAAGCTCCATAAACTCAGTGAACTGTTTTGGGGATGAGGCTTAACACTTGTATAACACTTTCCAAAGGAACAATATGAGGAACTTCCAGGAAATATACAGTGATTAAAAAAGAGAAGTGGTATATTTCCACAGATAATTTATTGCCATATTTGTGAGGTCAGTTTTAGAATTACAATCCACTAAGATTAATTTATTATTCCAATGGAACCAAATGCAGTGAAAGAAGACAGAGGACATAAGCTTTTCTGGACATTGTCTCTAAAGAAAGTCTTGATTTGTCTTCCACCTGATCCATTCAAGCTATAGGCATGCAGATCTCCACTTTCTGCCAGGAAGGAAACTGGGGCTATGGGCCTGTATGGCACCAGTCCTACCTACTCCAGACCCTGTAAAAATGCTTATTCACCCTAAGTAGATACTGCCTGTGGATCAATTATCTTTTCCATGGAGCTCAAATCATTGCCTAGACATTTTTCTGGTGTGTGTTTTAGGGGCATAGGCAGCGGTTTTTTGGTGGGATTGTTTTGGTTTTTTTTGGAGGGAGGGATGGGGGGAGATAAATATTTTAATGTTTGTCTAATTAAAACACTAAATTCTCAGAAGTCAATCCTTGTTTTGTTTTGGATAGCTCATACCCATACACTTCTTGTTTTTGTTATTGGAAATTAAAAATACAAAGTTTTTGAAGGTTGTCTTTTTACTATCCTCTCCAAAATGCTGCAAAAAAATAAACAACATTTTTAATGGAAAATAACATACAGTTTTCAAACAGTACTACCTACCCTGCCTAAGAACTTTGTCACAGCTCTGATAAGAAGTCCATGAGACCGCTTCTCCAAAGGTGCTTTTGTTACGTGACCAGGATGTAAGAGCCCAGAGGTACTGCAAAAGAGTAGGACCTTCACACGGAGATGTCCAGCCTCTGCAGGGATTCCTAGATATCTGTACATGCACAACGTATGTTTGTTTACAGACTTTTTCCAGAATACAAAAAGCCTCTTCCTCATCCAAATGAAAGGGAGAAAGTAGGTTATCCTTCTGAGATTTCTTTACATTGATTCCTCTCCTGTTAATATTACTGTAGGAGAGAAGGATGATTTGTGCCAAAGAAAGCGCTACTTGGTGACTTGTTGAAAAGGGAATGAAAAATACCAAAGCAAGGATCAAATTGGACTAGGTTAAAATAAACTTCCCAGTAATAACATTCCTAAGAAAGTCTGAGCTTGGAACTCACTGAAGTATAAGAGTTTTTAAGCTTTGGCTGGTATTTGAAGTTGCAGATAATATCAACACTGATTTTTATTTTTTGTTGCTTGCCAACAGTAGATTCACTTATTGCTGGTGACTGATATATCAAATGGTAGAAATGAAGGCCATTTTAGGAAATCTACAACCCCTTCCTCTTATATTGATAGGAAAAGCTTTGGATCCTATGGGGGTTAGTTTATAGTTGAAACATTAAGTCAGAGGAAGATATTTTTGCTGGAAAATAGCTAATGTAGGGCCTATGTTTGAGAAAGGGGAAAAAATGATCCAGACACCTGCAGGCCCATTGGTCCGACCTGCATAGGATGCATGGCTTTGGAGCAAAGAAAAAAATAATTAAAGACATTGAGGGAAATGGAAAATGAGATAAAACACAACGTGGAGTTCACCTAAAATAGACTGTATTAGATTAATCTGTTATCTGGGAATAAATTAGCTGTGAACAAAGCTGGAAATTAGAAAAGGTTTCCCAATCAGCACATCAATCAATATCTAGAAAAACTTTCTAGTAGAAAAACCTTCCACGGGGTAAAAAATCTAACTACTTTAAAGATGGTTCTTGATCACTTTATGAAAGGGAATATATGACACGGTTGTTTGCAGTAGTAGGGCTCTGGACTCAATGACTCAGCAGGTCTCTTCCAGGCCTATGTTCTTATGTTCTTATTAAGAAAGACTATAATACCCTGCTATTACCTCCCAATGTGTGACTTACCAGCACAATGCCCTGGGAATACTATTCATTCACCAGTTGGGCTTTCTGTTTAATTCATCCTCTTGTTCCAGATCTTCACATTGAAAAGCCATCATTGCTAAACCATGTGAGCATTCAAGGAAAGGGAAATTGGGATACAGAAGTCCTAATTGTGATGGAAGATTCTGAATCTGGTGAGCTGACAGGCTCACTCACATTGAAGTTAGGAACCAAATCATGAACTTTGCCCTTTTGGGGAGACTTTAAAAAAAGGAAGGGTTGTTGATGGAGATGGTAAGAAGAATAATCATTCAAGGCAAAGCTCAAAGTAGTTTAGGGAAGGGGACAATTTTAATTTTAATCCTGAGATTCCTAGTAGTAAATCAGTAAGATCTAAATAAGGCTGACTATTAATCTTAGGGCGTCTTTTTTTTTTTTTTAGTGAATTAATCGTTTTCCTTACTACAAAATTTAGCATGCTTGTGATGTTGTGGATGGATGTTATCATTTTTTCCATTATTAGAATATCTTCCAAACCACATCAAATCAGTTTTCAGCACTTTAAAATCAATGTAACTAGTGTTCTTGAAGGCCAAGGAATAGGAATGGGGGATATAAAATGCAATTCTTCCTATGCTCTCTGAATGTAGTTGATCTTCTGCACTGTAAGTCTCAAACTTCATAAATAAAGATGATACTTCAATTCACCGCCAAATTCTGGAATTTATTTCATGTTAACAATGAAAAAAGTATGTTTCTCATCAGTGGCTTTTTTGCTATAAAAGGGCCATCATTTTCTTTTCTGAGGCCTGCACTCTGTCACTTCTTCTCTAAATATTCAGGATTTCATTCTGATTTCACACTGATTTTACATTGGTAGAATTCAGCAATATATTTTAGCATCTGCTTGACTTCATTAACACCATGACTCTGCCATTTGAACTCCAGGTACTTAACTGAAGTGCAAAGGTTATGCTGGTCTGAAAAACAAGAGTCAGGTACTAAGTAGTATGAGTGTATAACATTTACCCAGAAGGTTCTCTTCAAGCTGTTGGCCTCCTTAGATTTTCCTTAGGTAGCTACTAAGTAGTACACTAGTATAGTTTTATATAGTTAAAGGTTTTTGAAGATGCTTATTATCATACAGATCATCCCTGTGAATAGCTATAAAATGACTTTCCATACTAAACAATCTGAACCAACAAGAAAAAACTAAAATTATATTTTTTCCTGAGAATTTCTCTTATTCAGAATGCTCATGACTCAGTAGAAAATCTAAAATAGCATCTCCATTTCATTCAGAAACCAGCCCTTATTTGATCCTGTGTTCCTTCTTCACAAGACAATCACCACTTTCCTCTAGCAACCTCTCCTAAAAGGGTAAGGAATACCAGAGCCCTAGGTTTATATCCATTAAACTAAACCATAAGGAAACATGGGCAGAGGATTTGTGCAAGAAAATTACAATTTAAGTAATCAGCTTCAGTGCTTACATTCAATTGTTGCAAACACTAAAAAGCCCTGAAAATTTAGCCTTTTTTTTTTTTTTTTTTTTGCAAACCCAATGCTCGGGAAAAGCTGACAACATTTATGTTGCCAGGCTCGAGCATTTCAGAATGAAGGCCTGGGAAAAACACTTTTGCTACATGTTAAACAAAACAAAGACAAACATTTGTTATCTCATCTTTCTCTCTCAGTTTTTGGCGATTAAAATATGTATTTCTTATGTGGGCAATTTTTGACACTTCAGAGATATTATTACTACTCTTTCTCAAAAGGAACATGATATACAACAAAAATAAAGAATGAAAATTAGGACATTAAAATGCCTCATGTGGCAAATAAAAATGCAAAGAAGCAAACATGAGAGCAATAGTGACATTTTAGCTCATGTTCTAAGAAGACAGAAGACATTTATAACGTAAATTACTACTGCATTAGAGCTGTCTGTCTGTTTTCCCCTACTCTTAGAGGATATACACAAGAAAAATAAGTGATAATAGTTGTTTAAAAGAGGATTTTTTATTACTTTCTCTGGACTGATGGGAAGAGTACACAGACACAATAGGGATTACAAGTCTCTTTGATGAAGTCTCCATTTTTTAAACCTGTTTTTCCCTTCTTCAAGAACAAGAGATAATCTCTCTGAAATGAATATTTTCCCCTTTTGAAAAACTGATTCAAACAAAAGATAATTAATAATGTAAGGTTTCAAAGCCAGAGTAAATGCAAAGGGAAATCATACATATGTGTATAAGATTAGCAGAGGGCCAAGATTATGAAATTTCACAAGCCAATGAATCTCTCAGATGACTGGCTGGTTCAGTAAAAAGCAGGAAGAGAAAAGGTAATGAGCATACAACCTCTTGTAATTTACAAGTTAAAGTCATGCTTTGACAACACATGGATCAATTAGATCCCCCCTGATTTAGTTTTGACATGTTAATGTCTGAGTCAAAAGAGGTTAGTGTAAATATATTTACTTTATTGGCTAAAACTAAACTCTCACGGGATGCCTTTATACTGATTCAGACAGAGGAAAAGATTTATCTGGATCTCTCAATCCATGTTTCAGATAAAACATGAGTTTAGTTCTGTGGTTTTAGTTAGCTAAAATGCAGTTTGATAAATAACCCCCCCCAAATTCTTACTTCATCAAATATGAGACACAGAATTGAAGCAAGTTTACATGAAATACTTTTTTATTATTTCAGTTTATGAGTGGGCAACTGTTCTCATTTGTGGTATATCTCAAAACAATGGTTTAGTTTAATTTGACAGGGAATTACTGTCACTTTTGCTTTGCTACTGCTTCCTGTTGGGGGTAAGTAGTCTATTCTTTAGTATGACAGAGTCCTACAGCTGAATGGCTGATAGTGTCAAAGGGCTATTAATATGCTAAGCCTTTTAGTGGCATGGGATAGCTCCATCCTGTTCTCTCCAATTGTTGCAAAAGGACCCTGAAACTCATCACTTGACCTGAAGAATCGAAATACTGAAATTTGATATTAATTTAACCTCTCATCTGTAAAAGAATAAAATTGCATGGCAGACACTCTGCTAATGTCATTTCACAAGATCTACATGAATAAGTTGGTAATTTTACTACATTTGCATTACTTTTTGATCATGATAGCAAACCTAGGCATAAAAACTGTGTAACCACTAGAAGAATAATCTCATAATTAATTTTGTATGGTATGACATGAGCTCAGCTCTTCAGAGCCAGATAATACTAAAATGCCTGGGCAAAATCATCTTAATTTTTGTGATGATTGGCATAAGGAATGGAGGAAAAAATGTATACATCACATCACGAATGTCACTATGAATAAACATCTGCAACACAACTGAATAGCGCTTTAACAGATAGGGGTCTTTATTTTTTTAAACAATGTGAGACCCTAAAACAGTTATCTTAAACATATTTTCAACATTCTAGTCTTAGGAGTTTGAAGAAATAACTATTTTACTGACCATTTAAAAACACTTGTCAAGACTCACATCTTTTGTAACCAATTTGTTCAGATATTTGGGTAAGTAGCGGAATATAAATATCGCATATAATATTAATTAAATTAGTAATCCCACCTGGATTTTTTCAATGCGAAAGATTATTGATCAGTAAGAAAGAAGGATAAAAAATTCAGAGGAGGATATGGAAGAAATAACAACAACAAAATAAGAATAAGAAACAACAACATCAAGTTTCAAAAGCAATGCATAGGAAGTCTTGAGGAAAGTGTGGTAAGCTTGATAAGAAAAACTTAGTCAAGCACTTCTGGAAAGCTTTCGAATTAATTAAATGTATTTTTTCATGTAACCTGATTTGGGTCCCACTTTTTCGTAGGGTTTAAGATTTTTCTGATTAATTTAGCAAGCAAAATCAGACATACTTTCATTTTATTTCCTTATTAAAGTGTCACAGACTTTTCACTGAAACTTTGTAAAATATTACATTTAAACAATATTCTGGTGATAAATAACATTTTGGTATTTTAGTTGCCTGGAAATAGGAATTGTATTCCTTAATAATTCCATCAGTTATTGCTATAAGAACAGTACTCTTATCCTGGAGTCATAATTCTCCTCCCAATACTAATTGTGACACCTCAGAAACTAAAATTTCAAGTGTTGTCAGTGTGGTGAGAATCATAGCCATGGTTTAAAATCTATGAGTGCATTTTAATAAAAGGTTCTGATTGACCCTACACAGGCAGATGAGGGGATGATGATGCAGAAGAGGTCTTTTGCAGACCAAGCAGGAAGCTGCCAGAATGCTAAGACTTGCAAATACTGATTTGAAAGAGAGGGAGCCAAAAGCAGTTAGTAAGTCTTATAAAGGCTTTCCCAGGTAGCTCTTATATATACCTCTTGACTTTTAGAAGCCAGAACTGGGAGGTAAATGCACCCTACATTGTGTACAAGAGGCATCATAGCATGGCTAACTCTCATGATATTTGATGGTTTACTTAAACCATCCCAGTCCCTAAACTCACATGATTCACTGAGAAACTCAGCTTCCATTAAAAAAAGGGTTCCAGACTTCAGAGTTATGAATGAAAGCTTGAATATACAAACTGAGTACATTGAGACTCCAAAATGAGAAGGCAAGTAAAAAGAATTCACATATTCCTTACTTGTAAATATTTTTAAGCCATATCCATGAAATTTGGAGTCCTGACTCATGATTCTTAAGCAGGGTTGTGATTAGTGATGCTGGGTGTGTCACAACTGAACATGCTTCCACAGGGCATTGGTCCAAATCATAGCCCACCCAAGTAAAAGGGGGTTTCCACCTTGTTTTGGAATCTTAGAGTAGCATAGAGCTGGCTAGGCAACACCATCTCCCAAGACACCGCAGGGTTGGGAATCTGTTGGGGGCACAGTGCTGAAAAGAGGTGAGGCAAGATTATGCTGCACTCCAGTGAGCATTGGATAATGTAACAGCTCCTAGAACCAACAGATGGGGAATCAGAACTGGCACTTTCTTCACCCTGATCTGCAAAACGGAGCTAAATGGCAAACAACAGATGGCTTGCTTTAACCAGGAGAGAAAGCAAACACTCTGTGGCTTAAAGTGTCTTGTAAACATTGCAGCAAGAAGTTTCCTAGCTCCTCTTTGCTGGTGGTTCTTAGCCCAAGGGCATCAGGATCTGATTCTTTTCTTTTTTCTGGCCTCGACTATGAAGTTTGCCAGCAAAACTGAAGCTCAGCTCAGGGTGTTCACACTCCAAGCTCCTCTTTGGTGACAGAAACCTCCACTCTGCTGACAAAATGATTCCACCTCTGCTGAATGGAGTCAGGTTCTGGTGCTGCCCAGCAACCTGCAGAAAATTCATGTATGAACAATGCTATGTCTTCAGCTGGCTGCAGCAGTCTCCTCAGCAAATGGTCCTTTCCCAGAGTATGCTTCCCATTCTGGCAGCACAGGGTGCCAAAAGCACACAGGGTCTCTCAGCTTATGGGCAGAATTTCCTGCTGCTTTGCTGGGTAAGTGTAGACAGCCTTTGGCTGATGTGGCTGGGAGGGACAGAGCCAATGGGCCTTGCAACCACCACCTTTATCTAAAGTGAGAAAGGAACAAATCCAAAACTCAGAAAAAGGATTTCTTTTTTTCCACAAAACATACAATTAGATTACGGTACTCATTGCTACAAGATAGAACCCAAGAACACAGCAAGATTTTAAGAGGAAATGGACATTTGTATGAATAAAGAAAGTCTTCACAGGAGTATTAGATCATGCTAAAAATTGAATGCTGGAAGCAAGACAAAACCTAATGTTTCAGGATTTATCATTTAGGTAACAGGAATTAAGATGAGATCTCTGTGTGGGGAACTGATTATCAAATATCTGTTTATTGTGGGGTGTGTTGCATTTTCCTCTAAAGCTGAGCATATAGTCTTGACCACTGTTGAAGACAAGATCCTGAAATAAACGCAAACTTAGTCTTATCTTTTAAGATAATACCTCTGTTCCTTTATGCCTATTATGACAAGACATATCTTGTCTGTATAGTGTTCTGTGAGATAGGGCGCCCTCAAAAGTTCTTGTCCTTGGATCCAATCATTATTTCCTTACTAAATACCCCTCATATCACTAAAAATCCCTTCCCCTCATCAAAACCACCAGAACTATTGATATTTGTCCAAGCCCTACTGGAGACAAATTAAGTAAAGAAATGTAAAAAGTCAGTGCCCAGAAAATTGGTATTTACATGCACTTCACTCTTCAAAATTACTCTGTAGCACTGTGCTTACAAGGCTAGACACAAGGATTCAAGATCTTAGAACCCTCTTTCAGAGAAACAAGTATTTTTTTCACTGCACTATTTCACAAACTACCCAAGATCTCATTGACTGAGTTTGTTTTGACTATATATTTTAGGAGTATCTGTTACAGATGCTGAAGGAGAATTAATGGAACAGTATTCATTTAATTTTGAGCAGCAAGACAAGCACCAAACAAATTTACAATTAGTCATGATTGGAGAGAAACATTGGAAAGGAGCCTTAATTTCCCATGAGACTGAAAGAAAACAATGAAAAAAAGGCTTCTTGATTATCAATGATCAATTAGTATTATCCATCAAGGACTCTGAAGCACTTGAAGTAGTCCTAACTGTTCTTCTTTTATTGTTCCAAGGTGTTCCAACTGGCATGAAGTCAGATCCACCCAAAATTTTTCAAGAATATCTGAAGGCAGATGACTATAAAATTCAAAGTAAAAAATCTGTTTCACCTCCTGCTTCAAGAAAAATAAAGGAAGCACAAATTACCTCACAGATGTTATAGTTGCGGGGGGCCCTTCTTTAATAAACAATACAAAAAAGACAAAGAGTTTCCCGCTGACGTCAAACAATAAAAGCAGTTTCTCAGCAGCGGCAGGCAGTCTTACAAGCCTGAGGGTTTGTACTTTTAGCTCAAGTGACCTGACGTCACTCATCCTGATGTTGTGTGTGGAAGAAGTTATCTCTGCTATGGCAACAATATCAGCCTGAAAGGAGTTTTGAAAGCCCAATAGGGTAGTGTCACTCACACCGGTGGTGGATAGTGGATGGTTGGATCTCTCAGGGTGGCAGGTAGGCAAGCCTAAGGGAAGTGAGCTGCCACCCTAGCAGCCCACCATCACTCACGCTGATGGCAGGGGTCAGTTGGGATTCCTTGGTGGCCTCCAGGGCAATAGTTAAAAAGAAGATTTGGGTTCACATGTCAACGTCTAGCTTGAAAGCAGTGAGTACAACTGATTTCTTTTTAAATTTGTGGTTCACAAATGGCAGCAGTGACGGGAAAAAGGGGAGTTTCTCAGTAGGTCTGTTTGATTGCATGTGAAACTTACAATGGAGCTAGAGTTGCCTGGTTTTAATTTTTCTTTCTTCTGTACAAGCTGTAATGTTTTATTGAAGACCCATACAAAAGGGGAAAAAATTAAAACCAGACAACGCCAGTTCCATTGTATGTTTCACATGCAATCAAACACACTAGAAGAAAATCGTCCCCTTTCCGACCAACCTGCCCACCATTTGGGGAATGCATTTAAATCCAAAAGAGGAAAAAACCCACATTTTGCTAGTCACTCTTTTTAAAAAAAAATAGAAATTAGCATCTGGACCAAAATCTTCCATAAAATGGTATTCTGGCACCAAGTTTAACAGAGCTTACAAGAGACAATACAGGGAAAACTGGCTTTGTTCCATTGCAAGTGCTTGCAAAAAAACCAGCACCAGAGATATTCAGGATACAAAGGGGAACCAAAGGAGACACTCCACAATTACTTCTTATGAAGATAAAATACAGAGCACATTTTTTCAATCTAAAATTGGATATTCTTTTAAACTAAAGCTTCAATCCTGAAAATATTTATTCAGGTAACTAGCCATACAGACGTTGGGAGTGCTCAGACATTTAAATCTGGGGCCTAAATCTGAATGTCCATTTAAAGCAGTCTCCATATGTACAAGCAATATAACAAACAAAACCAAAGCTCATTGTATATGGTAATTATCATTGTGATCAGCTTCCTGCTATGTTGTGCCCCTTTCCACCATTTCTTACCTATTCTTTTTCTCTTTAGACTTAAGTGATTTAAGACAAGGACAATGTCTTCTTATATATCTATAACACACAGCACAAAATATTAAATAATAATGTAGGAAATATCAGTAAAATTTTGCTTTATGCTGGTCATTCTTCTGTATATTTACAGCTATGACATTATTTGTGTATACTTGGAAGTGGAATAAACCAATTGTCTGAACATGATTCCTACAGGAAAAGAAAAATAATTAAAAGTTATATTATCATTATGTATACTTAGAATATAGGCATAATGCACATACATACCAAAAAGCAAAGCATGACTCAAATCTTTACACTTGGTCTAATATACTTTCTCACTGAGTAAAACAATAGGAGCCATGAGGAAGTTATCCAACACAATAAATGCGGCCATGCAAACCGTTTCTGTTTAAAGGCTATGCTTCACAGTATAACAGTGATAGGATACCAGCCTGTTGCCAGCACTAAACATGCAAAATGTAAGGCTGCATGAGACCATGGACCATCTCAGAATAATTCGTGTCTTGCTGCTGTCTCAAATTGACACTTCAATTTTCTTAGGAGCTTGTATACATACTGAAATTATACTAGTTTTACTGAAAGCATGCTACTGCAATTTTAGTTAAACTGCTGCCACTTTGTATATGGACAGTTTACACAAGTTTAAATCAGTTGACCAAATCAGCACATAACATGTCTAAAACGATCAAGCATGTCCATAACACTCAGTAATTTAATTAAATATGTGAAACTTTGCATTTTTAGTCCAACTGAAGCAACTTCTATATGTGGACAGAACCAAAGGATCTGTGTAGGTCCAATCAGTCTGCCTGAGGGATGTAATATCTGCGAGTGCTGAGATGTTAAGTAACAATTAGCAGTAAGCAATCATATAGTATCTCAGCAAAGATGTTTGGTTTGAAGACAGCATATGTATCCAAATCCCTGAGTCCCTGGGGATATCATTAGCAATTCTAAAACAATATTGCCAAAAACCCCAAAACCCAGACATACAAACAAACAAAAGACCTCCCCAGCAGGATAAAGATAAAAACTGGTATAGCCACTTTCATTCCTTTTTTGTGTCCTTGTGACAAGGTATTTAGCAGAATTTGCAGATTCATTGGAATCTGACGGGCCTCATCATGAGTGCTTCTGCTATGGCCTAAAGCTTGCAACCTCTGGGCTGTCAACCATGTGCCTTAATGTCCATGCCACTCCAACCTCCTCAGTATAGCCACTGAAGGACTCATTTCAAATGTATTTTTAAACTACTTTCTATGACTCTCAAGAAAGAAGTTCTGAAGATGCTTGTAGATAAAGTGCTTTGAAATAGTTGGATAGAAAGTGCTGTTAGAGTACAAGGATCTGGTCCTGCTTAGCTGATGCCTATCCTCAACATTGGGTACATCTACACAAGATGCTTTACTGCACAGTAGACTAATCTACTGTGCAGTAAAGCATTACCATCTACATGTGCATGGCATTTCCCACAGATTAACTGTGCACTATTTGGCCTTAATAATATAATCATATCTCTCCAGGGGTCTCCAGAGTTCTGTGGACAGCAATTTCTGTTTTGAAACAATGTTGGTACTGTGTATGACTGTGTATTACCGCTCAGACAAGTTCTTGAAGTGCTTCAGGTGTTAATCCCAAGGTACCTAATACCTGGGGGATCCCACAGGACACTGTGCCAACTGCCACCAGATACTGCGCTCTTTCAAGGGCCTTAGGACAACCTGCCTCACTGACCCCCTTTTACCTCTTGCTGTTAAATTGTCAACTCTCACAGAACATCTTTCTGCAACTGCCCCATCACCTTCCAGTCAGGATCATGCAGATTTCCCCTTAGCAGATTGAACACAAGGTACTAGCTGGATTAGCTTGGGTCACACTAAGCAAGTTGCTTTTAAGGTTTTAATTTTGTACATTGCAAGAAAACATTCCAAAAATGAGCAGTTTGGAGGAGGCAGGGGCAAAAAGCAGATTACAATGCTGGCTGGGTACTGGCAGGATGCAATTAAAAATCCTGTTCCAGCCCCTGCCCCAAACCACCTATTCCACAAGCTGCTTCTGCTGCCAGTTTTATCATTGTTTGATGATGCTGGGCATTGAGGAAGTAAGTTCTGGTGGGGGAAGGGGCACAAGGAATGGGGGTGTATTTTTGCTGGGGAAACGGGGGCTAAAAATAGCTCCTGGTCCCGCTCAAACTTCCCTATGGACCCTACAATCCCCCAATCCTGCCAAACCCTCTCAGACCCCAGCAACCCCCCTGCAGACCCTGCCTGTTCCCCTGATCCCTCTGCAGATCCATCTTGCCCCACGCCCGATCCCACTGCAGCTGCCTCCTGCACCCTTGATCCCCCAAATCACTTCCACAGATACTACCTGCTCCCCAATCCCCCTCTGCAGACCCTGCTAGCTCCTGATCTCCCCCACAGATGCCATCCCCCCACAATCCTGCCCCTGGATCCCACTTGCCCTCCCAACCCCCGCCCGCATCATGGAATCCCCCAAAGTCTCCTCATCCCTATTTACCTTGGATCATTTTTAACTCAATCTAAGCTCCCCCTAGCTTGCCTGTGAGGCAAAAACTTACGGAACTAGTCAACCAACAGATTGACACCTATCAGCCACTTTAGACAATGGATTTCCTGAGATATGCATCTACACAGATTGTGTCTGTCATTATGTACATTTTCTTGGCTATTGAATAATTTACTGCAAGGACTCAGAAAATAATTTTCAAATACTCAACTTTGTGGAAGTAGACTATTGTTTTAAAACTAAGTGAAATTCTTAAGTCTTCAATATATAGATGCAAATTTCTGACACAAAAACATGGTTAGGCATTTTAAGAACAGAAATCATGCATTTATTTCACTTTCATATAGCTTAGAAAACTGTGAAGCAAATAAAACATAAAAAACTTCAGCTTTAAAGGTGAATATTTGGATTATAATGGAAATTTTTTTTAACTTGACTATGTACAAGAGTAAGCTATTTTCCAAGAGCAATTACTTCAGTAGGGTGTTTAATTAACAGCATGAACAAGTTTGTTCTGTACAAGAGAAAGGTAGTTTGTTAGTCTGAAGTCAGGCAGCTGGCAAGGTAGATTTACACCTTATAGACTAACTAAATCAGAGATGTATACAATAAGCTTTTGTAAGCAGAGGACTTTCTTCATCTGCATTGGGAATCAGCATTACATCTTATTTTGTAATAACCACAGAAAATTACAGTATTGCTAAAGATTCATTTAGCCTTTCCAGCAGCACTGTTATTCCTCTTTTTCAGGTTTATTTGAAAAAATATAATGGATTTATCTTCCCATGCTTCTATGATTTACTTACCTCCAGTTTTGGTACCTAACCCCCAAACTGTATTTCCAAAACAAAGGCTACTCTTCAGAGCGTCCCCAAGAGTTGCTCAGAAACGCTAATTGTTTTTTATAAAGGAAATGTTGTAAGATTTTTGGTTTTAACAAAATTCCCAACAAAGATTGTTTGCTTTGTTTTATGTTCCAATGACAAAATGAAATGAAAGACAATTAAAATGTTTCCTTTATTTTCAAAATCATAAAACATTTCTGGCTCTTTTTGCAAATTCAAGTTTAAGTTAAAAAACTGTTTTAAGAAACCAAAAGCCAAATTTTCCTTACCAATAAATAAATAAATCATTTTTTCATTTGTTATTAAATTAGTTTAACACACAGACAGCTTTTCTTAACTCCCGAGAAGCCAGATCTAAGTGTATCAGACTGTTACAGCAGGAGGCGGGGGGAAGAAGGGGGTGGGAA
>NW_005841877.1:3143058-3145455 GCF_000455745.1 Alligator sinensis
AGTGCATTGGCATAGTTGCATCTTCCTTTGACTTCTCTTCTACTCAAACTTTAAAGCCAAGGGGCAGTGGCACTTTTGTTCATGGCTGAATGCATTTGAGTTCATGGCTCATTATAATTTACCTGTTTCTTGCTAATGTCTCCTAATATCACCTAATTTCATTGGGGTTAACAACCCTCTCTTCTTTCTAATTGCCTTGATATTCCACTATCCAAATTATCCTTTCTTCTGCAGTGATGCTATTCCTTAGCCATGCCTGATAAAGTCTCTCTTATCTCACAGCCCTGCAAACTGTTTTTAACCCTAGTTAAAAACCTTAACTGAGGTAGAGTAATATTGTTTTTAACCCTAGTTAAAAACCTTACATCAGGTATAGTAATATTAACTCAGGTGTAAAAATGAATGATGGCAAAGTATTGGAGGCACTTTCAAGACACTGAAGAAAATTAGATTTTGTTATAGAAATTTGAATAAGAGATATACATTTAACTATAATGATTGCAGGGCTAACAAAACAATTTTTGTACTATTGTGACCAGTTTTTTTGCCTAGTTTCTTGTGTTTTTTAAACTAATCTATAATCTAGCAAATTAGTGCACTTTCCAATAAAGTTACATTCATTTTTACTTTGATCTTAAACTGAATAATGTCATGCTAGGCCCCTAGCAGATTAGTAAAGTTTCTAATTTCTCTTTAACTGGAGAAAAATGTGTGCCATGTTATATGTAATGAGGCACCACACTATCTGTACCCTCCTTTTTAAAATCCTAGATCCACCCATGGCTACCACACACATGCATCCCAAAACTGAAACTGGGAAAGTCCATCTGGATTGTGACGCTGAATATTCAAATCATATGATGAGTAAACAATTCATGGAGTCTTTGTTTACAGAACTGCATTTACTTTAAGCAACATGATGTTTTTGGTTGCAACCATGTAGGTGCTCTTAATATAATTTTAGGTTTAGGAATATGAGTGGTTCTACTGCAGAACCTCTAGAGTACCTCAGCACCCTAGGGTACTGCCAGATTCTTTTTAAGGGTGTCCTGAGGTATGAGGAGATAAGCAGGTAAGTGCAGGCTCAGGCTTATCCCTGCCTGGACCCTCCCCCCGCCTCCCCAATGCCTGGCCCCTCAGATAAGCATCATAATACCTAAATAAGTTTTTAAGATTAGTGCCACTCATTTCACGAAAGTTTTGGAGGGAGCTTCCAGTCCACAAAGGTTGAGAAGCACTGTTCTAATGGCATTCCCATTATATAGGGAATAAGGCTGGAACCAATGCCATCGGACATCAGAACACACAGAACACATTCCTTCCCCACCTTGTCCTGGGCTCAGACCTCATATATATTTTAAGCATAATTGGTGAAACTTGGCAGCAGATTAGCTGGATCTGCTAAACTTCAATGTTACTGAATCTTGATGCACCAACGCCTGCAGGTATTGTGTGAGAAGAGCATGCTCTTGTCTTCTTGTTACACTTGGTAATGTGCAGGGGGAGGGGGCAAATAGCTGCAGGTACCAGCTGGTGTCTTTGCACAGCTGAGACCATGTGAGGGCAGCGGGGCGGGTTTTTCAACTCCCCCACGCTTCTCCTTTTCAGAATGGGGTGCTTCTGGATGAAGGGCAGCACAGACCCCGTGAAGCCAGCTTTCACCTACCAGATTCTTCCAACGCTTTTTTTTTTTTTTTTTTTAATTTTTATGTCTTGGGCCAAATCTGTTCCAAATTTTATTGACTGAGCTGAGCTCAAAGGTTCAAGTCTGCGTGGCGCTACCACTGACAAGTATCCTTTTTCCCAGACACATCTGTCCGGGGCTTCAGATACTCCCAAATCCATGGCAGGCATCCGACATGCAAGCCCAAAGCATGGAGGCCTTGCAGTTCAGATGCCTCCTAGTTTTGCTTGCCCTAGCCAAAAGGGAGAAGGAACAAGTTAGGGGGAAAGCCAAAAAGCAACTCCCCATGGTTCTAAGTTGTGTAGCCCAGATCCGCCTACCGGGAGGCTTTAGTACACGCTGGCAGGTGGACCTCCCCGCCGTGCCATGGAGCAGGTCTCCACCCTCAACTACACCAAGCCACCCAAGGCCATGAAGAAGGGGATCCCCCTGCCAAGTCAGTAATAGCACCTGGGCTAAAACCATCATCAAGGGATCTCCCCTGCCAGGGAAAACCACCTTTGAGGTCCTGGTATCACCCCCACATTGCTGTGACACTGCCACGGCCTGGCCACCAGCTTGTGCTTTCCAAAATGCTGCTCCAGACCAGGGTGCATTTCTGGCCTCACAGTTCAAAGAAGAAAAGGCAGGAGAGGAGCATGCCCCACGCACCCCCCAGGCTCCAGTGGGTGCCTCAGGTCTGCCGGCCCCGCCCCCTACCCGGCCCCACCCCC